>NC_064848.1:162937742-163250523 GCF_024139225.1 Suncus etruscus | reverse complement strand
AGCCTGGAGCCAGGAGTATCCCCTGAGCACTGCTGGGTGTGACCCAAAAACCACAAAAAAAAAAATCTCTGACTAGGGGCCAGAGAGATAGCACAGTGGTAGGGCGTTTGCCTTACAAGCGGCTGACACAAAACTTTGACTAAAAAGTCATGTATGAGGCCAGAGAGATAGCATGGAGGTAAGGCGTTTGCCTTTCATGCAGAAGGTCATCGGTTCAAATCCCGGCATCCCAGGAGCCTGCCTGCCAGGAGCAATTTCTGAGCATGGAGTCAGGAGTAACTCCTGAGCACTGCCGGGTGTGACCCAAAAACAAAAACAAAAACAAAAAAGCCATGTATTTTTTGTACAGTTACTCTGAAAATGACTGCAAGCCTAAAAATATCCTAACCACCAAACAAAAGCAGCTGCTTATTTTGATAACATTTTTGTAACACAAACCCTCCTTCCAATGCAAGTCATTTTTTTTTAAAGAAAGTAGACAAAGAACTTACTTTACAAACCCAAATGTGTACCAGACACTAGAACTAGTTTTGAGAAGAGATGCTGTTGGATCTGGAACTGGCACTGGTACAAAGCACATTCTGGTTCATGAAAAACACAACACTTTCATTCCATCCACTGAGAAAATAATGTCATGGGGAACCAAAACAGTGATGGACGGTCTCGCAATGTGTTCCACTCAGGCAGAGATAAAAAGGTCTCCAAAACAGAATCAAACAGAAACGCAAACAAGATGAAATTATAGTAAAATGTGATGGGTATAAATTACTGGATACAAACTGTAAAGAACAGTGATTTTGGAAACTGAGTATGAAATCATCCAGGATGAGATCATACTAAATTTTTTTAATGCATTCAAATCACTCAAGAAATTACATATGAAAAAAAAAAAAAAGAAATTACATATGGGGGCCGGAGAGATAGCACAGCGATTGGGCGTTTGCCTTGCACGCGGCCAACACAGGACTGACCCTGGTTTGTTCCATGCGTCCCATATGGTCCCCAGTGCCTGCCAGGAGCGAATGCTGAGTGCAGAGCCAGGAGTGGTTCCTGAGTGCTGTTGGGTGTGACTCAAAAACAAAACAAAACAAAACAAAAAATTGCATATGGGGGCCAGAGAGATAATACAATGTGAGCCAGAGCATGGCTCTTGCCTTGTATGTGGCCAACGTAGTATGAAGTCTGGAACCCTGAGACCACCAGGAGTGACCCCAGAAAGCAGAGTCAGGGAGCCAGGAATAAACCCTGAGCACTGCTGGGGTGGCCCTAAAAACAGAAACAAAAAAATTAAGTATTATTCCTTTGTGTTACTAGGGTCTCCATTTAGTATCAATACTAGTATTTTTGAAATCATATTTTGGGAAGGGAGCAGTTCCCCAAAGGGGTAGCTAAGGCCTCTAGGGCTACACCCAGTGGTGCCTGGGTAAACAGCAATGCCAAGGAACCAACCTGGAGCCAGGCTAGTCTTCCTTCCAATCCTCTTAGTCTTAGCAATCTCTTCATAGCATACTAATCCTGATGTTTTAAACAGGACTCATAAAATATCTTAAGGGCTGAAATGTTAGTCATACCATGGCAATATCTTCTTTAATATTCTAAACTACTTTAAACGTTCTAGATTTAAAAACTCTATTTCAAAATAGAAGGAACAATGAAGATTTTTTTTTCAAAGGGAATCCAAAATCAAAGAACTGGAAGAAGGGGCCGGGTAGGTGGCGCTGGAGGTAAGGTGTCTGCCTTGCAAGCGCTAGCCAAGGAAGGACCGCGGTTCGATCCCCCGGCGTCCCATATGGTCCCCCCAAGCCAGGGGCGATTTCTGAGCGCTTAGCCAGAGTAACCCCTGAGCTTCAAACGGGTGTGGCCCAAAAACCAAAAAAAAAAAAAAAAAAAAAAAAAGAACTGGAAGATGCTGAAATGTGATAACTCAGGACCAGAGAGACAGAACAGGGATTAAGGTTTCGTACTTGGTTAACTTGGATTCAATCACCAGAGCCAAAAAGGAATCCACAGCATAGCCAGGAGTGACCTCTGAGCACAGAGGCAAGTGTAAGCTCTGAGCACTGCTGAGTGTGACCCCAAAACAAAAACATAGGAAAAAGTACTGATGAAATCAGAATAACAAAATCTAGATTTTCAGAGATAGATAGAACTGTGAAATAGGGTGCTTGCCTTGCACGTAGCCAAACCCAGTTCAATCCCCAGCATCCTTTATGGTTCCCCCAAATCACAAGTTCTGATACAGAGTGCAAAGCCAACAGTAAACCCTGAGCATAGCTAGACTTTCAGAAACAAAACAAAAATCTAGATTTTACCCCGATTTGCATTTAAACTGTAAATGATTCCTAGCTTATATCAGCTCTCTAGGGGATTTTTTTTCAAACAAGGATTTTAAAATATGTCGAATCTAGAGCATAAATATCTGTAATAAGGAAAATAGCCAAAGGCAGCCAAAGAAACAGTAAAGGTGTTAAGAAACTTACCTTGCATGCTGCATACACAGTTTGATCAGCACCCCAACAACACATGGTTTCCCCAAGTACCACAGGGAATAAACCAAAAGCACTAAGCCAACAGCAGACCCAAAGTAGAAGTGGCAAACATGAGCACACACACACACCCCAATAAAATAAACTATGCAAAGGCATGGCTGCCATGGGACTATCCTACTTGTAAACTGTCTCTTTTCAGATACCACATAGCATGGGGAATTACAATGCAGGCCATTTCTAAGAGTACAGTAGAGAAATCCCACTCCCTCAAATGACAGCTCAGATGGAATTCTGCTCCCTCAAGAAGCATGAAACAGGGCTGGAGAGAGCACAGTGGTAGAGTGTTTGCCTTGCACGCAGTCAACCCAGGACAGGCGGTGGTTCGAATCCCGGCACCCCATATGGTCCTCAATGCCTGCCAGGAGCAATTTCTGAGCGCGGAGCCAAGAGTTACCCCTGAGTGTCACCGGGTGTGGCCCAAAAACCGAAAATAAAAGAGAAGAAGAAGCATGAAACACCGAAGTTCATAGTGACTGGTGGATTATCAGTCCTATCCCGAATTAGAGTGGCTGATATCTTTTTTGGTCCATGCTCTAGGGTGTAAAAGCCACAGGGATGGCCTTCCAGTATCTCTAACAACATTTCCCCAAGAGGCCCAGATAACTGCTGTGGCTGGGAAGTATATTTAGCTTCTCCTTTCAGCACTCTACTCTGAAAATGTCTTTATTTCCTTAAACACCTCAATGCTCCAGCCCTCAAGTAATTCATTTACCTTCTTTGGCCTTCCAACTTCATCTCAAATTCGTGACTGGGGTTCCAAGTTTCTGCCCAACGTTCTGCCCATGTTCTACCCAAAGTTGGGGAGAGTTGGACATGCAAATGGCTGATCCCATTCATTGGGTTAGCCCGAGCCCCAAAAGCTCTGTAGTTTTTTCCTTCCAAAATCCATCTTGCCTCCACCCTCAGCTCTCCCCCCAGGCTCTGCTCCCCCATTTTCCACTGCCTCTGAAAACTGCAGGCTTTTTCCCCATGTCCCCAGACCCCTATGATCCGTTCTCTCTAGATTCTAGAATGCCTTTCTTCATTTGGGGCTCTGGCCTTCCACTCTCATCCACTCTCCCCCACCCCTCGCTCTGGGGCCTCCCAAACTTGAGGGGATGCGCGCACACACACACCCAAGGGCGCCCCCCAAATTTGTCTATTTTCCCCAGAAAGGCCCCCCTAGGCCACACCTACCCTCACCCCAAACCACTAGGTCTTCCAGGACTTCTGAGCGTCTCTCCTGCTCCCTCAAAGTCTCCAGATGCCCCCCAAGTCCCCAGAGCCCCCTGAGCCTTCGCCCACCCGGGGACCCCGGACCCCTCCCGCCCGGCCCCGGGCCCCCCAGCAAGCACCCGCGGGCGCGGCCCTCCGACCTGCCTCCGCGCCTCCCGCAGCCCCAGCAGCCGGTGGTCGAGCTCGCGCCGGTAACTCAGCGCTGCCTCCACGTTCTCGCGGGCCTCCTGCCGCAGCACTTCGGGCTCCAACTCCATCGCAGCCTCGTCCGGCGGCGCGACCCGCGACTGCGGCGGACCCGGTGCTCTCGCTCGCTCTCTCGAGCTCCAGTCCCGGGCGCCGCCGAGCGGCCTCCGGAGGCCAAGCAAAGGCGGAAGCGCCGCCCCGCCCCGCCCCGCCCTCGCCGCCTTGATTGACAGCCGCGCCCCAGCGCCGCGCGCAGCCCTCGGGTGACTTTCGGCGCCGCCCACTCGGTGGTGGGCGCGTCCTGTGTGGGCGTGGTTGTAGGTGGGCGTGGCCGATCCCTCTCGGACTCGCTGGTCCCGGTGCTTCCTTGGGGACTGACACGCGTGGAGGAAGGAAAAGGGAATGACTGTCTGTCTGCCTCTTGGAAGTGCTACTTGCGTCGACTCCCATTCTAGATTCATTGCCTTTCCTCTTGCTCCTTTTCATTTTTTTTTGTTTCTTGTTTTTTGGTTTTTGGTTTTAGTCACACCCGGCAGCACTCAGGGGTTACTCCTGGCTCTACGCTCAGAAATTGCCCCTGGCAGGCTCGGGGGACTATATGGGATGCCGGGATTCGAACCACCGTTCTTCTGCATGCAAGGCAAATGTCTTACCTTCATGCCCTCTCTCCGATCCCCTTCACTATATATATATATATATATATATATATATATATATATATATATATATATATTCCTTTTCTGTTTTTAATTCCCCTCATGAGATAGATTGACAGAGGGGGTGGCGGTAAGATGGCTCAGCGGTGTTTGCCTTGCAAGCAGCTGGTCCAGGACCTAAGGTGGTTGGTTCGAATCCCAACGTCCCATATGGTCCCCCGTGCCTGCCAGGAGCTATTTCTGAGCAGACAGCCAGGAGTCACCCCTGAGCACCGCCGGGTGTGGCCCAAAAACCAATAAATAAATAAATAAATAAATAAATAATAATAAATAAATAAATAAATAAATAAATAAAAGATTGGCAGAGAGGGAGTGGGAAAAAGGGAAAGGAGAATGAGAAAGGGGGAAATGGGAGGGTATGAGGAGGGGAGGGGAGAGAAGGAAGAGAGGAAAAGAGGAAGATAAAAGAAAAAGGAATAAGGGGAAAAATACGGAGGGGAGAGAGAAGGGAAAGGGAAGAGAGAAAATGAGAGAGAGGATGGGACCAGAAGGAAGAAGGGGGAGAGAAGGGAGATGGAAAGAAGGGAAGGAGAGGAGAGGGGAATGAAAAGAGAGGAGAGTCACTATATTTTTTATATAATTGAAGTATTTGATTTTTTCCCCCTTTGGATTTTGGGCTAAATCTGGTGACACTCTGGTTACTCCTGGCTCTGCACTTATAAATTACTCCTGGCAGATTCGGGGACCATATGGAATGCCGGGATTCAAACCACCATCCTTCTGCATGCAAGGCAAACAACCTGCCTCCATGCTATCTCTCCGGCCTTTTCTTCTTGCTCCTCTTCATCTAGCAGGACACAGGGACTGCAAGGCATCTATCTGCTTTTCAAACCTTCTTGATTTTTAACCCAGGGGAATTCCCTCAGACTCTTTAGCTCCAACAAACCAGCATTCCAGCAGCAACTGGATGGTGAACCTCCAATGGGTAGACACGGATGGGTCCTGCTAGACAGAAGCTTTTAGTGTGTTAAGCATGAACACCAAGACCAAGAACTATGTGATCAAACTCCTGGGAGGAGTTCAACTCAGCAAATTTTTTTCTGGAAGGCCTCAGTAGTAAAACTTGGCACTTGACAGACAAGTTGCAACATAGTGAATAGGCGTGGCCGCTTGCAAATTAAATTATGGGCACAGGTTTGATTTAGAAATAATTTTCTCGGGCCCGGGGAGATAGCACAGCGGTGTTTGCCTTGCAAGCAGCTGATCCAGGACCAAAGGTGGTTGGTTCGAATCCCGGTGTCCCATATGGTCCCCCGTGCCTGCCAGGAGCTATTTCTGAGCAGACAGCCAGGAGTAACCCCTGAGCACTGCCGGGTGTGGCCCAAAAACCAAAAAAAAAAAAAAAAAAGAAATAATTTTCTCGCATCATAAAATATTCCCTGTTGCTTTTCCCAAGTAGTTAAAAATATATATAATCCTGGGTTGGGAGCGATAGTACACAGGGAGAGCGTTTGCTTTGCACCAGCTGACCGATTCCATATCCAAGATCTTATATGATCCCACGAGCCCAAGATCTTATATGATCCCACGAGCAGTTAGGGGTGATTTTGTTTCTTTCTTTTTTTTTTGTTGTTGTTCTGGGGTCACACCCGGAAGGCTCAGGGGTTACTCCTGGCTCTGCGCTCAGAAATTGCTCCTGGCAGGCACTGGGGACCATATGGGATGAAAGAATTTGAACCACCATTCATCCTGGATCAGCTGCATGCAAGGCAAATGAACTATACCGCTGTGCTCTCTCTCCAGCCCCTCTTAGGAGTGATTTCTGAGCACAGAGCCAGGAATATTCCCTGAGCGCCACTGGGTATTGCCCCCCCCCAAAAAAAAAAAGCCATTCTTTATTCAGTCTCTGCCCTACAAACATAAGTGACTGCTCAGATTAGACTCTGAGCCATCCGTTGCTGACCCCTAGGCAAGGATTTAAGAGGTGAAGGTTGCCTCACCAGAAAACTTCCAGAACATGATTTGCTCAAGGTTTACACAATGAATCTGTACTAGAGCATAGGTCCTAGTTTTCTCTGGGCTCCACTAAGAAAAGTTCTTTCGATCACATGTTTTGTGTTAAGTAAATCGCCCTTAGAGATATTGTAAAAAGGGGAAGTGCAAAAGAAACAGGAAATTAACTTTATTCTGAAAATTAAAAAAAGTAGCTGAGGGCCGGGTGGTGGCGCTAAAGGTAAGGTGCCTGCCTTGCCTGCGCTAGCCTTGGACGGACCGCGGTTTGATCCCCCGGTGTCCCATATGGTCCCCCAAGCCAGGAGCAACTTCTGAGCACATAGCCAGGAGTAACCCCTGAGCGTTACTGGGTGTGGCCCAAAAACCAAAAAAAAAAAAAAAAAGTAGCTGAGTATGTTATTAGTTATTCAATAAGTATTCGTTGGACAACTAAAATAAGGACTCCTTTAAAAGAAGTGGGAAGGGCCAGAGCTAAAGTACAGCGGGTAGGGAATTTTGCACACAGCCAACTCAGGTTGCATCGCCAGCATCCCAGATGGTCTCCCTGCACTGCCAGGAGTGATCCCTGAGTCCAGATCGAGGACAAAATCCTGAACACTGACAAGTGTGGCCCCCAAAACAAATATAAATAAATAAAAATAAAAGGAGTGGGGAAAGATACTCCAGACAGAAATAAGTTAAGTAGGGAAGGGAATGAGGACTTAAGACAGGAATTTAGGTGGATTATTTATCATAGAAGTAGAGCATTTTGAGTGGAGAGGTAGATATAATGGTAGTTGACATTAGAAGTAAGAAAAAATGGGGTCGGAGCTATAGCACAGTGGTAGGGCATTTGCCTTGTACACGGCTGACCCAGGATAGACCTAGGTTTGATCCCAGCATCCCATATGGTCCCCCAAGCCAGGAGGATTTCTAAGCACATAGCCAGGAATAACCCTTGAGCGTCACAGAGTGTGCCCCCCTAAAAAGTGGTAAGTAAAAGCTGGGGTCAGAGCAGGTAAGGTGATTTCCTTGAATATAGCCAACCCAGGATTGATCCCCAGCATCTCATATAGTTCCCCTGAGTCCACCAGGAGTGATTTCTGAGCACTGAGCCATGAGTAACTCTTAAGCACCACCAGGCTTATCCCAAAAACAAGAACAAAACAAAATATAGGGCCCGGAGAGATAGCACAGCGGCGTTTGCCTTGCAAGCAGCCGATCCAGGACCAAAGGTGGTTGGTTCGAATCCCGGTGTCCCATATGGTCCCCCGTGCCTGCCAGGAGCTATTTCTGATCAGACAGCCAGGAGTAACCCCTGAGCACCTCCGGGTATGACCCAAAAACCAAAATCAAAAAAATAAAAATATATAGTAAAGATGGGCTGGGCCAGAGAGTGCACTAGTAAAACACTTACTTTGTACCAGGCCCACTAAAGTTCATTTATATATTGATATATTGCGCCATATACAGTCTCCTGAGACCTGCTAGGAGCCAGGAATAAGCTCTCAACACTGCCAGGTATAGCCCAAAATCCTCCCTCCCCAATAATTAAATAAACCAAAAATTATTCCCCACAGACTTAAAATTTGGTGATTTCTAATTTGGGGAGGTTTTGGGATACTGGGATAGCCCCCAGAGCTCTGTTGGATGTAGCCCTAACTCTTCCTACTCCAAACAGCCATATGCAAAATATGTCCCAATAAATGGGACTCAGAGTCAGAGTGATAGTATGGCAGGTAGGATACTTGCCTTGCAAGTGGCTGACCTAGGTGTGATCCCTGGTACCCCACCTGGTCCTCTAATCCTGTCAAAAGTGATACCTGAGTGCAGAACTAGGAGTAAGCCCTGAGCATTGCCAGGTATGATTAAAAACAAAACAGAACATGGAACTGGAGATGTGGTGCAAGCAGTAGAACATTTTCTTTGCACGTGCTGACTTAATACAGACTGCGGTTCAATCCCCTGACATCCCACATGGTCCCCCAAGCCAGGAGCAGTTTTTGAGCACATAGTCAGGAGTAATCCCTGAGTGTCACTGGGTGTGGCAAAAAAAAAAAAAAAAAGAACCCCAAAGGATATCATTAGTTAAAATAGTTGAGAAGGTTTTAGGGTTAGTTTTTGGTTTTTGTTTTCCTTCACTGCACTCAGTAATCATTCCTAGCAATGTTCAGGGTACCATATGGGATGCTGGAGATCAGACCCTGATATACTGTGTGCAAGGCAAGCACCCTACTAGTTCTACTATAACTCTGGTTAGTTAGATCAAAAGTCCAGACTTTAGGGGGCTGGAGAGATAGCATGGAGGTAGGGCATTTGCCTTGCATGCAGAAGGATGGTAGTTCAAATTTTGGCATCCCATATGGTCCCCGGAGACTGCTAGGAGTGATTTCTGAGCATTGGAGTAACCCCTGAGAGCTGCCAGGTGTGACCCCAAAACAAAACAAAACAAAACAAAAAGTCCAGACTTGGGCCGGGCGGTGGCGCTGGAGGTAAGGTGCCTGCCTTGCCTGCGCTAGCCTAGGACGGACCGCGGTTCGATCCCCCGGCGTCCCATATGGTCCCCCAAGAAGCCAGGAGCAACTTCTGAGCGCATAGCCAGGAGTAACCCCTGAGCGTCACAGGGTGTGGCCCAAAAAAACAAAAAACAAAAAAAAAAGTCCAGACTTTAGGAGTCAGAGCTGTATTAGAGAGATAGAGTGTTTACCTTGTACACAACAGACAAGCCGAAATCTATCTCTGACATCCTATATGATTAATGCTGAGCACTCCAACATTGATTCCTGAGTGCAGAGTCAGGAGTAAATCCTGAGCATTGCCTCCCCCCGCCTCCCAACCTGTCTCAAAAAAAAAAAAAAAAAAAAAAAAGGCAAAAACAAAAGTCACTCTTCCTAACTCACTTTTGTTTTTAGGTGGGGAGAGATGTTGAGTCAGTCACACCTGGCAGTGCTCAGGGGTTACTCCTGGCTTGCACTCAGAAATCGCCCGTCAGAAATCGCCCGTCAGAAATCGCAGACTCGAGCCCGGAGAGATAGCACAGCAGCGTTTGCCTTGCAAGCAGCCGATCCAGGACCAAAGGTGGTTGGTTCAAATCCCGGTGTCCCATATGGTCCCCCATGCCTGCCAGGAGCTATTTCTGAGCAGACAGCCAGGAGTAACCCCTGAGCAACACCGGGTGTGGCCCAAAAACCAAAAAGAAAAAAAGAAGTCGCAGAGTCCGGGAACCATATAGGATATCAAACCCAGGTCTGTCCTGGGTCAGCTGTATGCAAGGCAAACGCCTTACTGCTGTGCTATCCGGTCAGGCCAGTCTTCCTATCTCTCTTAACCTGAAGGAGTAGAAGAAATTCTTCCTTTAGTCTATCAAGTAGTACTAACATACTTTTCTCTCAGAAGTACCCACAAATTTTTTGGGGGGGCCACACCCGGTGGTGCTCAGGGGTGACTCCTGGCTGTCTGCTCAGAAATAGCTCCTGGCAAGCACGGGGGACCATATGGGACACCGGGATTCAAATCAACCACCTTAGGTCCTGGATTGGCTGATTGCAAGGCAAATACCATTGCGCTATCTCTCCGGGCCCACCCAGAGATTTTCTTTGTAATCTCCTTGAACCCAAGTAAGTAACTTGCTTGTCTCTGAACTTGTAGTCATGATGTAGGGTTAGCAAATGAGTTTTAGATGAATCCATAGCCTAAGGAATTTACTTTCTCTAACTATAGGGTCCTAGTAGAGAAAATGTGCATACCAGAAAAACAATGATAGTTATTATGAGAAAAGATAGAGTACTGGAGAGAAAATTACATCTTCCACTTTTTCTCTAAGTGCCAACTACAATATATCACTTTAAGAAGGCACTTAAAGGGGCCGGAGAGATAGCATGGAGGTAAGGCGTTTGCCTTTCATGCAGGAGGTCATCAGTTTGAATCCCAGTGTCCCATATGGTCCCCCGTGCCTGCCAGGAGCAATTTCTGAGCCTGGAGAAATTTCTGAGCCTGGAGCCAGGAATAACCCCTGAGCACTGCCGGGTGTGACCCAAAAACCACAAAAAAAAGAAGACACTTAAGGGGGTGGCACTAGTGGTAAGGTGTCTGCCTTGCCAGCACTAGCCTAGGATGGACTGCGGTTCGATCCCCCGGCGTCCCATATGGTCCCCCAAGCCAGGAGCGACTTCTGAGCACATAGCCAGTAGTAACTCCTGAGCATCACTGGGTGTGACCCAAAAACAAAACAAAACAAAACAAAACAAAAAAAGGCACTTAAGAGGCTGAACAGATAGTACAGCAAGTAAGGAGCTTGCCTTGCATGTGACAGATCCAGGTCTGTCCTGTATAGTTTCCCAAGCATTACTAGGAGTGATTCCTTAGAGCAAATTCATAAGTAAGCCTTGAGTACCACTGGGTGTGGCTCATCAAAAGAAAAAAAAAAGGGGGGGCCCGGAGAGATAGCACAGCGGCGTTTGCCTTGCAAGCAGCTGATCCAGGACCAAAGGTGGTTGGTTCGAATCCCAGTGTCCCATATGGTTCCCCGTGCCTGCCAGGAGCTATTTCTGAGTAGACAGCCAGAAGTAACCCCTGAGCATCGCCGGGTGTGGCCCAAAAACCAAAAAAAAGAAAAAAAAAGGAAGGAAGGAAGGAAGGAAGGAAGGAAGGAAGGAAGGAAGGAAGGAAGGAAGGAAGGAAGGAAGGAAGGAAGGAAGGAAGGAAGGAAGGAAGGAAGGAAGGAAGGAAGGAAGGAAGGAAGGAAGGAAGGAAGGAAGGAAGGAAGGAAGAAAGGAAGGAAGGAAGGAAGGAAGGAAGGAAGGAAGGAAGGAAGGAAGGAAGGAAGGAAGGAAGGAAGGAAGGAAGGAAGGAAGGAAGGAGAAGGAAGGGAAAGAAAGGAAGGAAGAAAGAAAGAAGGGAAGGAAGGAAGGGAAGGGCAAGAGAAAGAAGAGAAAGAAAGAAAAAGAAAGAAAGGAAGGGAGGAAGAAAAGGAGGGAAGGGAGGAAGGGAAGAAAGGAAGGAACAAAGGAAAGAAGAAAGAAAGGAAGAAAGAAAACATTACTGGACTGAGTTCCTTAGGAGTCTTCAGGGAGAGGAGGCTAATTCTTTTTTTTTTGATTTTTGGGCCACACCCGGTAATGCTCAGGGGTTACTCCTGGCTATGTGCTCAGAAGTTGCTCCTGGCTTGGGGGACCATATGGGACACCGGGGGATCAAACCGCGGTCCGTCCGTCCAAGGCTAGTGCAGGCAAGGCAGGCACCTTACCTTTAGCGCCACCGCCCGGCCCCGAGGAGGCTAATTCTTAATGTCTTCCTTTTTTTTTATTTTTTTTTTTTGGTTTTTGGTTTTTGGGTCTCACCCGGCAATGCTCAGGGGTTACTCCTGGCTCCATGCTCAGAAATTGCTCCTGGCAAGCAGTGGGAACCATATGGGACGCTGGGATTCAAACCAATGACCTTCTGCCTAAAAGGCAAACACCTTACCTCCATGCTATCTCTCCAGCCCCTGTTTTTATTGTTTTGAGGGCACATCTGGTGGTATACAGAGGCTAATGCTGGTTTTGTGTTTAGGAGTGACCCCTGGCACTGCTCATAGGACCAAATGTAGTGCCAGAAATTTAAATGAGAGTTTGTTTGATACAAGGAAAGTGCTCTAATCCTATACTATTCTTCTAGCCCCTCACTGAATTTATTAAACTTCTGCCAATTGGCTTGAGTATTTATTACTTCATCTTTTTTCTCTTTCAACATTTTGTGGAATTTTTTAGAATTAGTGTGTGTGTGTGTGTGTGTGTGTTCTCTAATGTTCTATTTATTCTTAATTCTGTTTTTTTTATTTTTATTTTTTTTTTGTTTTTGGGCCACACCCGGTGTTGCTCAGGGGTTACTCCTGGCTGTCTGCTCAGAAATAGCTCCTGGCAGGCACGGGGGACCATATGGGACACCGGGATTCGAACCAACCACCTTTGGTCCTGGATCAGCTGTTTGCAACACAGCTGTGCTATCTCTCCGGGCCCCTTAATTCTGTTTAATTTATTTTACTTTTGGGTCACACCAAGTAGTGCTCAGGACTCCTGACTCTGCTCAGAGATCATTCCTGGAGAAGTACAAGAGACTATATAGGTTGCTTGGTATCAAATCTGGTTAGGTTGCATGCAAGGCAAGCATCTTATCTGCTATGCTCTCTCTCCAGGTTCCCCACCACCACCACCACCTTTTTTAAAGTAAAACCAGGGGCCTGAGAGGTAGCATAGCAGATAAAATGCCTTGCATGTGGCCGGCCAACCCGGGCCAACTTGGATTCAATCCCTGGAATCACTCGGTTCACCGAGTCTGCCGGGAGCGATTTCTGAGCACAGAGCAAGGAGTAACCCCTGAGGGCTGCCATGTATGACCCAAAAACCAAATAAATAAATAAATAAATAAATAAATAAATAAAGTAAAACCAGTTTATGTAGGATATAAAGGGAGGGAAGAACAGAGGTAGACAAAGATCTGTGCTCAAGAGAGAACATTAACTCTCTAAAGTAGAAAAAGAAAGTGCATCTTCCAAGCAGGAATGTGTAGGCTAATTTTCAGAATGTGGAAATGCATCCTAAATAAGAAAGCACTGGGGCCGGAGAGATAGCATGGAGGTAAGACACTTGCCTTGCATGCAGAAGGATGATGGTTCAAATCCTGGCATCCCATATAGTTCCCTGAGCCTGCCGGAGTGATTTCTGAGCGTAGAGCCAGGAGTAACCCCTGAGCACTGCCAGGTGTGATCCAAAAACAAAAACAGAAACAAAAACAAAAACTAAAAAAAAGAAAGCACCCTTGGGGCCAGAGAGATAGCATGGAGGTAGGGCATTTGCCTTGCATGCAGAAGGACGGTGGTTTGAATCCCGGCACCCCATGCCTGTTAAGAGCAATTTCTGAGCACAGAACCAGAGCCAGGAGTAACCCCTGAGCACTGCCGGGTGTGACCCATAAACCAAAAACAACAACAACAACAACACTGCTGGAGCAATGTACTCCAAGTACAAGTAGGGTACTTGGGGCCGGGCAGTGGCGCTAGAGGTAAAGTGCCTGCCTTGCCTGTGCTAGCCTTGGATGGACCGCGGTTCGATCCCCCGCTGTCCTATATGGTCCCCCAAGCCAGGAATGACTTCGAGTGCATAGCCAGGAGTAACCCCTGAGCATCACCAGGTGTGGCCCAAATACCAAAAAAAAAAAAAAAAAAAAGACAAGTAGGGTACTTGCCTTGTGCTTGGCTGATCCTGATCCTGGTTTGATCCCTGATACCCTAGAGTCCACTAGGATGATTCCTAATTGCTAAACCAAGAATAATTCCTGGGCTGGAGAGATAGCACAGCGGTAAGGCGTTTTCCTTGCATGCAGAAGGTCGGTGGTTCGAATCCCAGCATCCCATATGGTCCCCTGAGCCTGTTGGGGGCTATTTCTAAGTGTAGAGCCAGGAGTAGCCCCGGAACGCTGCCGGGGTGTGACCCCAAACCCAAACCCCCTCCCAAAAAGAAGAATAATCCCTGAACTTGAACATTTCTGGGTAGGACTAAAAAAACTTAAAAAAAAAAAAAGGTATTTATCTCAAGCAGATGCAGGCAAAGCATTGCTAAGAAAGTACACATTCCAGAAGAGGATTGCATGTGCACTTTAGTCCTGTAGTTATTTTAATAGGCTATACTGTAGTAAGAAAAAAGGAAAGAAAAAGGAGTACAAATGTTCAATACTAGAAAAGTTTTAAGTCTTATCTCAGGTTTACTTTTTTTTTTTTTTTTTTTTTTGGTTTTTGGGTCACATATGCCGGGATTCGAACCACTGTCCTTCTGCATGCAAGGCAACCACGCTACCTCTATGCTATCTCTCCGGCCCCTCAGGTTTACTTTCTTTAATTTTTACTTTGGGGGTGGGGGTTGGGCACCCGGTGACGCTCAGGGGTTACTCCTGCTATGCGCTCAGAAACCGCTCCTGGCTTGGGGAACCATATGAAATGCTGGGGGACTGAACCTCTGTCTGTCCTAGGCTAGTGTGGGCAAGGCAGACACTTTACCACTTGTGCCATCGTTCCAGCACTCCCCGCCTTCTTTTTTTTTTTTTTTTTTTTTTTTTTGGCCACATCTGGTGATGCTCAGAGGTCACTCCTGGCTCTGACTCAGGAATAATTCTTGACAGTTCTCGGGGGACCATATAGGGTGCCAGGAATCAAACCTCTAGATAAGGCCAATGATGTGGATCCAGGGCAAGTAGAGTGTTTACAGTTTCAAATTGTCCATGAGGCACATTGGGGAGGTAACTTGATTTATTTTAGGTGGAAGTGGGTCACTTATAAAGTGCCTCAGCGAATCAGGTTAGGGGAAAGTAAAGTGTAAACTCTGTGTGTTTAGGGAATTAATAGGGTATGTCCTCTGTGTGATTAGGGGAAAGCAGGGTCCTTTGTGTGTTTAGCTACCTCTCCCTGTTTTTTTTTTTTTTTTTTTTTTTTTTTTTTTTTTTAATTTTTTTTGTTTTTGGGTCACACCTAGCGCTGCTCTGAGTTACTTCTTGCTCTGTGCTCAGGAGTCATTACTGGCAGTGCTTGGGGGACCATATAGGATGCTGGGGATCCAATCCGGGTTGGCCATGTGCAAGGCAAATGCCCTACCTACTGTACTATAGTTCTACCCACCATCATCTTTCCCTTTTCTGTTTGCTAAACACAAGAAATTGCGATGGGCTTGATAGGCCACGCTCTCCTTATGTCCTACTTTCTCCACAAGAGTCAGGATTGAAGAATCAGTACCAGCGTTACCAACATCATGGGTGAGTAGATCTATTATGCCTAAAGCAGAGCTTATTGGAAAGTGGTGAAAGTGACTGTTATTGATACTTACCTGGCAGGGGAGATACCATAATCACAAAGGTGGTTTCCCCAGGGCGAGGCTAATTTGTGGTAGTGGGGGACTGCGTTTGTGCTCACCCCTGATTTTTTTTCCTTCATAACAATAGACTTGGGCCCAGAGAGATAGCACAGCAAGCCTTGCAAGCAGCCGATCCAGGACCTAACTAAGGTGGTTGGTTCGAATCCCAACATCCCATATGGTCCCCCATGCTTGCCAGGAGCTATTTCTGAGCAGACAGCCAGGAGTAACCCCTGAGCACCGCCGGGTGTGGAAAAAAAAAAAGAAAGTGATTGTTATTTTACATAGACACAGTAAGAGCTGAGATAACTTTTTTTGTTTTTGTTTTTGTTTTTGGGTCACACCTGGCAGTGCTCAGGGGTTTCCCCTGGCTCTATGCTCAGAAATTCCTCCTGGCAGGCTCTGAGGACCATTTGGGATGCTGGGAATCAAACCACCATTCTTCTGCATGCAAGGTAAACACCCTGCCTTCATGCCATCTCTTCGATCCCAAGAGATAATAACTTTTAACCTAGATTTAGATTACAGCAAGATGGCCTTTCCAGAAAGCATTTGGTCATATTTTTCAACTGTAGGCTTCAGCCTTTTAGTTTGATAACCCTAGAGGGTCCTTCTTCTAGGTCTTGGGGAAAGTAAAGGCTCCCTTTCCCCCATTTTCTTTTAGTTAGTGACTGTTATTTTGAGATCACGCTTGAGCTCTTGGGATCTCTCATGTTCCATATTATTGCCAAGGTGGCACAAGGCCTGGCCCAGTTCCATTTGATGCCTTCAATGGAACCCATATTTGAGGTGTTAGGATGAAACGTCAATTTCAGAGTGACTGAGGCTTAAATCAAACCAATATGACAAATATTAAAGGTTTGTAAGACCCATCTGCAACATTTGGATTTTGGAGTTCCTAAGGCTAAAGATGGAACTTCCATACCATCTTTCAGGAAGATATCCCATTTTACTGAGTCTTTGCAAAAAAGGATATTGCCACAAAGTAAGAAATATGTCAAAAGACCCACGGGTGGGGGAACTTTGGACAGTGAATTGGTATAGGCAGTATGCTTATATGGGAAAGAAAGAAGGCCTATGGAGGTATACTATTAGTGAACCTGGTGTTGTACCTATCCCTCAGTTGTTGCTATTTTTTGCGGGGAGATCACACCCGGGGGTACTCAGGGGTTACGCCTAACTCTGCGCTCAGAAATCGCTCCTGGCAGGCTCAGGGAACCATATGAAATGCCTGGAATTCAACCAGGATCTGTCCTGTATTGGCCATGTGCAAGGCAAATGCCCTACCACTGTGCTATTGCTCTGGCCTAGTTGTTGCTATTCTTTTTTTTTTTTTTTTTTTTTTTTTTTTGGTTTTTGGGCCACACCCGTTTGACGCTCAGGGGTTACTCCTGGCTATGTGCTCAGAAATCGCCCCTGGCTTGGGGGGGACCATATGGGACGCCGGGGGATCGAACCGCGGTCCTTCCTTGGCTAGCGCTTGCAAGGCAGACACCTTACCTCCAGCGCCACCTACCCGGCCCCAGTTGTTGCTATTCTTTACTTTCCTGATTCACTGACATAATAGCGACTTTGTGCTCCAGAAATACACACAAACCCAGATAGGCTGCCTGCAAGGCAAGGGTCTTACCCTATGCTATCTTTCCAATCTCTTCTGTTCATTTTTTCCAAGAAACGTTATTTATTTATTTATTTATTTATTTATTTATTTATTTATTTATTTATTTATTTTTGGTTTTGGGGCCACACCCGGCGGTGCTCAGGGGTTACTCCTGGCTGTCTGCTCAGAAATAATTCCTGGCAGGCATGGGGGACCATGTGGGACACCAGGATTCGAACCAACCACCTTTGGTCCTGGATTGGCTGCTTGCAAGGCAAACGCCACTGTGCTATCTCTCCGGGCCCGTTTTTATTTATTTTTTTGGTCACATCTGGCAGCACTCAGGGGTTCCTCCTGGCAGGCTCAGGGGAACATATGGGATGCCGGGATTTAAACTTTTGCATGCAAGGCAAACGCCTTCCCTCCATGCTATCTCTCCGGCCCCAAGAAACTTTATTTTATTTTTTATTTTTAATTTTTTTAATTTTTTTATTTTGAATTATGAGAACAAAAGATGCAAAGAAAGAGGACAAGGTAAAGTTACAGTGGAAGGACAATCACCCATAACATAATTCTCAGAAGAAGTCCCCTTGCTGATATCTTAACTTTGAACTTTCAGCCAAAGAAAGTTAAGATAAGATAAAACAGGGGCCGGGCGGTGGCGCTAGAGGTAAGGTGCCTGCCTTGCCTGCGCTAGCCTAGGACGGACCGCGGTTCGATCCCCCGGCGTCCCATATGGTCCCCCAAGCCAGGAGCAACTTCTGAGCGCATAGCCAGGAGTAACCCCTGAGCGTCACCGGGTGTGGCCCAAAAACCAAAAAAAAAAAAAAAAACAGATAAAATAAAACAGAATCCATGTGCGATTATTTTGTCCCTCGAGTCCCAAGATTGTAGCACATTATAATATTTCTTAACAGCACACAAGGCAATCCAAAGCCATCAAACTTACGTAACTCCTTTAACATTAGAGGCATAGTATTTTTTACATTTCCATGTACATGAATATTAGCTTAAGTTAACCTCAAATTTTAAGTGGGTGCGTTTTAAGGATTAGAGTCAAAGGAGCACAGTAGAAACGTTGTTAGAGTGGCAATTGTTGTTTGCATAGGCCCACCAAAATATGAGAGGCATGGAAAGGAATAACCTTGGCCTAAATACAAAGAGATCCTACCCCTGAAGTTTCCTGGCATAAGACCAGCTCTAGGCTTCAGGCAAGTTATCATCCGATCCAAGACATTGTCCGTAGTGCCAACACACTTTTCACACAGTCTCTGTTGTTGGTATCATGTTTCTGTATTAAAGATTCTGGAATCTGCATGTCCTACATTGAAGTCATGATGTGGAGTGTCTTCTCGTTTCACCTCACCATGAAAGGGAAATGCAGGAAGCCCTTTCCTGTAAGCAGGTTGTTGTTGTTAAGTCTTCTCAGTGTTAAGGGAAGTCTCTTTTGAGCAGGACGATGTCTGAGCAGTGGTAGGGTCTTCCGTGGTAGAGGATTGCTTCCAGGTGATGTTATAGACAAACCTCACAATTAAGGGGCAATACAGCAAGCCCTGTCCAGTAAGCAGGTCATTGTTCTTGTTGTCTTCTCAGTGTTAAGGGGTGAAGAAACTTTATTTTTGATGGATTGGGTAGCTTGGTGTTTTGGGCCATGCCCAGTGGCTTTCAGGACTTATTCCTTATGTTGCTCTCAGGAATCTTTTTTTTTTTTTTTTTTTTTTTTGGGTTACACCCAGTAGTGCTTGGGGTTACTCCTGGTTTGCACTCAGAAATCACTCCTGGCAGGCTTGAGGGATCATATGAGATGCTGGAATCCAACCCAGGCTGGTTGGGTGCTAGGCAAATGCCCTACTCCTGTGCTATCTCTTCAGTTCTGGAATCATCACGCTTGATGGGCTCAGGGCAGCATTGGGGTGTCTGGGATCAACCCTAAGTGCAAGGCAAATGCTTTCCCACTATACTATCACGTTGGCTCAAATACTAGATATAAAGGCTGGGAGATGGAGAAAAGGACTGAAGTACAGGCTTTGAATGTAGTTTCTATTGTTAGCACCATGTGGGTGCCAGCAACATTCTCAGCTCTTGGCATTACATTTTAAATTTCTACTGTGTGCGTTCATGCATATGTGTTCCCTCCACTGGACTATATGAAATAAAATCCTAAGTCTTATTCCTGCGCTGATTCCCAGAACCTAGCACATAAAGAGACATGAATCTTGTCCTTTATATTTTAATTTAAAATTTTTTTTTGTTTTTGTTTTTGGGCCACACCCGGTGACGCTGCTCAGGGGTTACTCCTGGCTATGCGCTCAGAAGTCGCTCCTGGCTTGGGGGACCATATGGGACACCGGGGGATCGAACCCCGGTCCGTCCAAGGCTAGCACAGGCAAGGCAGGCACCTTACCTCTAGCGCCACCGCCCGGCCCTATATTTTAATTTAATTTAAATTAATTTTTTTGGGGGCCACTCCTGGTGGCGTTCAGGTGTTACTTTTGGCTCTAAGCTCAGAAATTACTCCTGGCAGGCTCATCCCATATGCTGGAAATTGAACCTGGGTCTGTCCTGTGTGGGCTGCATGCAAGGCAAACGCCCTACTGCTATGCTCTCTGGTCCCTTATTTTTTTTTTTTTTTTTGGTTTTTGGGCCACACCCGGCAGTGCTCAGGGGTTACTTCTGGCTGTCTGCTCAGAAATAGCTCCTGGCAGGCACGGGGGACCATATGGGACACCGGGATTCGAACCAACCACCTTAGGTCCTGGATCAGCTGCTTGCAAGGCAAACGCCGCTGTGCTATCTCTCCGGGCCCCCCTTATTTTTTTTAACTTTATTTATTGATTGATTGCTTGATTAGTTTTTGGGCCACACCCGATGGTGCTCAGGGGTTGCTCCTGACTCTGCATTCAGAAATCGCCTCTGGCAGGCTGGGGCCCACATAGGATGCCAGAACCAAACCAAACCGGGTCCTTCCTGGGTCGGCCTCACGCAAGGCAAACACCCTACTACTGTGCTGTCTCTCTGTCCCTTCAGCCCTCCGGCCCTCCAGCCCCTAATTTTAATTTTTTGGCCACACCCAGTGACGCTCAGGGGTTAGTCCTTGCTATGAGCCCAGAAAGCGCTCCTGGCTTGAGGGATCTTATGGAACACTGGGGAATAGAACCTCGGTCTGTCCTAGGTTAGCCACGTGCAAGGCAAACGCTCTACCACTTGCGCCTCTGCTCCAGCCCCTTTAATTTTTGTTTTTGCAGCCACACTTAATAGTACATCTCTCCAGTTTCATCTTTAAAAAAAAAACATTTGGGAGGGAACAAAGAGAAAGTATAGTAGGTAGAAAACTAACTGACTAGTGTTTGATCCCTGGCATCCCATCTGGTTCCCCCAAGCACTGCCAGGAGTGATTCCTGAGTGCAGAGCCAGGAGTAACCTCTGAGCATCACCAGGACTGGCCCCAAAACAAAAAATAAATCTTTAAACTTGGGAAGACTTTTTTTTTTTTTTGGTTTTTGGGTCACACCTGGCAGCGCTCAGGGTTACTTCTGGCTCTATGCTCAGAAATTGCCCCTGGCAGGCTCAGGGGACCATATGGGATGCCGGGATTCGAACTATTTTCCTGTGCATTCAAGGCAAACGAGCTACCTCCATGCTATCTCTCTGGCCCCAGGAAGACATTATTAATAACATTGTAAACCACAGAATCTTTTTATTTTTCTTTTTTGGTTTTTGGGTCACATCGGCAGCACTCAGGAGTTACTCCTGGCTCCATGCTCAGAAATCACTCCTGGCAGGCTCCGGGGACTATCTGGGATGCTGAAATTAGAACAATGGGCCATCTGCATGCAAGGCAAATGCCCTACCTCCATGCTACCTCTCCGGTCCCCTTTTTTTAAATAATGTTTTTTATTTATTGATAAAAATGCATCACATAGTTGACATAACCAATCATAATACACTTGTTTTGGGAAGACCAAAAACAGCATAATTAAAAGAAATAGAAAATTGAAAGAAAAACTAAAGAGATGGAAGAGAAAGGAAAAAAATGTTCAGTAGCAAATATATATATATATATATTTTTTTTTTTTTTTTGGTTTTTGGGTCACACCTGGCAGTGCTCAGGGGTTATTCCTGGCTCCAGGCTCAGAAATTGCTCCTGGCAGGCACAGGGGACCATATGGGGCGCCGGGATTCGAACCGATGACCTCCTGCATGAAAGGCAAACGCCTTACCTCCATGCTATCTCTCCGGCCCCGCAAATATATTTTTGAAAATTATTGAATCACTAATGAACTCATTAAAGCACTAGTAGAAAGTTTAGTAAGCTCTTATTATTTTATTTTTAAAGGATGAGAGTTAAAAAAATACACAGTAAAAATGGTGTGAATGGTAATTGTTGTTTGTACAGGCCCAGCAAAATATGGTGGAAATAGAAGGGAAAAGTCTTGGCCTAAATTCAAGGAGACCTTACCCCTGAAATTTTCTGGCATAAGACCAACTCAGGGCTCCAGACATACTAGGCTGTCCAACCCCTGAGTCATTCTCTGTGGTCCTGGTAAACTTTTTTTTTTTTTTGCAGATTTGCTGTTGTTGGTGTCAGGTTTCTGTAGTTAAAGATTCTGGTTTCTGTGCATCTTCTTCATCGAAGTCATGAAGATGTTGAGCGTCCTGTAGTTTCACTTCACCATTAGTGAGCAATGTGGAGAGCCCTGCTCTGCAAGCAGGTTGTTGCTGTTACTAAGTCATCTGGTTGCTAAGAGAACCCTCTTTGGAGTAAGTCCATACCAGGGCAGCAGTAGGGTCTTCCTTGGTAGAAGTTTGCTTCCTGGTGATTAAACCACAGAATCTTAATAACATTATTTAAAAATAAAATAAAACATTGGATAGTACCATGAGTAGGCACTCATCTTGCATGTGGCTGACTGGGTTCAAACCCTAGCAGACCATATGGTTCCCCGAGTCAGTCAGGTGTAATCTCTTTGTGTAGGACAAGACAAATGCCCTACCAGCTACACTATCACTCTGGCTCTGTGATACACACTTTCTTACTTCAAGATGCACTTCCCTAGAATGAGGAAATGATCCTCATTGGGATTTGTCCTTGTACTTTTTCCCATTCATACACACACACACACACACACACACACACACACACACACACACACACACACACACACATATATATATATATATATATATATATATATATATATATTTGTTTTTTGGAGGCCACCCCAGTGGTGCACAGGGGTTACTACTAGCTCTGCACTCAGAAATTGCTCCTGGCAATCTCCAGAGACCATATGGGATACCAGGAATTGAACCCAGCCCATTCTGGGTTGGCCGTGCACAAGACAAACACTCTACTACTGTGCTATCTCTCCCGCCCCATTGAGCACATATTTTTCTTTTTCTTCTTTTATTTCCTGAATAAACTTGTTTTACTGCAAACACACACACACACACACACACACACACACACAGAATTATCTTGACCAGTTAGATTATTCAAAGGACTTTGGGGCTGGAGAGATAGATAGAGGTAGGTGTTTCCCTTACAGACAGTCCCCAGGTTCAAGCTCAAGCACCCCATATGGTTCTCTCTGCTCCCCACTCCCAGCCCTGATAGGAATGATTCTAGGGTGCATAGCCAGAAGTAACTATTTTTTTTTGGGGGGGCTCACACCTGGCAGCGCTCAGGGGCTACTCCTGGCTCTATGTTTAGAAAATGCCCCTGGCAGGCTTGGGGGACCATATGGGATGCCAGGATTTGAACGACCACCCTTCTGCATACAAGGCAAATGCCTTACCTCCACGCTATCTCTCCGGTCCCCAGAAGTAACTCTTGACCGAACACCAAACAAAACTAAAAAGACTTCTTGAACTCTTTACACTGAGAGGTCCCAGATTTTATGTCCAGGCATTGCATAATGCCTGAAGTACACTCCATTGTCTCCCCAATAAAAGTTTAGAGAGATTCTATTTAACTATTACACTTTTAGGTGTGCATCTCAGGGAAATATTACAGGTTTCCAAGGAGATGTGAACAGGGATGTTCATTAAGAGTCATTTGAATAACAGAAAATAGAAAACAGCTCAAATATTTATCTCTAAGGAAACATAAATAGAATCGACATAACTGGATAGAATTTTAAGAACGAAAGGCAATGCATCAAACTATGTAACATGGAAAAAACTCTAGATAACAATGGGTGAAAGACAAATTACTGAACCATAGTTATAAGGTTACCATTTTTATTTTTGTATTTTGATTTTGGCAACAGTTAGCAATAATGCTCAGGGTCTGGTTTTGCACTCAGGAATTACTAGTCCTCATGGGCTGGAGAGATCGGTAGGGTGTTTGCCTTGCATGCAGCCGACCCAGGATGGACAGTATTTTTAATCCCTGTATCCCATATGGTCCCCTGAGCCTGCCAGGAGCGATTTCTGAGTGTAGAGCCAGGAGTAACCCCTGACCACTACCGGATGTGGACACCCCCCAAATGAATTAGTCCTGGCAGTGTTCAGGCTCAGGGGATCATATAGAATGCCAATATTCAAACTCAGATTGACCCCATGTAAGGCAAGTACCCTACCACTGTACTATTAATTCAGCCTTTTTATTCAGCAAATAAAGATAAAACCCAATTTTTTTCTTTGCAATGCTCTTTATTAGATATATAATATTTACTATCACTGAGGTGCAGAGGGTAAGACTTGTGCTTGGGAAGATTAAAGTTAGACTCTTTATCTGTGTTATTTTTTTTTCTCTTTTTATCTATATAATTTTCTTTATTTTTTCTTCACTCCACCCTATCTGTGTAATTTTCTAATTTAGTTGTTCTTCTGCCTTCTTCCTCATTCTTCTAGAAAATACCCTTATATTAAAGGTATAATGGGGAGAACTCAGTAAAGTTCATACTTTTCACAACAAATGTGAGGTCTTGAGTTTGGTTTACAGCACCTCTAGAAAAGAGAATTTAGAGCCCAAAAGCTGGTAGTTTTTTTTTTTTTGGGGGGGGGGCCACACCCATTTGACGCTCAGTGGTTACTCCTGGCTATGTGCTCAGAAATCAAGCTAGTAGGTGTTTTTTTTTTTTGGGGGGGGGGCGTCAGGGGAGGCACACCAGCTAGGCTCCTGTCTCTACACTTAGGAAGCACTCCTGGCCGGGCTCGGGGGGAATGTATGGGCTGCTGGAGATAGGCTGCAGCTAGGCAAGGGCCCTCCTACCTTTTGTGTTATCTCTCGGACTCCTGGAGCCAATACATTTTGCTGTTTTTAGAAGAAATGCCTCCTTAGCTCATAACGGGCTTGAGCTAGGTTTTAATAAAAAGTTAAAATCTAGGATCTTGAACTGTTGTATGTCGATCTTGACAAAACGTTGACGTTTTATTTTGGGTGAGAAGAATGGCACCAATTGCTCTTTTTTGTTTTTGTTTTTGTTTGTTGGGTCACACCCGGCAGTGCTTAGGGGTTCCTCCTGGCTCTATGCTCCGAAATCGCTCCTGGCAGGCTCAGGGAACCATATGGGATGCTGGACTTCGAACCACTGTCCCTCTGCATGCAGGGCAAATGCCTTTCTTTCATGCTATCTCTCTGGCCCCCTTTTCTGTATTTCTTTTTTTTTTTTTCTTTCAATTTTATCTTTTTAATAAAAAATAAACTGTCTGTGGTTGAGTGATAGCACAGCAGGTAGGAGATTTGCCTTGCACACGGTACACCAGGTTTAAACCTTGGCAATCCATTATGGTCTCCTCATCCTGCTAGGAGTGATTCCCTGAGCTCAGTGCTCTGAGCACCGCCAGGTGTGGCTCAAAAACTTAAACAAACAAACAAAAAACTGTAACAAGCATTTTCTGAACCTTAGAACCTTGAAACGGGGAGGAGAGAGGTAGAGAGATGAATTGGGCAAAAAGGAAGTGAGTGACCAAGCCCAGAGCCCCACCAGGTGTATTGCCTCGTAGGTAGGTTTCATTCTGGGTCAGGCCTGAGCAGGAGAAAAGTATCAACATCAGGAAAGTGCTCAGAAGTCCATGGGTCACTCCTGGACCCTCACCCACACAACCTGGGAATGCTGGTGTCCAAGATAGCTGCTGGGCCCCCTGTGCATGTGGGGGAAGGAAGAGTTGGGTCACAGCCAGTGGTGCTCAGGGCTTACTCAGGTGTCGAGGGATCACTCCTGGAAGTGCTGGGGGACCTACACGTTGTTGGGGGGATCACACCTAGGTCAGGCACGTACAAGGCAAGCACCTTATCTTTCAGGCCGCCTTTTCTGTATTTCTAAAATTTCCACTCAACAAGCCATTACTAATCTGAGGGCAGGCACTAAAAGCATGCGTTAAATTCTGTCACCCTAAGACTCGATCAAGCCCATCGAGGTCCTCCTGCTATGCTTAGCAGTGAGTCTGAGACACGACGGCCTTCAAACCCCACGCCATTGTCAATTTCACACGGATTCTGGATGCCACTTCCTGCCGTTCGACCTCCCAGTAGTTTGTCCCTCTCGGCGCACCGTCCGCGGCGCCTCGGGGAAGGCGTTTGAGCCCCGCCCCCTGAGCGCGGGACGGCGCGAAAACCCAATTGACTTGGGACTCGCCGAGGCGCGCTCGGGCCGGCTCCGCGTTCGGCCCGGTTCTGGTGCCGGGAGCCGGGGCTCGGCGTTCTCTCCGCCCGGAGGCCTCGCGTGGGGCCTCTCGGGGCTCGTCGGCTGCGCTCCAGGCTGCTCGCTGCCCGCGCTTTCTCTCGCCGGCGCTTCCCGCGTTGCACTCGGCGCAGCTGGGCCCGGCCTCGGTGCCTGCTGGAGGCGGGAAGGCTTCGGGGGGCCCCGAGGCTGCTCCTGGGAGGCCCCGACCCGGCTGGGCACCCCCATGGCCTCGGGCCGGGCCGGGCCGGGTCGGGCCCTGTCCTGAGAGCCGCCGATCGCGGGAACCGGGGAGCATGGTGGGGGTCCTGGCCATGGCGGCGGCCGCTGCACCCCCTCCCGTGGGCGACTACGACGAGGTCGAGGTGAGTGAGCTCGAGCTGCTGCTGTTGTGGAAGGTTTGGGGGTGTGGGAAGGGTAAAACCCCACCAGGAGGGTCCAAGCAGGGCCTCGGAGGCTTCCCCCCCCACACCCGAGTTGTGACACTCGATTGCTGCAGTGGATCGATTTAGGTCCACACAAGTTGGGGGTGTCAGATAAAATGTTTGGGGTGGCAGGAAGGGAAGGGGGGTGTCTTGAAACTGGAACCAGTTTCCGCGTCCAGATGTTCTTTGACATGTCTGAAAGGCACATCAACTCCAGGATCCAGTTGTGAGGTTCACGGTAAGGAATCCTCGATCTGGAGTTCCAGGAGCTCGCCCCCATCGATCTGTTCTAGGAGTTGGCGCTCTGGATGAATGGACTGCTAACGACCGGAATCCAACAGGTTTTCAAATTATTTTTAAATTTATTTCAGTATTTTTTCTAAATTATTTTTCTTAAATCGAATCACCGTGGGATCAACAGTTGCAAAGTTGTCAGTGCCACTTGGAGTTTCCATCATAAGATGTTCCAACACCTATCCCTTCTTCAACAGTGTCATAGTGGTCTCTTCTCGGTCCTAACTACACTATCCCCTTTATGGCAGGCTTTCTACCAATGCCTACTCCTCCTGGCTCTAGTTTGTATTGTCTTTGGTTATTATTTTCATATATGAGAATATATATCTTTGTAATAAGTATATATATATTTCTGTCTTACTCCTGTTTTATTGGGTAGTTTAGAATGACACTTCTAGGGGCTGGAGCTGTGGTGGTGCAAGTGGTAGGGCATCTGTCTTGCATGCACTAACCTAGGACAGGCCGCGGTTTGATCCCGGCTTGATCCCCAGCATCCCATTTGGTCCTCCAAGTCAGGATAGATTTATGAGCACATAGCCAGGAATAGCCCGTGAGCGTCACTGGGTGTGGCCCCAAAACCAAAAACCAAAAGAGAGAGAGAGAGAGAGAGAGAGAGAGAGAGAGAGAGAGAGAGAGAGAGAGAGAGAGAGAGAGGGAGAGGGAAGAGGGAAGAGGGAAGAGGGAAGAGGGAAGAGGGAAGAGGGAAGAGGGAAGAGAGAAGAGAGAAGAGAGAAGAGAGAAGAGAGAAGAGAGAGAGAGAATTAAACTTTTGATTTCTAAGACTTCTGTTGCCTTTTTCATCAGACTTAAATACTACTACAGGGGCCGGAGCCGTGGCACAAGGGGTAAGACTTCTGCCTTGCCTGCGCTAGACTAGGATGGACTGTGGTTCTCATATGGTCCCCCAAGCCAGGAGCGATTTCTGAGTGCATGGCCAGAAGTAACCTCTGAGCGTCACCAGGTGTGGCCCAAAAAACAAACAAAATACTGATTACAGCAAAAGAAACATACTTGTCTAAGCAATATTGTATACAAAAATAACATCTTGATTTCTGTGAAAATGCATTTCTCTACAATTCCTGAATAGATCCAAATTATGCTACACTCTGATCATAGATATTTACTCTGGATTATGGGTTTAGTCTTTGAAAAAATATGTTCTAAATGTTTGCAATCACCCTCTGTAAATCCAGCATCCAGGATGTCATGAAGTTATTCCTGTTTCAACTTTAATCCCAATTTCTCTCAGAAAGCCAACTCTCATTTGCTTTCTCTTTTTTTTTTCTTTTTTTTTTCAGGCCACACCCATTTGATGATTAGGGGTTACTCCTGGCCAAGCGCTCAGAAATTGCCCCTGGCTTGTGGGGGACCATATGGGACGCCGGGGGATCAAACTGGGGGATCGAACCATGGTCCTTCCTTGGCTAGCTCTTGCAAGGCAGACACCTTACCTCTAGTGCCACCTTACCAGCCCCCTCTCTTTTCTTTTTTTGGGGAAAGGGGTTACACCCAGTGGTGCTCAGGGTTTACTCCTGGCTCTGCAATCAGAAATCACTCCTGGCAGGCATGGGGGACTATATGGGATGCTGGGATTCGAACCACTATCCTGGATCGGCTGCGTGCTAGGCAAATGCTGTGCTATCTCTGGCTCCATGTTTTCTATTTTCTTTACTCCCACTCACCTATGTTCTATGTAGGGTTTGATAGAGGTGCTATTTGATGTTAATTTTTGTTGTTGTTGTTGTTTTTGTTTTTGTTTGGTTTTTGGGTCACACCCAGCGGTGCTCAGGGGTACTCCTGGCTGTCTGCTCAGAAATAGCTCCTGGCAGGCACGGGGGACCATATGGGACAACAGGATTCCAACCAACCACCTTAGGTCCTGGATCGGCTGCTTGCAAAGCAAACACCGTTGTGCTATCTCTCTGGGCCCTTCTTTATTTCTTTATTTCTTTTTTGGTTTTTGGGTTGCACTCGGAGGTGCTCAGGGGTTACTCCTGGCTATCTGCTCAGGAATAGCTCCTGGCAGGCATGGGGACCATATGGGACGCTGGGATTTGAACCAACCACCTTTGGTCCTGGGATGGCTGCTTGTAAGGCAAACGCCACTGTGCTATCTCTGGCCCCTAAGAGCGATTTCTTTTTTTTTTTTGGTTTTTGGGCCACACCCAGCGGTGCTCAGGGGTTACTCCTGGCTGTCTGCTCAGAAATAGCTCCTGGCAGGCACGGGGGACCATATGGGACACCGGGATTCAAACCAACCACCATTGGTCCTGGATCGGCTGCTTGCAAGGCAAACGCCGCTGTGCTATCTCTCCGGGCCCCCCTAAGAGCGATTTCTAAGCGCATAGCCAGGAGTAACCCCTGAGCGTCATGGGGTGTGGCACTAAAAGGGGGGGCAGACAAACAAAAAAGCAGACATTAATTAATATACTTAGAAAGATAGTGGCGATGGAATTTCTTTTTTTTTTTTTGGCCACACCTGGAGGTGCTCAGAAGTTACTCCTGGCTGTCTGCTCAGAAATAGCTCCTGGCAGGCACGGGGTCCATATGGGACACCGGATTCAAACCAACCACCTTTGGTCCTGAATCGGCTGCTTGCAAGGCAAACGCCGCTGTGCTATTTCTCCGGGCCCGGCGTTGGAAGTTTTTATTGAAGTATATTAATAGCAAAGTATACCAAGTTTTCGGGGTGTTCTTTGGTATGATATTGAATTTTCAAAGCTTGTGAAACTTTTTTTTCTTTGTGTGCGTGTGCGTGTGCGTGTGTGTGTGTGTTTTGTTTTGTTTTTGGGCCACATCTGCCAGGACCTCCAATTTACTTCTGGCTCTGCATTCAGGAATTACTCCCAGTGGGCTCCGGGACCATATGGGATGTCAGGGATCCAACTCGAGTTGGCTACATGCAAGGCAAATGTCCTATTCACTGTAATGCCTCTCTAGTCCCACTTTTTCATTTTTTGGGTGGGAAGTTTAGGGAAGAAGTTTTTTAATTACAACTGTTCATGGATGGTTCGAATCCTGGTGTCCCATATGGTCCCCTGTGCCTGCCAGGAACTATTTCTGAGCAGACAGCCAGGAGTAACCCCTGAGCATCGCCGGGTGTGGCCCAAAAACCAAAAAAAAAAAAAAAAAAAAAAAAAAAAGAAACTGTTCATGGACCACTCCTGAGAGTTTCAGGGTCCCATGCATAGTGATATAGTAGTTTTCCTTTAATATAGTAGTTTTCCTTTATGTAGAATATCTTCCAAGGGTTGAGATTGAATATAATACTGTACACTTTTTACCATACATGCACACAGATGTTAAGGCTTAATTTATAAATTAGACATAGTAAGTTAGACATGTTTATACATTTATTTTTAAATGCAATACTAATAAAATAGAACAATTATAGCAGTATATTTCATGAAAGTTGGTGACTGGGGTCTCAAATTTTCTTGTTTACTAAAGTATTCTTGGACTCTTGTTGACCAGGAGAAAGTGAAACTAAGAAAGGAAAACCTGTGGGTATGTGGGTAAGAGGATGCTCTTCTGCCTTATCCACAGAAGACCTTTCTTTCCTGATCATAATCTATGATCAGCCTACGTTCAAATGGTTTTATTTGAAATAAATGCTCCTTTTTCTTCTCTTAAATTTTTAGGCATGCAAAAAGCGAAGGGAAGATGACGACACACCTTCTTGCAGAACAATTAGGAAATATTTATCACCAATAGGAAAGACTGGAGACAGAGTTTTCTCTTCATCCAAACCCAGTAATATTCTGGATTATTTTAGAAAGACTTCCCCAACGAGTGAGCAGACTCACCCAGCAAAGGAGTGCAAGATAAAGTCTCACATACCATTGCCAGCTGACAATGGCAAAAATTCTGAAACACCTGTGGAAATGTTATCAGATAGAGAGTTTAAGAAGAGAAGAAAAAGAGTTCAAGTTGCTAATCAGCTAAATCATATTAAACCTGAAAATGAATCACCCATTGAAATTAGCAGTGATGATAGCAGGGATGTTAGTTTAAATCATGATTTTGAGAAAAGTAGTACTTCAGTGTTACTGTACCACAAGCACGTAGGAGAGCATGCAGAAAGTGTTAGGGAGATCCCAGACCAGTCGAGCATGATCACATCCAGAGTCCCTAAGAAAGACAATTTTAAAGAAGGGGTCACAAAACGTGCTCACAAAAAATTGAGAAAAAGAAAGTGCAAGGATGTAATGGATCTATCTGAAAGTTTCCCTGGGGTAGAAGAACTCAGTCTTCAAAAAGATGGTAAGGACAGTAAACAGATACTACTTTCCACAACTAACGAAATTGACAGCACTGCAAATTATGTTAACTCTGGAGATAACATCACCGAAAAGGCCCAGTGCAATGAGAGGACGATAACTGTTTCATATGAAGAATTTTTAAGAACTCACACCGAAAAGCAAGCAGAACATGTACCCAATTCAGCAATGTCAACTTGTGTACCTTCAGATGCCATGGAAGATACAGTCATAAGTAGCTGTACAAGTGATGTTGAAGCGTGTGAAATTTCCCAAGTATGTTCTAAGACAGTAACTGTTCTTGCACAAGTTCACTCTTTTCCTCCCCAAAAGAAAAAAAAAATACCCTCAATTTTCTTGAAACAAAAGCAGTTGGAAATGGAAACCAGTCTATCTGATCCTGAGAATGAACAGACAGTTCAGAAAAGAAAATCTAATGTGGTTATCCGCGAGGAAGAATTAGAATTGGCAGTATTGGAAGCTGGGAATGCTGAAGCTGTGAAGTCGAAATGTACATTAGAAGAAAGACAACAATTTATGAAAGCATTCAGACAGCCAGGTTCAGATACCCTTAAAAATGGAGGTAAGAAGACTGATAAACAGAGAGAGCTCCATGAAAAATCTTCAAGTGAGGATGGAAGGGACCATAATTCTAAAAAATTTATGGAAAATTCCAACGTACAACAAGTACTTTCGAATAATGACAATTCACATTCTGATAAAGGAATTTTTACTAAAGAGAAGAGTAAAAAACTAAAGAAAAAGCACAAGAAAATATTTGATATTGCTCCTATTCCAGGTGAAAACAGAGAGGAGAAACCTCAAAAGGAAGAAACAACTTTTTCCTTTAAAGATGAAAACAATCAAAATAGGCTTAGAATGAGTTTAAGAAAAAAGAAAAGAGAAGTTTCCCCAAACAGTTTAAGTTCTGTTGGTGAAGATAAAGCAAATTATAAATCCCTGAAGATGACCACTTTATGTAGCAATAAATCTTTAAGAAGAACCAGCACACCAGTGAAGGATAGAACTATATATTCTAAATTTCAACCTGAAGACAGTTTGGTAAATGATTTCACACCCAAATCAACCAGAAGATCTTTGAGAAGTAGCAACACATCTGCCATCACTGGAGATATTAATTCTCGAAATGAGCAAGATGATAGTCCTGTAAAGGTTTCTACTTTCAAAGCAGCCAGCTTATCAGAAAAGCATAGCCTATATACAGCAGAACTAATAACAGTGTCCTCTGATTCAGAGAGCCCTATCAGGTAAACTTGTGTTTTTGTGCTTTAAACAAAACAGATACATTTTTGTTTGTTTGTTTGTTTTTTTGGTCCACACCTGGCAATGCTCAGGGGTTACTCTTTTTTTGTTTGTTTTTGGGCTACACCAGTGGCACTCAGGGATTAGTTAACCTTGGCTCTGTGCTCAGAAATCACTCCTGTCAGGTTCTAGGGACCATATGGGATGCCAGGGATCAAACTTGGAACTTGGTTGCCCTACCTACTATGCTATTGCTCCAGCTCATGGGTTACTCTTTTTTTTGTTTTTGTTTTTGGGCCACACCCATTTGATGCTTAGAGGTTACTCCTGGCTAAGCACTCAGAAATTGCCCCTGGTTTGGGGGGACCATATGGGACGCTGGGGGATCGAACTGAGGTCCTTCCTTGGCTAGCGCTTGCAAGGCAGACACCTTATCTCTAGCGCCACCTCACCAGCCCCCCTCTTGGGTTACTCTTGACTCTGCAGTTAGGAATTACTCCTGGCTGGGATTGAATCTGAGTTGACCACTATCTCTTTGGACCTGAAGAGACTTTTTTTAATTATCTACAACACTTCAAATATATTTGATAAAAGAAATAAATAAAATAAAGAAATAGAAGAAAATGTTGCATTGTAGGGAACATTGTGGGTTTTATCCCAAGCTCAGCAAAAAAGGAAAACTATCCAGGGTTCTAGGATGCTATTGATATTGCACCTTTTCCTCCCCTCATTTTTTTTTTTTTTTTTTGGTGGGGGGAGAGGGGCACAAGCTTTGGTTCTCAGGGCTTACTTCTATCTCTGTACTCAGGAATTACTCCTGGCAGTGTTTATGGCAGGGGACCATATGGGATGATGGGGATAAAACCTAGTTTGGTTACATGCAAGACAAGCGCCCTACCTTGCTGTCCTGTCCCCTTGTCACATTTTAATTGTAGGAGAAATATTTTTCAAATATGAATTTTGTACATTTCTTTTTTTTTAATATGGAACACTTCACGAATTTGCGTGTCATCCTTGTGCAGGGGCCATGCTAATCTTCTCTGTATCATTCCAATTTTAGTATATGTGCTGCCGAAGCGAGCATTGTACATTTCTTAAACAGAAAATAAAAATTAATTACAGTGCTAGAGAGCTAGCTTAATAAAGGAAACCCAGTTTCCATCTCTGGCACCACATGATCCCTTAAGCACAGCCAGGTATTGTCCAGACCCAAAAATAAATCATTGAATCTGTGGGGATGCAGCTCAAGTGGTCATCACGAGCCTTTGCCCACTAGTATCATCAATGAGATCCCCTGGTGGAGGCCCCAATCTTGTAACCTTATTTATAAGGTCTATACTTTCATGGTGATTCTGACTAAACATGACCTTTTTTATTGTGTGTGTGGGAGGAGGGGTACAAAGGGGCACACACCTAGCACTATTTAGGGCTTACTCCTGGTTGTTTGAGAGATCACTCTCAATGGGGCTCAGGGGACCATATGGGTTGCTGTGGCTAGAATCTGGATCAGTTTAGGAACTATACTTTCTCTTCAACCCTAAACATGATTTGTGTTTGTGTGTGTGTTTTGGGGCTACACCTGGTGGTGTTCAGGGATCACATATGGGTTATCAGGAATTCCACCTTAGTTGGCTGCATTCAAGGCAAGTGTCCTGCCTTTATGCTATCTCATTTACCCCTAATTAAAAAAAAAATATTATTTGTTTTTTGAGCCAAAAACTCAGCAGAGCCCAGGGTTTCTATGCTCAGGGATCACCCTGGTGGGCTAAGGGAACAATATGGGATACTGGGAATTGATCCTAGGTGAGCTGAATGCTAGGGAAGTGCCTTACTTGCTGTGCTATCTCTTTGGACCCTCTAATTAAAATTCTCTTTTGTTGTTGTTTTTTGTCTTGGAGCCATACTTGGGGGTTACTCCTGGCTCTTCACTCACTCCTGGCAGTGCTCGGGATACCATATGGGACATATGGGATGCCAGGTATCAAACCTAGGTCGGTGGCATACAAGGCAAGCGCCTTACCCACTGTATTATCTCTCCAGCCTTCTAATTGAAAATTTTAAATGTTATAACCATGAAAGTGTTTTAAATAGTTCTTTTATGTTTGTTTTTCCAGAATGAAATTTACCAGAATTAATACTCAAAGAAAATCTAAGAAAAAATCTAAGAAATGTGAAGCAACAGATGAAGATTTTTCTCCTCAGACTAGAAAGGTAATTATTACAGAATTCTATAGTGATTTTTGCTTTCCTAGAATAGCTGCTTTCTAGTATTAGAAATAATATCCACTGGAGAGATAGCATGGAGGTAAGGCGTTTGCCTTTCATGCTGAAGGATGGTGGTTCGAATCCCGTCATCCCATATGGTCCCCCGTGCCTGCCAGGAGCAATATCTGAGCAGACAGCCAGGAGTAACCCCTGAGCGCTGCCGGATGTGACCCAAAAACCAAAAATATAAAAAAAAATAAAAATAAAAATAAAAGAAATAATATTTAAATGAAGAACAATCATATTTTCTATTTTTCTTTTTTTTCGTTTTTTTTTTTTTCTGGACACACCCGGTGACGCTCAGGAGTTACTCCTGGCTATGCGCTCAGAAATAGCTCCTGGCTTGGAGGACCATATGGGATGCCAGGATATCTAACTGCGGTTTGTCCTAGGCTAGCACATGCCAGGCAGACACCTTAAGGCTTGCACCACCGCTCTGGTCCTGAAATTTTTATTTTAATTTTTATCTTTTTGGTTTTGGGATTATAACTGGCAATGTTTAGGGGTTACTCCTGACTGTGCACTTAGAAATTACTCCTGGGGGGCCCGGAGAGATAGCACAGTGGTGTTTGCCTTGCAAGCAGCCGATCCAGGACCAAAGGTGGCTGGTTTGAATCCCGGTGTCCCATATGGTCCCCCGTGCCTGCCAGGAGCTATTTCTGAGCAGACAGCCAGGAGTCACCCCTGAGCACTGCCGGGTGTGACCCAAAAACCCAAACCCCCCCCCCCCCAAAAAAAAAAGAAATTACTCCTGGGGCCGGAGAGGTGGCGCTAGAGGTAAGGTGTCTGCCTTGCAAGCTAGCGTGACCGAGGTTCCATCCCCCGGTGTCCCATATGGTCCCCCCAAGCCAGGAGCGATTTCTGAGCGCATAGCCAGGAGTAACCCCTGAGCGTCGAATGGGTGTGACCCAAAAACCAAAAATCAAAAAGAAAAGAAAAAGAAAAGAAATTCCTCCTGACGATGCTCAGGGGATGCCAGGAATCAGGAATTGAACCTGGTTTGGCCACATGCAAGGCAAGCACTGGACCTGCTGATTTATCTCTTTGGCTTCCCTTTCTCTTTTTTCTGTTTGTTGTTGGGCCACATCCAGTTGTAATGCTCAGGAGTTATTTCTGGCTTTGCACACAAATTTCACTTCTGGTGATGCTTGGGGACTATGCAGGATGCCGGGATTGAATACAGGTCAGCTGTGTGCAAGGCAAGCTCTACCTGCTGTACACCAGACCCTCTTTAATTTTTTCCTATTAAATATGTCATGTTTGCCAGTATTTTAAATTATGTTGCTATTATCAAAATTAAATAATATGTTCAAATATTTTAGGTAAACGTGACATCAAAAAATGTATCAAAAGCAAAACAACTGATTGAAAAAGCAAAAGCTTTACACATTAGTAGATCAAAAGCTACTGAAGAAATAGTGACACCCTTAAGGCGTTCATCTAGACATCTTCCTGAAAGGAAGAAATCATCAGAATCAGACGTAAGTATATCAGATATTTACTGGTATATACTTTGTCCTATGGTGCTGTTTGGAGCGCTATATAAAGGGAATAAAGTGAAAGTAGAATTGTAAGATTGTCTGAGTGGTAGAAAGTATATCTTGGTACGTTTTGCTGTTAGAGCATTGGGTTCTACACTGTTTATAGAATATAGTCTGAGACCTTACCCAGTCAATCAGGCTGAATTAGTTCTTCCTTTTCTTTTTTTTTGTTCTTTTTTTTCCCCTTCCCTTTCTTTTTTTTTTCCCTTCCCTTTCTTTTTTTTTTCCCCTTGGTTTTTGGGTCTCACCTGGTGGCATTCAGGGGTTACTCCTGGCTCTGCGATCAGAAATCACTATTGGCAGCCTCAAGGGGACCATATGGGATGCCAGAAATCGAACCAGGGTTGTTCCCAGGCTTGCTGCATGCAAGGCAAATGCCCTACTGCTCCTCTATCACTTCAGCCCCAAGTTCTTCCCTTTCTTAAGTGCTCTTCCTCGTGTACGTAAGCACTTATTTCCCCTTAGATATCACTTTTTCTAGTCTCAGCTTGAAACAGCCATTTCAGAATTTTCTTTTTCTTTTTCTTTTTTCTTTTTTCTTTTTTTTTTTTTTGCTTTTTGGGTCACACCCGACAGTGCTCAGGGGTTTACTCCTGGCTCTATGCTCAGAAGTTGTTCCTGGCAGGCTCGGGGGACCATATGGGATGCCGGGATTTGAACCACCATCTTTCTGCATGCAATGCAAACGCCTTACCTCCGTGTTATCTCTCCGGCCCCCCTAACTGCTTCTTTAAAAAAGTAAACTTGGGGGCCCGGAGAGATAGCACAGCAGCGTCTGCCTTGCAAGCAGCCGATCCGGGACCAAAGGTGGTTGGTTCGAATCCCGGTGTCCCATATGGTCCCCCGTGCCTGCCAGGAGCTATTTCTGAGCAGACAGCCAGGAGTAACCCCTGAGCAACACCGGGTGGCCCAAAAAAAAAAAAAAAAAAAAGTAAACTTGGGGCCGGAGTGATAGCACAGCGGTAGGGCATTTACCTTGCACGTGGATGACCTGAACAGACATGGGTTCAATTCCCGGCATCCCATATGGTCCCCAAGCCTGCCAGGAGTGATTTCTTTTTTTTCTTTGTTTTGGTTTTTGGCCACACCCAGCAGTGCTCAGGGGTTACTCCTGGCTATCTGCTCAGAAATAGCTCCTGGCAGGCACTGGGGACCATATGCGATGCTGGGATTCGAACCAACCACCTTAAGTCCTGGATTGGCTGCTTGCAAGGCAAACACCGCTGTTCTATTACTTCGGCCCCAGGAGTGATTTCTGAGAGCAGCGCCAGGAATAACATCTGAGTGCCTCCTGGTGTAACCCAAAAAAACCAAAAATAAAGTAAACCCATGGTTGTATTGGAGAGAACCCCAAAGGTGTTTTATGCTAGAGTTTTTTTTTTTTTTTTTTTAATGGGGAGGCATCTGATGATGTTCAGGGCTTACTTCTGCCCCTGTGTTCAGGAATCATTACTGTTGGGCCTCAAGGGACTATATGGGGTGCCTAGGATTGAACCCCAGTTTGCTGCATGCAAGGCAAGTTTTCTGCCTAGTATACTGTTACCTCTCTAGACTTTAATGCTCTGGGTTTGATCCTAAAACCCTTCCAGGTGCTACCTCATTAAACTAGAGCACCTGCCAGGAGTGATTTCTGAGTACAGTCAGGAGTAACCCCTGAATGCTGCTGGCTTGGCCCCCAAACAAAAGAAAAACAAACCAAAATGAAAATACTGGTTTTAATGAATCTACTTTTGAATCACATGAATTTGTATGTCATAATTATAGACTATTTTCATACATGTGTGTTTTCTGTAGTCTGGGAGATGTATGGAATTGGTCATATATTTTATCTGTGCTGTTAGCAATAGAAATTTTGAAACTTTAGTTATAATTCTATGACATTAAACAGTTTTTATTTTCATTTTTTGTCTTAGAATTCTGTAATAATAATTGATTCAAGTCCTACATCTTTAAAGCGTCCTGAAGGAAATCAGAAGAAACTTCAGTGTCTGAATGATGTGTTAGGAAAAAAACGTAAGTCTCTTTAAAATCCCTTAAAAAAAAATCCCTTGTAGGGGCCGGAGAGATAGCATGGAGGTAAGGCGTTTGCCTTTCATGCAGGAAGTCATCGGTTTGAATCCTGGTGGCCCATATGATCCCCCTGCCTGCCAGGAGCAATTTCTGAGCTTGGAACCAGGAGTACCCCCTGAGCACTGCCGGGTGTGATCCAAAAACCACCAAAAAAAAAAAAAAAAACCAAAAAAAAAATCCCTTGTAATTACATTTGATAGCACATATATAGCAAATGTCTGGGAGGTGGAAAATGTTCTGAATACTTTTATTTATTTATTGGGTCACACCTGGCAGGACTTAAGATCCTTTCCTTCTGTACTTTGTGGTTACTTCTTTGGTGCTTAGGTAAAATTACCTGAGGTGATAGGAATTTACCTGGAACTCCTACATGCAAAGAACTCCGGTCTTTTGCCATCTCTCTGACCCCTCAGTAGCCTTAATTGAATCTCTTGTCCTATAAAATATAATTTTTTTGGTTTTGGGCCACATCTGATGATACTCAGGAATTACATGTGCAGTGCTCGGGGGACCATAGGGGAAGTTTCAGATCGAACTCAGATTGGCCGTGTGCAAGACAACCACTCTCCCCCTCTACTATCACTCCAGCTCATAAAATATAAACATTTAATTGTGTGGAGCCGGAGTAACCCCTGAGCGCTGCCAGGTGTGACCCAAAAACCAAAAAAAAAAAAAAAAAAAAAAAAAGAGGGTCGGGAAGGTGGCGCTAGAGGTAAGGTAGCCTTGCAACGCTAGCATAGGACGGACCACGGTTTGATCCCCCAGCATCCCATATGGTCCCCCCAAGTCAGGGGCGATTTCTGAGCGCATAGCCAGGAGCAACCCTTGAGCCTCAAACGGGTGTGGCCCAAAAACCAAAAAAAAAAAAAAAAAAAGATGTAATTTTGAAAGTAAGTTTAAGATATAGAAATATAAACACTGGGGCCGGAGAGATAGCATGGAGGTAAGGCGTTTGCCTTTTATACAGAAGGTCATCGGTTCGAATCCCTGCGTCCCACATGGTCCCCCGTGCCTGCCAGGAGCAATTTCTGAGCATGGAGCCAGGAATAGCCCCTGAGCACTGCCGGGTGTGACCCAAAAACCACAAAAAAAAAAAAAAAAAAAAAAAAAGAAATATAAACACTGATACTAACTTGACATACTTATTTTTTTAAGGAAAAATGAAAGTTGCTCCTTTATTTGTAACCAAGAAGTCTCAAAAAACAGCTGATCCTGTTTTTGGATTTGATGAACACAGGTTAGTTCATATAACTACTTAAATGCCGAAGTGTTTTATTAAATGTATGCTTTATTTAGTCATTTAGTTTGATAAGAAAGTGTATCAAGTATTTGAAGCTTCAAAAGTCCATTTCAAAGATGATGATAATGATGCAATTGCAATTTGGAGATCTTGGTCTTTTTGCAAGCACTTTTTACTATCTCTAGTCAAAGAATCAGAAAAATAAGCAAGCAAAAAATTACGAACTAAATCTCATTTAAATATTATGTTATAGGCACTTTTTTTCTAAGAATATTAAGGTGAAAAAATAAGATACATGCCTTATTCTCAGGAGGATGAAAAGCAGTCTGGATGAAAACCTATTGAAGAATTACAATTGTGGAGACATAGTACAGTGAGTTGAGGGCTTGATTTGCACATGGCAAACCTGATTTTGATTCTGATATGGTCCCATGAGCCCTGCCAGGATTGATATTTGAGTACAAAGCCAGTAATAACCTCTGGGCACTGGTGGGTCTGGCCCCAAAACAGAAACAACAAAATATTGCTATTGAATGAGTCCAGAGCAATAGTACAGTGGGTAGGGCATTTATCTTGCAGGAGGCCAACCAAAGCACCATCTGGAGTGATTCCTGAATGCAGGGTCACGAGTAATCCTTGTATATCACTGGGTGTGTACTCCTCCAAGAAAAAGAAAGGGAAACTGCTGTTGTGCTGAGGAGAGAAATGAAGATTCATTGCTTATAGTGAATAGATTTGAGATAACTTAGAGAGACTTCATTGAGGAAATAATCTATGCTGTATAGGGGAGCAGTTGTTCATAGGGTAACAGTGACCCATTTTCAACGGCCCAGGAGATATGAGCAGCATAGGAAATACAGGAGGAAGAAGGATTCTTCTAGAACATGGGCAGAGAGAGTAGGGATGAGAGGAGTATACAATGTTGCTGGACTGGTGGGTGGCAATCCTTGTAGGTCAGGCCATTTGAAAGGATTTGGTTACTATGTTAAGGGTAGTAATATCAGGTTTTTTATTTTGGGTTTTTGGATCATACCCGGTGGCGCTCAGGGGTTACTCCTTGCCCTGTGCTCAGAAATTGCTCCTGGCTGGCTTGGGGACCATATAGAATGTCGGAAATCAAACTACCATTCATCCTTGGTCGGCTGTGTGCAAGGCAAATGCCCCACCACTGTACTATCTCTCCGGCCCCCCAGTCTAGCGTTTTTAATAGACTGTGGAGCTAGCAAAGTTTGATATGATTGCCGGATTAATTTGTTTTGCATCAAGAATGGAATGAAGGATTAGAGTGGATAGGAGTTCAGACCTGAGCTGATGAAAATGTAGACAAAGGTGGTGAAGATGTTATATGAAAAGATTTTAGGAGACAGATTAGTGCATTAAAAACCCTTGATGAGGGCTGGGCGGTGGCGCTAGCCTTGGACGGACCGTGGTTCGATCCCCCAGTGTCCCATATGGTCCCCCAAGCCAGGAGCAACTTCTGAGCACATAGCCAGGAGTAACCCCTGAGCGTTACTGGGTGTGGCCCAAAAACCAAAAACAAAAAAAAAAAAACAACAAAAAAACCCCTTGATGGTTTATTGCATCTAGGGACTATGAATGGATAGAGGAAGATGTAGGGTGACAAATAAGTTTTAGTCTGTGCATGCAAATGCAATTATGGTGAGCCAGATTTAAAGACATGATATTGTTCTGGTGGCTGTTCTATAAGTTAATTGGTTTTTTGTTTTGTTTTGGGTTACACCTGGCTGTGCTAAGGACTTATTTTTGATTCTGCCTCAGGAATCACTCCTGGCAGTGCTCAGAAGACCTTATGGAATACCAGGAATCAAACCTGGGTCTGCTGTGTGCAAGTCAAGTACCTTACCCACTCCTGCCCCAAGTCAGCTTTTTTTATCTTCTTTCCCTCCACACCCCAGCCACACTTGGCTATGCTCAGGGGTTACCCTTAGCTCAGCACTCAGGAATTACTCCTGGCCGTTTTCAGGGATGCTGGGGATCAAACCTGGGTCAGATGCATGCAAGGCACTAGCCCTACTTTCTGTACTATCTCTCTAGCTCCTCAAGTTAATTTCTTTGATATATACTTAATTTTATTTACTCCCCCCACATAGATAGACTTTTGTTTTTATGGCAAGCAAAGCAGATTTTGATGAGCTAATACAATTAATTTTTTTTTTTTTTTTTGGTTTTTGAGTCACACCCGGCAGTGGCAGTGCTCAGGGATTACTACTGGCTCTATGCTCAGAAATTGCTCCTGGCAGGCTCGGGGGACCATTTGGGATGCCGAGAATTGAACCAATGACCTTCTGCATGAAAGGCAAATGCTTTACCTCCAGGCTATCTCTGGCCCCTCCTTTTTTTTTTTTTGGTTTTTGGGCTCTTTTTTGGTTTTTAGGCCACATCTGCTGGCGCTCAGGGGTTATTCTTGGCTCTATGCTCAGAAATAAGTTTTGGCAAGCTTACGGGGACATATGGGATGCTGGGAATGGAACCTGGGTTTGTCCTTGGTCAGCCACATGCAAGGCAAATGCCCTACCTCTGTGCTATTGCTCTAGCTTCAAAACTGCTGGGTATTTTGTTTTTTGTTTTGGGGCCATAACAGTGGCGTTCAAGGGTTACTCCGAGCTCTGCGCTCAGAAGTCTATCCTGGCAGGCTCTAGGGACCATATGGGATGCCACGGATTGAACCTGAGTCTGTCCTGGGTTGGCTGCATGCAAGGCAAACGCCATACCACTGTGCTATCACTTCATTCCTACTGAAATGAAAGCATATTTTAAGTGTTTCTTAACTTAAACACCTATTCTCACATTTTTCTTTAAAGCCAAGATAAATCTGAAAAATCTCAGGATTGCAATTTGCAGTTCAAAGCAAAGCGTGACTTTCTGATGAGCGGCCTGCCAGAGTTGTTAAAACGACAAATCGCAAAGAAAGCTGCTGCATTAGATATATATGATGCTGCAAGTACCAGTTTTCAGAAAGTTGTTCATGTTCAACAAAAAGATGGTACGTTTACTTATGATTATTGGGTGTTTGCTTGCTTTTAAGCTGGTAATTAATGATTGTGAAGCAATATTAATAATTTTTAGGATGAGGCTAAAATCTATGTGTAATTGCCAGGAGCGATTTCTGAGCGTATAGCCAGGAGTAACCCCTGAGCGTCACAGGGTGAGGCCCAAAAAGCAAAAAAATAAAAAAGGAGAGATTCTGATTTAGAAGAAATTTAGGGGACCAGAGAGATAGTGCAGTGATTAGGAAGCTCACCTTTATGCAGTTGAGCAGGGTTTGATTTCTAACATCCCTTATGGTCTAGCTATCCACCAGGAATAATAATTCCTAAGTGCAGAGCCAAGAGTAACCCCTGAGCATTGTCAGGTGTGACCCTAAAATCAAAAAATAAGCTTTTAGGTTTGGGGTCTTGCTCACATTCACATAGCTTGTAAGTGGCAGAATTTGTATTTACATCCAGGTTCATAAAGGTTCAAAGTAAAAAGCTTTAAACTTTAAACCAGGATGGTAACTGCCCTTGAAATTTTGACCCTAAGGTAGCAAGGCTCACTTGAAAGTTTGATAATATTTTCTTCTTTTTAGCAATTGAGAAGAAAAAGTTGATAATTTCTATTAATTGTACTCTTGGAAGTGATTTTATTCCCTGTGTACTCATTTGATGTTTGGTACTTTTGCTTTCATTGTGTTATATGGTACTTTGTTAAATCTTTTCATATCTACATGCTTGGCATTTAGTGAATGAATAATTTGTGAATACAGTAATTAAGATACTTGTTCTGATTTTTTTTTTATTTTAGAACACTACTTGTGGCATTTGAAACCACCTACTTGCCATCTCTTAACTAAATTTAAGGAACAGAATATGAAAATAATAGATATCTCAAAATGTATTATGGCTCTTGGTGAATTTTCAGCATTGACTTCAAATTCAGAATATAAAAAGTCCACTATTGAGGTAAATGTTGGAAAATACTTTTTTGGGGGGGGTTTCTGGGTCACACCCGGCAGCGCTCAGGGGTTACTCCTGGCTCCATGCTCAGAAATCGCTCCTGGCAGGCTCGGGGGACCATGTGGGATGCCGGGATTTGAACCAATGACCTTCTGCATGAAAGGCAAACGCCTTACCTCCATGCTATCTCTCCAGCCCCCAAAGCAAGCGCTTTTACAAATTCTATATGCACTCTCAAATATGGCTATTTACTAGTTTTTTTTGGTGGGGGGAGATGTGGAGAGGAAGGCGCATCTGGCAATGCCAAGGAGTTACTCCTGGCTCTCTACTCAGAAATTACTCCTGGTGGTGCTTGGGGGTCATATGGGATGCCTGGGATTAACTGGAGTAGGATGCAAGCAAGGCAAATGCCCTACCCCTGGCGTCTACTTCTTTAGTTAGCTTTTTCTAAAAGTCTAATTTATAAAAAAAAAAAAAGTTGCACTTGATGTATACCCTTGAATATTCATAGACACTGTTGGGGTGAAGTGTGCAGGATATACTGGTGATGGAATACAGTATCTCATACATGCAAAGTTTGTACTCTGAGATAAATCCCTGGCCTGAAATTCTCCTAGAATTTTAAAAATATCTTAAGAATTAATGAGGCTAGAGAGGTAGCACTTGCCTTGCATTTACATGGCTAATCTGGGTTAAATGACCAACATTCCATATGGTTTCCTGAGCACCAATAGGAGGAATTTCTGAGTGCAAAGCCAAGAGTAACCTCTGAACATCTTCAGATATGGCCCAAAAACCAATAAAACAAAATTTAAAAAATGCCAGAAAAACAAATAAACAAAAAGTTTTTTTTTTTGGCTGAAAAGAGAGCCAGTAGTAAGCCCTGAATACTGCCAGGTGTGGCCTAGCCCCTGTCAAAATAAAAGAATTGTGGTGATGGGCTGGAGTGGTAGCATAGCGGTAGGGCATTTGCTTTGCATGCTGCCGACCTGGAACAGACTTGGTTTCAGTCCTTGGCATCCCATATGATCCCCCGATCCTGCCAGGAATGATTTTGAGCACAGAGCCAGGAATAACCTTTGAGCATTCCTTGGTGTAGCTCAAAAACAACAAAAACAAACAAAAATAATTGTGGTGGTGGTGGTGGTGGTATTTAGAACTTGATACAGTAAATATGTAAAGTATAAAAAGTGAGATAAGGGGTCAGAGAGATAGCACAGCGGTAAGGCGTTTGCCTTGCAAGCAGCCAATCCATGACAGATGGTGATTTGAATCCCGGCATTCCATATGGTTCTTTGTGCCTGCCAGGAGCAATTTCTGAGCACAGAGCCAGGAGGAAACCCTGAGCGCTGCTGGGCGTGACCCAAAAACCAAAAAAAAAAAAAAAAAAAAAAGTGAGAATAAAAATATGAAGTGTCTGGGAGCTGGAGAGATAGCACAGCAGTAGGGCATTTGCCTTAGACGCTGAAGGATGGTGGTTCGAATCCTAGCACCCCATATGGACCCCCGAGCCTGTCAGAAGTGATTTCTGAGCGTAGAGCCAGGAGTAACCCCTGAGCGCTGCCGGGTGTGACCCAAAACAACAACAACAACAACAACAACAAAAAATATGAAGTGTTTATCAAAAACTATGTAGATTCATCTTTTGCTGTCATGGTTATTTATAGTTAAGGACTAAAGTTATCTCTACCCTGATATTGACTTGTCACAACTAGAAGGCAGTTGATAATATTTTAATTTTTTTTTGAGGGAGAGGGAGGGAGAAGAGTGGAGATAGAGGGGAAGGGATGGGGAGGAGGAAGGAGGAGGAATGATAGGCGGGCAGTATTTTAATTTTAATAGATGACTTCAAGCTTATAATGAGCATTTTATTCTTTATTGCAGTTAATGGGGAAAAGGAAAGATTTAACAGAAGAAGTTAAACATTTTTTGCTGGAAGAAATTAGTTGGTCAAATCCTGAATTTCCTGTAAAAAATTATTTTCCTTTGCTACTGAAAAAAAGGGCTGATTATCATGTACTTTCTGAATGTCATCAGAAACAAGGTTAGTGGAAATTATCATTTGTGTGAACATTTTGGTTTGGAAAATTCAACAGTTGGTTGACTCTTACCAGAGAGGACCGTTCAACTGAAGTAAAGTACCATATTTTCCGGCATATAAGACGACTGGGCGTATAAGACGACCCCCTAATTTTGCAGTTAAAACATAGGTTTAGGCCTATATTCGCTGTATCAGACAGAACGTTCCTGTGCTGCAGCTGTATGTACCACAGTGAGCCAATCACAACAAGCAAAGGTTCAAAGGTTATACTGTAATAGACTTCCTCTCTGACTCTGGCCAATCTGCGCAGGTTTTTGACAGTGTAGATTCTGTACAGAACATTGTCTAATTTGCATGCATCAAAAGCCTGCTTGGATTGGCTGAGTTAGAGAGGCAGTCCGAGCAGCCTTGCAGTGATTGGTGCAGGATCAAGTTGAAAAATTCGTTCTGTGGCAATATTCAGACAATTTTCGTTAAGCGGCATATTGAAACATTTTTCGGGATATACTTGGCGTATAAGATGACCCCCGATTTTCCGTTTACTTTTTTTTTTTTTTTTTTTTGGTTTTTGGGCCACACCCGGTGACGCTCAGGGGTTACTCCTGGCTATGTGCTCAGAAGTCGCTCCTGGCTTGGGGGACCATATGGGACGCCGGGGGATCGAACCGCGGTCCGTCCTAGGCTAGCGCAGGCAAGGCAGGCACCTTACCTCCAGCGCCACCGCCCGGCCCCCCGTTTACTTTTTTTTGTTTCAAAAGTTGTCTTATCTGGAAAATACGGTACTTGCCTTGTTCCAGAGAGGAAAGCTCAGTGAAAACTTTACTTATGTTCAAAAATTGATAATTCGAGAAAAACCTAAGTAAGATAAATTGAACTTATATGTATAGATAGCTCCTACAAAGGGCAGTTTAAAGAAGATATCCTGCTTTCTTTTAGTATATCAGGAGTTCTGTTTTGGCTTTTGGGTTACACTTGGCAGTAGTCAGGGCATACTCGTGACTCTGCTCAGTGATCACTCTTCATAGGGTTCAGGGGAACATATATAGTGCAAAAGATTGAACCTGTGTGAGCCACATGCAAGGCAAGAACTTTACCCTTTATACTATATCGCCAGCCTCCTTCATATATTAATTTTGACTCTAGTTTATTTTGAGGGAGCAGAGGTTTTTTTGATCGTGGTCTGGTGATCTGAGGCTGGTGGTTCTGACTATTCTTAGGACCAAGCAGTGTAGGAATTGAACCCTGTCTTCTGTCATGCAAAGTACTTTCTCAATTTGTTTCTTTTTTTGTTTTGTTTTGTTTTTGTTTTTGGATCACACCCGGCAGCATCGCTCAGGGGTTACCTCCTGGCTCTATATGCAGAAATTGCTCCTGGCAGCTCAGAGGACCATATGTGATGCTGGGATTTGAACCACCATCCTGCATGGAAGGCAAACACCTTACTTCCATGCTATCTCTCCAGCCCCAGTGGTGCTTCTTTTCTTTTCTTTTTTTTAATTTCTATTTTTAATTTTTTTCTTCTTTTTTTTTTGGGGGGGGGGGTCACACCCAGCAGTGCTCAGGGGTTACTCCTGGTTCCACGCTCAGAAATCGCTCCTGGCAGGCAACGGGGACCATATGGGATGCCGGGATTTGAACCAATGACCTTCTGCATGAAAGACAAATGTCTTACCTCCATGCTATCTCTCCGGCCCCTTTATTTCTATTTTTATTTTTATAAACTTGGTTATTGATTGGGTTTTGGGTCACACCTTGCGGCCCTCAGGGGTTATTCCTGGCTCTGCACTCAGAAATCGCCCCTGGCAGGCTGGGGAACCGTATGGGATGCTGAGAATTGAACCAGGTTCCTCCTGGGTCGGCTGCATGCAAGGCAAATGCCTACTGCTGTGCTATCTCTCCGGGCCCTTTGTTTTTGTTTTGATTTTTGCTTTTTGGACCATACCCATCGATGTTCAGGGTTACTCCTGTCAATGCTCAGGGGGACCTTATGGGTTTCTGCAGATTGAACCCGGGTTGTATTAGACAGATGCTCTCTACCTCCTCAGTTTGTTGAGCACTCCTGGGCCTACTACATTTGATTCTTTTTTTTTTTTTTTTTTTTTTTTTTTGTGGTTTTTGGGTCACACCCGGCAGTGCTCAGGGTTTTTTTTCTGGCTCCGTGCTCAGAAATTGCTCCTGGCAGGCACGGGGGACCATATGGGACGCCGGGATTCGAACCGATGACCTTCTGCATGAAAGGTAAATGCCTTACCTCCATGCTATCTCTCCGGCCCCCTACATTTGATTCTTGTACTAAAAGACTGCTAGGTATTTTGAAATGATAGTAAGATTCTGTTGTATTACATTTTTCGTCCTTCTGCATGCAAGGCAAACACCCTATCCCCATGCTATTACTCCGGGCCAACAGTTCTAACAATTTCTAATCAATAATTATACATTTTTTTTTTTTTTTGGTTTTTGGGCCACACCCGGCGGTGCTCAGGGGTTACTCCTGGCTGTCTGCTCAGAAATAGCTCCTGGCAGGCACGGGGGACCATATGGGACACCGGGATTCGAACCAACCACCTTTGGTCCTGGATCGGCTGCTTGCAAGGCAAACGCCGCTGTGCTGTCTCTCCGGGCCCTAATTATACATTTCTATAATTCTCAAAATAGAGAGTCTGCATTTAGAGGCTGATGTCAATAAAAAAGAAACTAAAAGGAAAAGAGTTGGAACAGAATGTCATAAGTCCAAAAGAAGAAAACTAAATGAGTACTCAGAAAGTTCAAAAAAGGCAAATAGAAAACCAGAAGACTTGGACAATACAAGCAGCTCTGCTGAGACAAAGTCTGATTCGTCCAAAGGTCTGTTTCCTAAAACATCCAGGAAGAAACAAATGACTTCAAATATAGCATGTAAAGTGGAGACAGAAGCAATAGAAGATTCTGATATTCTGATAATAGATGACAAAGATTCTATATCAGAAGAAGTTCCTACTTCTGGTAAGTTAGATTTTCTCCTTTGATCCTTGAACTTTGTTTTAGAGCAATACTTGTGGGTACTTAGTGGACATACTACTTCTGGTACTGTGGGGTAGTGGAAGGAGAGGCCTCTTCTTTGTGATGCTCCTGGGAGACCATGTGCCAAGGATTGAACTAGGCCTCCTTCATGCAAATCATTTGTTCTAGTATGTTAAGTTGTCTCTCAGGTCCTAAAAGAAATTTGATTTTATGGAATTTTTATTTGTTTCTTTTTGGCCACACCTAGCTATACTCAGGGGTTATTCCAGACTCTGCTCAGGAATCACTCCTGGTGGGCTCAGGGGACCATATGGGATGCCAGGGATAGAACCTGGGTTGGCCATATGCAAGGCAAATGCCCTACCTGCTAGACTATCACTCAGGCCTCTGTGCATTTATTTTGGGTTGGAGGGTCACACCCAACACTGCTCAGACTACATCTGACTTTGTAATTAGTGATCATTGATCATTCTTGACAGTGCTACAGATCAAACCTGAGCCCCTTGTGCACATAGCATACTCTCTAGACCCTCGAGCTGTTTTTTTTCTCTGACCCACTTAAATGTAATTTTAAGCTTTAATTTTTGTTTGTTTTGTCTTGCTTTGGGCCACACATGGCGCCACTTAGGGGTTACTCTTGGCTCTGTGCTCAGAAATTGCCCCTGGCTTGGGGGACCATATAGGATGCCTGGGATCGAACTCGTGTCCTTCCTGGGTCAGCTGCATGCAAGGCATACAACTTACTACCAGCCCTTTTCTTTTTTATTATTTTTTGTTTTGTTCTTGTTTTTGGGCCACACCCAGTGACACTCAGGGATTACTCCTAGTTATGTGTTTAGAAATCGCTCCTGGCTTGGGGGACTCTATGGGACGCCGAGATCAAACCCAGGTATGACCTGGACAGCCATGTGCAAGGCAAACGCCCTACCGCTGTGCTCTCTCTCCAGCCCTTGAAATAGAAATTTTTGAAATTGCTTTTCTGGTATTTTGTAAATGTAAATATTGATATAACATTGTTTCATGAAGTGGCATTATAATTACTGTATGTTTGTACCTTAAGACGTACTCCACCCCCCCCCCAAAGATGGGAAAAAATGTGTGTCTTATGAGCAAATGCCACCTGGAGCTGAAGCCTGAGTGCAGGGGAAGAGAGCATATACTGACCACTTGATATCTGCAGTATTATGGCCCTATTATTGCGCAGACATACCACATAGTATGAACAATCAGGTTAATGAACTTTCACCATCACATATAGAGCTTTTGTTTAAGATTATTTGATCACGACTGTGACTTTTATTTTTTATATTAATGAAAAAGATATTTAAAAACATGTTTATTTTCTGATGTAAAATTAAACTTAGGTAAATGTGTTTAACCATCTGTTCGTCTCCTGATGGTGTCTCGTGTTGCACCATTTGCTTTAGAATATTTTTTTTCTTATTTTCTTCGTCTAAAAACTATGTGTGTCTGTCTATCTTATGGTCAGGTGCGTCTTAGTGTGAAAAATACGGTATCTGAATTTTTTTTTTTTTTTTTTTTTGGTTTTTGGGCCACACCTGGCATTGCTCAGGGGTTATGGATTATTCCTGGCTGTCTGCTCAGAAATAGCTCCTGGCAGGCATGGGGGACCATATGGGACACCGGGATTCGAACCAACCACCTTTGGTCCTGGATCAGCTGCTTGCAAGGCAAATGCCGCTGTGCTATCTCTCTGGGCCCCTGGTATCTGAAATTTTATGCGATGTCAAGTAATAAATTCTTTAATATATATTCTTTGCTTTAGAGCCTGGAACTGAAGATATGCTTTGGACAGAAAAATATCAACCTCAGACCTCCAGTGAACTCATAGGCAATGAGCTAGCTATAAAAAAGTTACACAGGTTGGTAAAATTTTAAGAGGATTAAAAAGTAGTTTTTTAATCTGGTTTTACTTTTAAATTTCATATGTACTAAAATCTAGTAATTGTAAATAATGTATGGCAAAATTTTTTTTTTTTTTTTTGGTTTTTGGGCCACACCCGTTTGACGCTCAGGGGTTACTCCTGGCTATGTGCTCAGAAATCGCCCCTGGCTTGGGGGGACCATATGGGACGCCGGGGGATCGAACCGCGGTCCGTTCCTTGGCTAGCGCTTGTAAGGCAGACACCTTACCTCTAGCGCCACCTTCCCGGCCCCAAAATTTTTCTTTAAAATGATGCATGGGCAGGGCCGGAACGGTGGTGTGAAACGGTAAGCTGTCTGCCTTTCTGGCGCTAGCCTAGGACGGACTTCGGTTTGATCCCCCAGCATCCCAAATGGTCCCCCAAGCAAGGAGCGATTTCTAAGCACATAACTAGGAGTAACCCCTGAGTGTCACTGGGTGTGGCCCCCCCCAAAAAAATGATGCAGAGGGATTGGAGCTATAGCACAGCGGTAAGGCATTTGCCTTGCACGTGGCCAACACAGGAAAGACGGTGGTTCAAACCCGGCATCTCATCTGGTCTCCCAAGCCTGACAGGAGCGATTTCTGAGCAGAGAGCCAGGAGTAACCCCTGAGTGCTGCTGGGTGTGACCCAAAAACCAAAAAAAAAAAAAAAAAGTGAATCTCTCTTCCTTTCTACCTCCTCTATTCATATTTAAAAAAAAATATATATATATCTCTTTTTATATATATATGGCTATATTAGCTGTGCTCAGGTCGTTGAGTCCCCGTTTTCCACATTAACTCCTGGCCAGGCTCATAAGAACTATATGGAGTGCTGGTAACAAGCATGGGTCTGCAGTGTGCTAGGCAAGCATTCTATCCTCTACTATTCTCTAATCTCCTCAGAAAAATATCATATATATATATACACACATATGTGTGTATATATGTGTATACATATATATAAAGTTTTTCCTAACAAGTAGGATTATATTGCTGTTAATTCAGGTTCATAATCTTTCTAAACAGATCACACATCCAAAAATGTACTGAAAACAAAGTAATAACTTCATTATATGAAATTATTATAATATACTTATGATATTTAATTACCTCACGTTGTAGGAGTTCATATATATATGTGCTCCAGCCCTTTGAGCTATCTCACTTGGCCCATTAGCTCAGTAATTTAATCCTTGGATCGCACAAGGGTAGATTGTCCTCACCTCAGAGATGGTGAGATTTATAGAGTTTGAATTATTTGTTAGGTCATCTGGCTAGGAGTGATTTAAGTTGAGTTTAAACTTAGGCAGTTTAGCTTGAGTAGAAAGATCATTTTTCTTATATATTAGCCTAATGTTCAAGGCTAAGTATAAGTGATATATGAATATAAGTATAAGAATATATGATGATGGGGCCAGAGAGATAGCATGGAGGTAAAGCATTTGCCTTGCATGCAGAAGGATGGTGGTTCGAGTCCCGGCATCTCATATGGTCCCCCGAGCTTGCCAGGATCTATTTCTGAGTGTTAGAGCCAGGAGTAATCTCTGACCGCTGCTGTGTGTGACCCCCCAAAAAAACAACAACAACAAAAGAATATATGATGACTTCCTTCTTGGCATGATACAATCCATCTCAGAAATGTATAGTTGGTGTATTCTTTTTTTTTTTTTTTTTTGTGGTTTTTGGGTCACACCCGGCAGTGCTCAGGGGTTTTTCCCGGCTCTGTGCTCAGAAATTGCTCCTGGCATGCACGGGGGACCATATAGGACGCCGGGATTCGAACCGATGACCTTCTGCATGAAAGGTAAATGCCTTACCTCCATGCTATCTCTCCGGCCCCTAGTTGGTGTATTCTGTTTTGGTTGTTTTTAGGTGAGTGTATTATAATGTATCTTTTTCAATACTGATGTATTTTTAGGTTTTCCTTTTGAGGTTTTATATAAACAGTGTAAATTTTTTTTCCCCAGTGTAAATTCTTGTATATAAATTCTGTAAACATAGTCATATTTGTGCGAGAATTGTACAAAAATTACTTCACCTTATGCCATGTAAAAGCTTTGTTTTATTTTGTTTTGTTTTGTTGTTTTTTGGCTATACCTGGCAGCGCTTAAGGGTTTCTTCTGGCTCTGTACTCCTGGCGGTGCTGGGGATACCATGTGGGATGCCGGACATCTAACCATGGTCAGCTGCATGCAATGCAAATGCCCTCCCTGCTGTGCTATCGCTCTGGACCTGAACATTTTATTTTTATCTTGATTCCAGGGCACTGTGAAGCCCTTTATTTATTTGTTTATTTATTTGTTTGTTTTGGTTTGCGGCCTCACCCAGTGACGCTCAGGGGTTACTCTTGGCTATGCACTCAGAAAGTGCTCCTGGCTTGGTGGACCATTTGGGGGATCGAACTGTGGTCTGTCCTAGGTTAGCACGTGCAAGGCAAATGCCCTACTGCTTGTGCCACCGCTCCAGCCCCATTACTATGAAGCCCTTTAAAACTAACATTATACCTTAAATACCTCTAAGAATTATTTCATGTGTTATTTACTTATTTTGGGAGTTACACCTGGCAATGATTAGGGGTTAATTCTGGCCATGCATTCAGGAATCACTCCTGGCAGTGCTTAGGGGACTAAAGGGGATGCCAAGGATGGAACCTGGGTCAGTCGCATGCAACACAAGTACCTTACCTGCTGCTTTATTTCTTTGGCCAAATAGGGATTTTACTTATAATTTAAGAAATACCCCTGTTTGGGGCCGGGCGGTGGCGCTAAAGGTAAGGTGCCTGCCTTGCCTGCGCTAGCCTTGGACGGACCACGGTTCGATCCCCCGGTGTCCCATATGGTCCCCCAAGCCAGGAGCAACTTCTGAGCGCATAGCCAGGAGTAACCCCTGAGCGTTACCGGGTGTGGCCCAAAAACCAAAAACCAAAAAAAAAAAAAGAAATACCCCTGTTTGAGGCTGGAATGATAGCATAGCGGTAGGGCATTTGCCTTGCACGCAGCCAACCCAGGACAAACCAGGTTTATCGTTTCCGAGTATGCCCGGAGCAATTTCTGAGTGCAGAGCCAGGAGTAACCTCTGAGCACCACTAGGTGTGACCTAACCCCCTTTCCCCGCCCCAATGTGCATGTTCTGTGAGCTATTTTTTTTTTTACTAATATTCTATTGTCAGTTGGTTGAAGGATTGGAAAAGAAGAGCTGAACTGGAAGAAAGACAAAATTTGAAGGGAAAAAAGGAAGAAAAACAGGAAGGTATTTTGAGTCATTTTTTTTCCATTTCACTAAAGACTTGTAGAGTTCTTAATAGCATCTACATGTGATGCTGGGAATTGTACCCTGGGCCTCCTTATACATGCAATTAATATGCTGTATCACTCTACCACATTCCCAGGTTAGATTTTCAGCATTTATCAGGAGGAAGTTTATAAATTCGAGCCATTGGGTTTTGGGGGGATAGATTGTTGCTTAAGCAATTATTTCATATGCATTTGAATTGGCATTTCAGATCTGTTGGATATGGATTTTAAAGGCAGCTCTGAAGATGAAGACACTCGTCTTTGCAACACCATGCTTATAACAGGGCCTACTGGAGTAGGGAAAACTGCTGCTGTGTATGCTTGTGCTCAGGAGCTGGGATTTAAGGTTAGTCAGTTCAATGGGAGAAAGATAACATCATCAAGTAACAGAGCATTTTAAGGAAATACAAGCTATCTTGCCTTCTTTCACCCCTCCATTTTTCTTTTAGATATTTGAAGTGAATGCTTCTTCTCAGCGCAATGGTCGACAAATCCTCTCTCAACTGAAGGAAGCTACCCAGTCCCATCAAGTGGACAAGCAAGGTGTAAACTCACAAAAACCTTGTATTGTTAATAACTACAACTTAAGCAAATCACCAAGTAAGTAAATTATTTTCCTTAAGTAGTGGCATTTTAGGGGAAGAATATTGTTCAAGAAAATATTATTGAGGGATCGGAGCAATAGCCCAGCGGTAAGGTGTTTGTCTTACACGAGGCCAACATAGGACAGACCCCGGTTTAAATCCTGCCACCCATATGGTCCCCTGAGCCTTGCCAGAAGCGACTTCTGAATGCGGAGCCAGGAATAACCCCTGAGCGCTGCCGGGTGTGACCCCAAAAAACAAAACAATAAAATATTATTTATCATTTTTGTTCTTGGGTAGTACTCGGTGGTGCCCAGGGCTTATTCTCTGGCTCTGTGCTCAGGGATCACTCCTGGCAGGGTTGGGGGCTCCATATGGAGTACTAGGAACTGAACCTAGGTTGACTGTGTAACTCCACCCTGGATTTAGGTGTAGCTACCTGAGACCCACCCATTTCTGGGAGGGGTCTTGGGAACCAGATATTATATGTGACCTTACCTGCAAGATCTCGCCCATTCCTGGGAGGGGTTTTGGAAAAGGTAGATAAGCCTTTGAGCCAGGGGATTAGGGTCTCTGCCCTGCTGGGCTCTCTGGCTTTTGGGCTTTTGGCCCTTTGGCTTTTGGCTGGGGCTCTCGCGCTTCTGGATTTTGGCCAGCATGGAGCTAAAAGGGAAGATGGCTGAAAGGAGTTAAGATGCAGGGCTAGCGAAGAATGGCTGTGCTTGAAAGGTTATGATGTGGGCCTGGAGAGATAGCACAGCGGCGTTTGCCTTGCAAGCAGCCGGTCCAGGAACAAAGGTGGTTGGTTTGAATCCCGGTGTCCCATATGGTCCCCCATGCCTGCCAGGAGCTATTTCTGAGCAGGCAGCCAGGAGTAATCCTGAGCACCGCCGGGTGTGGCCCAAAATCCAAAAAAGAAAAAAAAAAGAAAGGTTATGATGTAGGCCACACACATGTGGTGGATAGGGTATGAATAAAGCTGATGCTTCCTGATGCCTGCCTGTGAGTGAGTTCAATACCCGTCGCTTTCCTGGACCCCAGACCCGCCGGTTGATGGGGGATGAAGCCACGTGGCCAGGGCCTAAGGACAAAGGCCTCCATCCTTCACCATCCACCACCATCGTTAATTAATTAATACAGGGCCCGGAGAGATGGTACAGCGGCGTTTGCCTTGCAAGCAGCCGATCCAGGACCAAAGGTGGTTGGTTCGAATCCCGGTGTCCCATATGGTCCCCCGTGCCTGCCAGGAGCTATTTCTGAGCAGACAGCCAGGAGTAACCCCTGAGCACCGCTAGGTGTGACCCAAAAACTAAAAAAATAAAATAAAATAAAAAAAAATTAATTAATACAACAGACTGGAAGGTGAATACCCTACCTACTTTACTATTGTTCCAGCCCCAAGAAAACAATTTTGATAATTAACATGGTATCATTTTTTTTGTTTGGTTTTGGTTTTGGGGCCACACCCAGTGGTGCTCAGGTTACTCCTGGTTCTGAGCTCAGGAATTTACTTCTGGCAGGCTTAGGAGACCATATGGGATGCTGGGATGGAACCTGGGTTATCCATGTGTAAGGCAAACACCCTACCCACTGCTATCACTCCAGCCCCTGACATTTTTTTTATCTTTTCTTTTATACATACATGAATTGCTCCCCTGATTCACTTATAAATATACACGTACTTCTATTTTACACTTTCTTTTGTGGATAGTCTAAGTTTTGGGTTGTGCACTCGTTTTGTTTTGTTTTGTTTTTGGGTCACACCTGCAGTGCTCAGGGGTTACTCCTGGCTCTAATGCTCAGAAATCACTCCTGGCAGGCTCCGGGGACCATATGGGATGCTGGGGTTTGAACCACCGTCCTTCTGCATGCAAGGCAAATGCCCTACCTCCATGCTATTTTCTCCAGCCCCTGTCCACTCATTTTTAAATTTGGCACATAAACCCATTTATGGTGCGCCAAAGATTATGTCTTGTTGGGCCCGGAGAGATAGCACAGCGGCGTTTGCCTTGCAAGCAGCCGATCCAGGACCTAAGGTGGTTGGTTTGAATCCCGGTGTCCCATATGGTCCCCGGTGCCTGCCAGGAGCTATTTCTGAGCAGACAGCCAGGAGTAACCCCTGAGCACCGCCGGGTGTGGCCCAAAACCCCCCCCCCCCAAAAAAAAATTATGTCTTGTTGTGATGCTGGGATCTGAGTAGCAGAGCTGCCAGGATATCACTCACCAGGTGGTGAGTGCTGAAGATTGAATTTGCAGCCTCATCTATGCTATTTCATTATTAGTTTTGTAGGTTTTTTTTTTGTTTTTGTTTGTTTGGCCATGCTTAGTGATGCTTGGGGTTACTCCTGGATATGTGATCAGAAATCACTCCTGGCTTGGGGGACCATATGGGACGCCAGGGAGATCGAACCGATGTCCATCCTAGGCTAGCACATGCAAGGCAGATGCCTTACCGTATGCGCCACCACTCCAGCCCCTCATTATTAGTTTTTAAAAAATTATTTTTCTTTTTGGAACATACCTGGTGTTTTTCAGGGGTTATTTCTGACCCTCTATTCAGGGATTACTCCAGGCAGGTTTGGGGGACTATATGGGATGCTGGGGTTGATCCCAGGCCAGCTGTGTGCAAAGCAAACACCCTGCCCTCTAGACTGTCCCTCGGCCCTAAGTATGCCACTCTGGTCCATGGAATGCACTATTCTCTGGTTGTCTGAAATGATTTCTGAATTTTCTAGATTATTTATCTTTAAATTTAATTTGTTTTGGGCAGAAAAATTAAACTCTCCTAGGAAAGTTGTTACCTCACCAAGGAAACTTCCTCCATCATCACCAAAAAGTAGTGGAGGAAAGCGAACACTTCCACCCAAAACTTTGGCAAATTATTTTAGAGTGGCTTCCAAGTCAAAAACTAATGAAGAAACAGGAGCACTTCTGGACAAAAATAAAGGTAAGACAGAACTGACAAATCTAACTTAACTGTTTTCATTTTACTTGTGGGCCACACCCAGTAGTGCCTAAGGGTACTCCTTTATCCCTTTGGTTTTTAGGTTACACCTATTGGTGTTCAGGGGTTACTCCTGGCTCTTTATTTAGGAATCACTCCTGGTTGGTGGGGGGTGGGGAGGGGTAGACCATGTGGGATTTTGAGGATTGAAGACAGGTGGGCTGCATGCGAAGCAAGCACCTTACTCACTGTACTATTGCTCTGGCCCCCCAATTTTAGTTTTTTTCTGTGAAAATACAGTGAGTATTCTGTTAAAATTTTATTTTATCTAAAATAATTTTATTTATGCAGGAATCAAAAATTCTTTTGAACAGAAACAAGTTTTTCAGACTAGTTCTACAAACACAACTAACTCAAATGTCAAAGAATTTGGAGCTGAGGAACTCAACAGGAAAAATGCAACATCTCTTATTCTTTTTGAGGAGGTAGGTTTATAGAGGTATCCATTTGTGCTATCTCGTGATACAAGCATTCTAAAGTTTGCTGAATATTGTACTCTAAAACAGGCTCCTATATTTATTTGGTTTACTGCTGGCTTCTATCTTTTTTTTTTTTTTGGCCACACCCAGTGGCATTCAGGTTACTCCTGGTTCTGCACTCAGGAATAACTTCTTGTTTTTTTGGTTTTTGGGTCACACCTGACAGCGCTCAGGGGTTACTCCTGAGTCTATGCTCAGAAATCGCTCCTGGCAGGCTCGGGGGACCATATGGGATGCCAAGATTTGAACCACCGTCCTTCTTCATGCAAGGCAAATGCCTTACCTCCATGCTATACCTCCAGCCCCCAAGAATAACTTCTGATAGGTTCAGGGAATCACATGTGATACTGGGGTTGAGCCGGAATTGGTCACATGCAAGGCAAGTGTCCTATCTGCTGTACTTTTGCTCTGGCCCCACTGGCTTCTATGTTTATTTGGCTCACTGCTCCCTTTCAGAAAAAATGTCATTCAGAGCTACACTAAATCTTCCTTCTTCAAGTAAACGAACAGAAAATAGCCTCTGGGGCCAGAAAGATAGCATGGAGGAAAGGCGTCTGCCTTGCATGCAGAAGGACAGTGGTTCGAATCCCGGCATCCCATATGGTCCCCTGAGCTTGCTGGGAGCGATTTCTGAGCGTAGAGCCAAGAGAAACCTCTGCGCATCACCGGGTGTGACCCAAAAACAAAAACAAAACAAAATTAGTCTCCATTGCATATGAGACTAATACCTGTAACTGTTAGGTATACTTTTATCTATTTGAAATTAAGACAAACTACTACTATAGTTTTTTCCAAAAGATGATTAATGCAAGTTAAAGTTATAGATTATTGTTTAATAAGCATAGAAATTCTGACCCATACTGTATTTAATTTTTTTTTCTTTTTTTTTTTTTGGTTTTTGGGCCACACCCGGTGACGCTCAGGGGTTACTTCTGGCTATGCGCTCAGGGGTTACTCCTGGCTATGCGCTCAGAAGTCGCTCCTGGCTTGGGGGACCATATGGGACGCCGGGGGATCGAACCGCAGTCCGTCCTAGGCTAGCGCAGGCAAGGCAGGCACCTTACCTCTAGCGCCACCGCTCGGCCCCATGTTTATTAAATATTAAACTACTTCAGTTTTTTGTTTGTTTTCTTTGTTTTTGGGCTACACCCAGTGGTACTCAGGGGTTACTCCTGGCTCTGTGCTCAGAAGTCGCCCCTGGCAGGCTCAGGGGACTATTTGGGATGCCGGGAATCAAACATGGGTCTATCCTGGGTTGGCTGTGTGCAAGGCAAACGCTTTACCACTGTGTCATTACTCCAGCCCTAAATCTTAAACTACTAATAGGTCATCCTGGTCCAGAGTGACAGCATAGCAGTGAGCATGCTTGCCTCACACCTTTGCTACCTTGGTTCAGTCTCCAGTACTCATATGGTTCCCTTGAGCACTACCAGTAATAATTATTCTTTTTATGTTTTTTTTTTTTTTTTTTGGTGGTGTGGGGGAGTCATACTCACTGATGCTTAGTCCCCAACTAGTAGTAATTCTTTGAGTTTCTTTTGTTTCTTGTTTTGTTTTGGTTTTGGTTTTGGTTTTTGGGCCATACCTGGCAGCGCTCAGGGATTACTCCTGCTCAGAAGTAGCTCCTGGCAGGCCCCGGGGACCATATGGGACGCGGAGATTCGAACCAGCCACCTTAGGTCCTGGGTTGGCTGTTTGCAAGGCAAACGCACTGTGCTGTCTCTCCGGCCCCAGTAGTAATTCTTGAATATAGAACCAAGAGTAACTCTTGAGCATTAACAGTTGTGACTCAAAAACAAAGACAAACAAATAAACCTAATAGGTAACTCATCTAATTGGTTTTAATGTTTGATCTTTTTTGTTTGGTTTATTGTTTTTCGGACCACACCCAGGCATGCTCAGGAATAACTACTGACTGCTCTCAGAAATTACTACTGGCAGACTCGGGACCATATGGGACAGGGGTGGCGACACAAAGAGCCAAAATTTTAAACTGTGAGAGTCAGCCACACCATGCAGTGACCAGCCAAAACGGACACTCACACAAAAGCATATAATTTTAGCAATAATATATGAAACACTATTGCATTTTGCCATTTTGAGTGAGGGTAAAAATCCTACAGTGATGGTGAGGGTGTGCTGTGTCCTCCACACTAAGAACTAATGGCAAGATGTGACCCAACATGTGACACACGGGTCGTTCTCCCCCCCTCTCCCCCCCGCTGGCCATGCAGTTGTTTCCGAGGGATGGGAGGCGGGATGACGCAGCCTGGGGGCAGGACTATGCACTTGGAGATCTCTCCTCAGAGGTCCCTCCTCAGAAGCACAGAACAAAATCCAAACTTGTCAAAGAGCCACAGTATACAAAATAATGAGTAGAAGCAAAGAGCCGCATTCATTTTGGCCGGAAGCCGCTTGCTGCTCGAGAGCGGCGTGTTTGCCATCCCTGATATGGGATGTTGGGGTTGAATTGGATTGGCTCTGAGCAAGGCAAATTCTCTTCCCCACTGTGCTATAGCTCTGACCCATTGTAACCCATTGGCGCTCCAGGGTTATTACTGGCTGTGCGCTCAGAAATTGCTCCTGGCCGGGGCCAGAGCCGGTAGGGCATTTGCCTTGCACGCGGCTGACCTAGGATGGACTGCTGTTCGATCCCCTGGGCGTCCCTTGTGGTCCTTCAAAGCCAGTGCCGATTTCTGAACGCAGAGCCAGGAGTAACATCTAAGTGCCTCCGGGTGTGGCCCAAAAACAAAACAAAAAAGAAATTGCTCCTGGCAGATTCGGGGGACCAAATAAGAGGCTGGGGATCAAACCTCGGTCTGTCCCAGGTCGGTTGCATGCAAGGCTAAACACCCTACTGCTGTGCTATCACTCTGGCCAGTCATTAATCTTTTTAAATTATTGTATAAGACAATATAAGCTTGGAGTATGGCCTAACTTCATAGTATTAATAAGAGAAAATATAGCACAGCGGTAAGCCATTTGCCTTGCATGCAGAAGAACGGTGGTTCGAATCCTGGCGTCCCATAAGGTCCCTTGAGTCTGCTGGGGGCCATTTCTGAGCATAGAGTAGCCACTGAGCGCTGCCAGGTGTGACCCAAAAAACAAAAACAAAAACAAAAATTCATAAACTTTATTTCTAGTAGACATACAATGTCGCTGTTATGTATAAATAATTATTACTTAGTATGTGCGTGGTTGCTCAGTATGTTAACATTTCAATGAATAATTCTTAGGTTGATGTCATTTTTGAAGAAGATGCTGGGTTTTTGAATGCAATCAAAACATTCATGGCAACAACTAAAAGACCTGTAATACTTACTACAAGTGGTAGGTAACAGATTTAATGGATCATACTTTTAGTTAAAATATTTGTTAAAACTAATTTTTGTGTGAAATATTTTGTTTAAAATATGTTTTTGACAATTGAATAATATGCAGCTATTAGGAAAATTGAAGTTATGAAATTTGCTTTTACATGAATAGACATGGTAATATGATGCTGAATGAAATGAGTTAAAGGGAGAGGTACAGGGCCAGAGAGATGGCATGGAGGTGGGGCATTTGTCTTCCATGCAGAAGGACGGTGGTTCGAATTCCGGCATCCCCTATGGTACCTCGAACCTGCCAGGATTGATTTCTGAGCATACAGCCAGGAGTAATCCCTGAGTACTGCTGGGTGTGACCCAAAAACCGGGAAAAAAAAAAATAGGAAGAGGTACAGACATAGAATGGTCACACTTATCTGTAGGATATAAAAATATATAATTAAGGGCTGTAGAGATAGCACAGTGTTAGGACATTTGTTTCCCTTGCATGCACCAAACTGGAACAGGTTGATTTAGATTCCTGGCATCCCAGATGGTCCCAGAGCCTGCTTGGAGCGATTTCTGAGCCCAGAGCCTGGACTAACCCCTGAGCGCTGCAGGGTGTGACAAAACAAAAAAAAAATCAATCCATACTATGAGAAAATACCCAAAGATAATAGAAATGATGGGTGGTCAAGTGCAGTTAAGACAGAGAAGGGAGGGGCCAGAGAGATAGCATGGGGGTAAGGCGTTTGCCTTTCATGCAGGAGGTCATCGGTTCGAATCCTGGGGCCCCATATGGTCCCCTCTGCCTGCCAGGAGCAATTTCTGAGCCTGGAGCCAGGAATAACCGCTGAGCACTGCCGGGTGTGACCCCCAAAAAAAAAAAAAGGCAGAGAATGGGGGCCCGGAGAGATAGCACAGCGGCATTTGCCTTGCAAGCAGCCGATCCAGGACCAAAGGTGGTTGGTTCGAATCCCGGTGTCCCATATGGTCCCCCGTGCGTGCCAGGAGCTATTTCTGAGCAGACAGCCAGGAGTAACCCCTGAGCAATGCTGGGTGTGGCCCAAAAACCAAAAACAAACAAACAAACAAAAAAGACAGAGAAGGGACCATGATGACAGTAATAGTTGGACATGATCACTCTAGGCAAGAATTGGGAATTGAAAGGAAGTAAATTGATATGCATGGTACCCTTACATCAACAGTATTCTAAGTAGCAGTGCCTGAAAGGAACTGTTGTCAGAGCAGGCTGGGGGTGATGGGAGGGTAACTGAGGAAATTGGTGTTGGGAAATAAACACTGGTAAAAGGACTTGTGTTGGAACATTTTATAACCAAAATTCAAATAATTTTTTGTGGGGAGGGGTTAGGTCACACCTGACAGTGCTTGGTTATCCAGGCTCTGTGCTCAGAAATTATTCCTGGCAGGCTTGGAGGATGATTATGGGATACTGGGAAATCGAACCTGAGTCAGCTGTGTGCATGGCAAACACCCTGTCCAGTGTACTATTGCTCCAGCAACCCCCAACAACAACTTTTAAACTCTTATCTCATAGTGATTAAATAAAATTTAAAAATAAAAGGTGTTTAAATAAAAAAAATTAAATAAAGTGCCTTTGACCTAGAAATATAGCTAGTAGAAGAATACCTGCCTCGTCACTTTTTTTTTTTTTTGGTTTTTGGGTTACACCCAGCAGCGCTTAGGAGTTACTCCTGGCTCTACACTTAAAAGTCACTCCTGGGGTCCGGAGAGATAGCATGGAGGTAAGGCGTTTGCCTTTCATGCAGGTCATTGGTTCGAATCTCAGCATCCCATATGGTCCCCGAGCCTGCCAGGAGTGATTTCTGAGCATGGAGCCAGGAGGAACCTCTGAGTGCTGCCAGGTGTGACCCAAAAATAAAAATAAAAAAAAATTGAAGTTGCTCCTGGTAGGCTCGGGGACCATATGGGATGCTGGGATTCGAACCTGGTCCATCCTGTGTTGGCCAAGTGCAAGGCAAATTCCCAACCACTGTACTATCGCTCCTGCCCCTGCTTCATCACTCTTATTAAGGTCTTTTTTTTTTTTTTTTTTTTTTTTTTTTTATTAAGGTCTTGATTCTCACTACCAACCAAAAAAAAATTTATTTGGTGCCAGAGATGAAAGTACGGCAGGTAGGGCACTTACCTTGCATGTGGCTAACCCAGGTTCAGTCCCTGGGATCCCCTATGTTTCCATGAGCACTTTTAGAAGTGATCCCTAAATTCAGAGCCAGTAGTACAAAGAAAAAAAGTCTTTATCATAATTCAGTGGTTTCATTGAAGAGCATAGTTATTGTAGATCAAGATAGACATTCATTTCCTGGACCAAAGAGATAGATAGCTCAATGGGCTCAGTGGATGCTTTATATAAGAAGATCTGATTTTGATTCTCAGCATCATAGGAACCCCTGAACAATGGCAGATGTGGGCCTCTACCCCACCCTCACACACAGAAAAGGCAAAAATAAATTTAGACCCTGAGAGATATAGCAGATTAAGCAGATGCCTTGCACATAGGATTTATAAATTGCATTTTAGTTTCTTTGTAATAATTATTGAAATAAGAATCAATTATATTCATACTGTTAAGGTTTTAAAAAATGTTTTTCTTTCCTGTAGATCCCACATTTAAGTTAATATTTGATGGCTATTTTGAAGAAATTAATTTCAGTACTCCTTCACTGGTAAGTTTTGAATTTTGAGGATCATAAGTTAGGTATCATAATTAGGTAATGTTGGATCTCCTTGATATCTGTTATAATATTTAAAATGTCACTGAAGAATGTTAAAATTTCTGTGTTTCAGAAAATATTTTTATTTTGTTTTTGTTTCTTTTTTTGGGTCACACCCAGCAGCCCTCAGGGGTTCCTCCTGACTCCACACTCAGAAATCGCTCCTGGCAGGCTCCAGGAGACCATATGGGATGCCGGATGCGAACCAATAACCTTCTGCATGAAAGAAAAATGCCTTATTTCCATGCTATCTCTGGCCCCTTGTTTTTGTTTTTGGGTCACATCCGGCCGCACTCAGGGGTTACTCCTGACTCTATGCTCAGAAATCACTCCTGGCAGGTTCGGGGGATCATATGGGATGCCAGGTTTCGAACCACCGTCCTTCTGCATGCAAGGCAAATGCCTTTCCTCCATGCTATCTCTCTGGCCTCAGTATTTGATGTTTTTCATTTAAAATGTGGGGGGAGGGTCCTGTATCTGGGGGGTGGTATTTAAATTTTGAATGATCTGCCAAATGGAGTCTCATATGCATGAGAATTCTAGCTACTAGTCAGACTTTTTTGTTTGTTTTTCTGTTTTGGTATCCACATTATGGTTTTCAAGGCTTACTCCTGGTATCACTTGAGTGTGGAGTGCTGAGGGTTTAAAACAGATTGGCCACATACAAAGCAAGTAAATGCTTTACCTGCTGTACTTTTAGTCCAGCCACTCTTTATGTTAAATTTTAGGGAGGGATTGATCTAAATCTCTATTGTCCAATGTGGTTTCTAATGGTAAGATGAGACTACTGAGCTTTAAGTGTGTGCCCAGGGCCTCGAAGAGATAGGTCTTTGGTGCAGGGTGCTTGTCTTGCATGCAGCACCACTCATGTCCCTTGAGCCCAGCCAGGACTGGTCCCTAAGCATAAAGCCTGGAATAAACTCTGAATACAGTCAAATGTGAACCAAAGCCAAATAAAATATGAAGATTGTATCTAGGGGCCAGATAGTATAGAGGTTATGGTATTTGCTCTGTGTGTGTGTGGGGGGGCGTGATAATGGTTCTAATACCTTCACCATATTGTTGACCCAGCATTGCCTCTGAGAATAGAACTATATTTGACCACTGAGCATGGCTGGGTGTGCCATATCTCACCCAGAAAAAAAAAAGATGTCTGTAGGCCAGGACTCGACATAAAGTGGTTGAACACACGCCTTTATCATGCAAGTCCCTGAGTTCATTCCCCAGCACTATATATATTCCCTCTCTGCCCTTTTCCACGAGGAGTAGTTCTAATGCCCCTCTCCTCAACCACTACGGGGTGTAACTTGGAAGGTGCCCTCATAATAGCCTTAGGGCAGCACTCAGGTGTGGTTTCCCAAGAACTAACAAAACCAAAAAAGAATGTGTCAGTTCCACAGTCACAAAAGGTGTACGGCCCAGAGAGTAGTCTAGGGGTGGAGTGCATGACTTACAAGTAGCTAATCCTGACAGTCCACAGCACTTTAAATGGTCTCCTAGCCCCACCAAGAGAGTTCTTTGAGCACAGAACCAACAGTGGCCCTAGAAAACTGGTAGGGGTGGCCTCCACAATTCAGTTTGGAGAATCTCCAAGTGTTTCCTTTCTGTTTTACTTTTTATTTATTTATTTTTGGTTGTTTTTTTGGTTTTTGGGTCACACTCGGCAGCGCTCAGGGGTTACTGCTGGCTTTAAGCTCAGAAATAGCTCCTGGCAGACTCAGGGGACCATATGGGATGCCGGAATTCGAACCACTGTCGGTCCTGGGTCGGTGCAAGCCAAACTTCCTACTGCTGTACTATCTCTGGCCCCTTCTGTTTTATTTTTATTTTTGGGCCACCCCTGGCAGTGCTCAGGGATTATTCCTGGTTCTGAGTTTAGGAATTGCTTCTGGTAGTCTTTGGTGAGCCATATAAGGTGACAGGGATTGATCCGTGGTCAGCCATATGCAAGGTAAATGCCCTACTCACTTTACTAGCTCTCCAGCACCTCTTTGCTGTTTTAGAATAATGATAATAAAAGAAGTATTTATAACTGTTTTATATTTGATGTTTTTCAGTAACTGTTTCCCTTTTAGTACAACATTAATAATCTTATGAATTTCTGGTTATTTTTTGGGGGGGGTCTCACACCTGGCGGCGGCACTCAGGGGTTACTCCTGGCTCTGCGCTCAGAAGTCACTCCTGGGGTTGGAGAGATAGCATGGAGGTAAGGCGATTGCCTTGCATACAGAAGGTCAGTGGTTCAAATCCCAGCATCCCATATGGTCCCGTGAGCCGGCCAGGAGCGATTTCTTAGCATAGAGCCAGGAGTAACCCCTGAGTATTGCCGGGTGTGACCCAAAACCAAAAACAAAACAAAAAAAGAAGTCACTCTTGGCAGGCTCAGGGAACCATGAGGAATGCTGGGATTCGAACCACGGCCCATCCTAGTTGGACTGTGTGTAGGCAAATGCCCTACCGCTGTGCTATTGCTCACGCCCCTGAATTTCATTTTTAATTTTAATCTGAATACCTAATATCTAAAAATTTTTAGGAATGTATTTTTGATATATTTCTGTAACCTCCAGATTCTCATATTCTCTTCCCTTTTCTTTGTAAGCTAAATGTTGCCAGTTACCTACAGATGATCTGCTTAACTGAGAATTTTAGAACAGATATGAAAGACTTTGTTACATTGCTAACTGCAAACACTGGTGATATAAGAAAAAGTATCCACTACTTACAATTCTGGATTAGAAGTGGAGGTGGATTTTTGGAAGAAAGGCCACTTGCCATTTGTCGTAAGTAATAAAATAATTTTTTTTAATTTTTTATTTTTAATTATGAGAACAAAGATGCAAAGAAAGAGGACAAGGTAAAGTTACAGTGGAAGGACAATCACCCATAACATAATTCTCAGAGAAGTCCCCTTGCTGATATCTTAACTTTGAACTTTCAGCCAAAGAACATTAAAATAAATAAAACAGAATCCATGTACAATTACTTTGTTCCTCAAGTCCCCAGATTGTAACACATTATATTTCTTTGTTTATTTGTTTGTTTTTGTTTTGTTTTTTTGGTTTTTGGGCCACACCCGGCGTTGCTCAGGGGTTACTCCTCGCTGTCTGCTCAGAAATAGCTCCTGGCAGGCACGGGGGACCATATGGGACACCGGGATTCGAACCAACCACCTTTGGTCCTGGATTGGCTGCTTGCAAGGCAAACGCCGCTGTGCTATCTCTCCGGGCCCAAGTTAACCTCAAATTTTAAGTGTTTTTTTTTTAAGGATTAGAGTCAAAGGAGCACAGTAAAAACGGTGTTAGAGTGGCAATTGTTGTTTGCATAGGCCCACCAAAATAGGAGGGGCATGGAAAGGAATAACCTTGGCCTAAATACAAAGAGACCCTACCCCTGAAGTTTCCTGGCATAAGACCAACTCTAGGCTCCAGGCAAGTTAGATCGTCCTATCTAAGACATTGTCCGTAGTGCCGACACACTTTTCACACAGTCTCTGTTGTTGGTATCATGTTTCTGTAGTAAAGATCCTGGAATCTGCATATCCTACATTGAAGTCAGGATGTGGAGCGTCCTCTCGTTTCACCTCACCATTAAAGGGCAATGCAGGAAGCCCTGTCCTGTAAGCAGGTCGTTGTTGTTAAGTCTTCTCACTTTAAGGGAAGTCTCTTTTGAGCAGGTCGATGTCTGAGCAGTGGTAGGGTCTTCTGTGGTAAAGGATTGCTTCCAGGTGATGTTATAGACAAACCTGGATGTTTCGTGGATGGCTTCCCTGGTTCAGGGGTGAATGGAAAATGCCCTTTCTTCTGACGCCTGTGCCAGGTCATTATGCCAATGTTCAGCGTGTAAGGTTCCTTTGCACTACAAGATTTGTGTATTCCAATCTCTGTTAGATAGGATCTTATTTGTATGTATAGTATTTTCCCATTTTAATGTGCCTATGCAAAAAAAGGAGCAATGCCACGTGGCGTTATTTGTGCATATGGGGGCCATAAGAACAAGTCCAACAATCCTCATGACATGGTTCAATCATAAGCATTAAACTGGGGGACTCTTTCACCAAAATTCCTTGTTGAACAGCTCATAAAGAGAAGATAAAAAGTGGTTAGAATCGTCACTGTATAAGAGAATATTTAGTAAGACTTATAGTTGTCAGAGAAAAAACAAAATATTCTAAAGAAATATGTGTCCATTTTAGGTCTTTTGAAACAGTTTGGGGTTGTTACACACAATGCATGGCTTTGGTCTGTGATTAGGATTGTTCAATACTGAAGTTAAAAAGAGTAATGTGGGGCCAGGAAGGTGGCGCTACAGGTTAGGTGTCTGCCTTGCAAGCAGATGGACCGCGGTTCGATTCCCCTAGTGTCCCATATGGTCCCCCCAAGCCAGGGGTGATTTCTGAGCACATAGCCAGGAGTAATCCCTGAGCATCAAACGGGTGTGGCCCAAAAACCAAAAAAAATAAAAATAAAAAAAATAATGTGGGTTAGTGATGTTTGGAGGGTGAGAGAGTTAAGGAGTAAAAATGAGCTTTGTAGGGGTGTGGGAAAGGGCAGAATACAAAATGGACATTCTGGATACGCAAAAATAACATAAAGATAAGGAAAACTCTTAATACATGCAGTGCCCCCGCTAGTGTCCCCGTGCAGTTTTCCATATGCAGAGTGGTCAGAAATTGACAGTGACAAACAGCGCATCCGAGCAAATCTCAGCACACCCCAAGTTAGGACTCACCATTTCTGGCCTCCTGGGCTGCCACCCCAGAAGGCCTGGAGGCCGGGGGCAGAAGAGGGGAAGGCTGGGAGCATAGGCTCCCGGCGCACCCAAGTTAGGGAGAAGGCCTTCCACATGGGGTCTCCCCCAACCCCATGCCGGCTAGAGCTAGCCTCCAGCTCAAGAGAGGATCGAGAGAGAGCCGGAAGCCAGGATCTGCCCGCCCTACACCCTGTGCCCTTCCCACCCTAGAGCTGAGGGAAGGGCGGGGAAAGCTTGGGACCCCATCCAGGAGGAACCCCCGACACCCACCTTGTCTGGCCGCCTGGGCTGCCACCCCAGAAGGCCTGGAGGCCGGGGGCAGAAGAGGGGAAGGCTGGGAGCCTATCAAGCAGTGTTTAGAGGTTACTCCTGTGTGCATTCAGCACTCCTGGTGGTACCGGGGTTGGGATGGCGGAGATCATATAGATGCTGGGGATCAAACCTAGTTCAACTGTGTCCAAGGCAAATTCCCTGCCAGCTGAACTCTGGCCCTTATAAAAGAAATTTCTATAGGACACTCTGTTAAAAAATGTTTTATCAGGCAGCCCTGGAGTATTAGCACAAGGGGTATGGCTCTTGCCTTGCACGTGGCTGGCTTGGGTTCAATCCCTGGCATCCCATATGATCTCCTCCTGAGACTGCCAGGAATGATTTCTGAGCACAGAGCCAGTAATAACTCAGAGCACTGCCAGGGTTACAAACAAGAACAAAAACAAACAAACAAATATATATAATTTTTGGGGGGTCACATGCTGGGGTTTGAACCACCGACCTTCTGCATGCAAGGCATACACCTTATCTCCATGCTATCTCTCCAACCCCAGGAGTGACTTGAGCCAGGAGTAACCCCTGAGTGCCACCGCCAGGTGTGACCCCCCCAAAAGAAACAGAAATTCTAAGATTATTAACGTTGTACTAAAAGGGAAACAGTTACTGAAAAAAAAAAATATATATATATATTGAGTTAGCATGTTAGTGTTTTAAATTAATAAAACACACATGGCTTAAATAGAAATGAACTGACCCTGGAACAAATTTTATTTAAGCAGTTATAAACTGAGTTTTATATTGTTTTAGTTTTTCTTTTGGGGCCATACCTGATGGTGCTTGGGCTTCCTTCTGGCTCTCCTTCTCAGGAATCACTCTACTCAGGCCACAGAATTATGTTATTTAGCAGTTTTCCCTTCTTAACAAACAATGGTGAGTGGCCAGAGTGATAGTACAGTGGGGAGGGTGTTTTCCTTGCATGTAGCCTAGCTTCTATCCTCGCATCCCATATGATCCTCTGAGCCTGCCAGGAGTAACCCCTAAGTGCCGCCAAAAACAAATATTGGTGATTTTTCCTGTGTACATATAAAGTAGTTTCCTATGATTGTACTAATTTTAGGTTCTACGGGTGAATTAGTTCTAGGAGGTGAGTGAGCAGGTGGAAGAAGTGACTCCCAATAAAGAAATAGGCTTGCCAGGTGATTTGGAATTCTGTTGCAGGCCACCTGACTCATGACTGTCTCACCAAGTGTTGCAGTTAGCTTAGGTGAAGTGGGCAGCAAGAGTGCTTCCACTTTATGCTCGATGGACCTCAGTCCTAGGAGAAAAGTCTGGGAGGATTACTAACTAAGCAGTCTGCTATAAGCACATCTATGGCATGAACATTTGAGGCCTTCGATTAATCCTCAGTAGTACCTTCACCCTGGTGTACAGTTCCTAGGAGGTGCTATGTGCAGTCCCCAAGTAATGTACACAGTATGATTGAATTCCTGGTACTTCAGCAATAGTCCAGCAAAAGACTCTATGATGGTTATGTATGAGTACCTCAGAGAAAAGTAGGGTAACTATCATTCTCATTTGTCAATTGAAAAGTTGAAAAAGAGAATGGGGCTGGGAATAGTGCTCAATGGTAAGGTGCATACCTTGCATGCATGAGACTTAGGTTTGATTCTCAGCACTGCAAACAAACAAAACCCCAAAACCTTAAGAGTTGGTAACTTGGGCCCGGAGAGATAGCACAGCGGCGTTTGACTTGCAAGCAGCCGATCCAGGACCAAAGATGGTTGGTTGGAATCCCAGTGTCCCATATGGTCCCCCGTGCCTGCCAGGAGCTATTTCTGAGCAGACAGCCAGGAGTCACCCCTGAGCACCGCCGGGTGTGACCAAAAAACCAAAAAAAAAAAAAAAAAAAAGAGTTGGTAACTTGGTTTTTATTTACATGATCACTAGTGAAATGGTACATCTTTTTGTTCCTTTGTTTCTGAGCATATCTGGTAATGCTCAGGGCTTACTCCTGGCTCTGTACTCAGGAATTACTCCTGGTTGGCTCTAAGCATCATATGGGGTGCCGGGAATTGAATCCAGGTTAGCTGCTTGCAAGGCATGCAACTTACTGCTGTACTATCACTCGGGTGCCAGATATCTTTCTCTGTTTTGGGGTCATATCTGGCATTACTCAGGGCTTACTCCTGGGCTCTGTACTCAGGAGTCACTCCTGACAGGCTCAGGGACCATTTTGGATGCCAGGGATTTAATCTGGGTTGGCTATTAACAGCTACCCATTTGTACCCATGGCCCCCAGATATAAATTTTTTAAAGGACTGTTGTAGTTTAGATCCCTCCCTTCACTCTGTTGCGATTGTGATGTGCTTAGTTGTGGTGCTTGCACACTTGGTTGCATTAGCACCAGGGACTGAACCAGAGACCTTAGGCATATAAGGCAAGCATTCTACCACTAAGCCACATGCTTGGGCCATAATTTATTTATTTATTTTGTTGTTTTGGTTTTGGTTTTTGGGTCGCACTGGGCAGCGCTCAGGGGTCACTCCTGGCTCTATGCTCAGAAATCGCTCCTGGCAGGCTCGCGGGACCATATGGGATGCCGAGATTCAAACCACCATCCTTCTGCATGGAAGGCAAACGCCTTACCTCCATGCTATCTCTCCGGCCCTGGCCCATAATTTATTTATTTGTGTATGTATAGTGTATGTGTGTAGGGGGACTCTCTCATACACTCAAGATATTGTTTCACTTTTTTTATTAACTTATATGTTCCTTATCTCTACCTCATACAAAGCCATTTAACCAATGTAAACTGAAAATGTTTATATTAAATCTTCTTCATGTATTAAATACTTAAGTGGAAAAAAATGGGGGTATAGGTTTGAGATGTTGAATGATTAAATATTTAAATTAAAATTACTATAATTAGTTGAAATGTCAATAGATATGATTTTCTTTAATTTTATAGGTGGAAACACAAACATGCAGCTTGTTTGCTCTGACGATGATCCATTTTCTAAAAATAACACTAAAGGTAGTGAAAGGATTTCTCCAGAACTTCCTAAATGTACCACTGGCTGTGCTGAAACATTATTTGGTCTGAAGAATATTTTTTCCTCATCTGAAGACTTATTTTCATTTTTGAAGGTATTTTTTGAGTCTAATTTGGAATATTTAAGACTTTTTATCTTCTCAGCACTGTTCTGTCTTTTCCTAGGGTGACATTAATTTGCCTATAATTTATAATAATTTCATATTTTATTAAAATACATACCTTTTTTCTTTTATTTTTTTTTATTTGGTTTTTGGGTTATACCTGGCGGCGCTCAGGAATTTTTCCTAGCTCTGCACTCAGAAGTTACTCCTGGCAGGCTCAAGGGACCATATGGAATGCTGGGATTCTAACCGAGGTCCCTCCTGTGTTGGCTGCATGCAAGGCAAATGCTTTACCACTGTGCTATTGCTCATGCCCCACATTTTTTCTTTTTTGTTTTGATTTTGAGGTCACTCCTAGTGCTGCTTAGAGATTACTCTTGGTTCTCAGGGACAACGCTCTGCTTGTGCTTGGGGAACCATATGGGAATCAGGGATTGAACCAAAGATGGTTGTGTATAAGGCGAGTGCTCTACCCGTAGTGCTATCTATCCTCCACGTGATACCTTTTGATGCCAGGTACTTTAGTATTGCTTTAAATGCCTATTACAGAAATTAGAATAGTACTTAAAAAACATTTCACGGGCCCGGAGAGATAGCACAGCAGCGTTTGCCTTGAAAGCAGCCGATCCAGGACCAAAGGTGGTTGGTTCGAATCCCGGTGTCCCATGTGGTCCCCGTGCCTGCCAGGAGCTATTTCTGAGCAGAGAGTCAGGAGTGACCCCTGGGTGTGGCCCAAAAACCAAAAAAAAATTTTTTTTTTCACATAGGGGCTAGAGAAATAGCATGGAGGTTAGGTGTTTGCCTTGTCTGCAGAAGGACAGTGGTTTAAATCCCGGCATCCCATATGGTCTCCTGAACCTGCCGGGAGTGATTTCTGAGCATAGAGCCGGGAGTAACCGCTGAGCACTGCCGGGTGTGACCCTAAGACCAAAAAAAAAAAAATTTTTTTTTTTCACATAAAAATAATTTTATGGGCCCGGAGAGATAGCACAGCGGCATTTGCCTTGCAAGAAGCCGATCCAGGACCAAAGGTGGTTGGTTCGAATCCCGGTGTCCCATATGGTCCCCCGTGCCTGCCAGGAGCTATTTCTGAGCAGACAGCCAGGAGTAACCCCTGAGCAATGCCGGGTGTGGCCCAAAAACCAAAAAAAAAAAAAAATTATATTTTTTGTGATTTTTGTTTTATACCTGGCATGCTTACTCCTGGTTCTATGCTCAGGAGTTACTCTTAACAGTATTTGGGAGACCATATACAGTGCCAAGGATTAAAAACTGGGTTTGGCCACATGAAGGCAAGTGCTTTACCCTTGTACTATTGTCTCTGACCTGCAATTTTTCTTTTTCTTTTTTCTTTTTTTTCTTTTTTTTTTGGTTTTTGGGCCACACCCGGCATTGCTCAGGGGTTACTTCTGGCTGTCTGCTCAGAAATAGCTCTTGGCAGGCACAGGGGACCATATGGGACACCGGGATTCGAACCAACCATCTTAGGTCCTGGATCGGCTGCTTGCAAGGCAAACACCGCTGTGCTATCTCTCCAGGCCCTAATTTTTCTTTTTCTTCTTTTTTTGTTTTTTTGGGCCATACTCAGATGTGCTTAGGGCTTTCTTCTGGCTCTGTGATTAGGAATCATGCCTAGTGGGGCTCAGTGGACCATGGCAAACACCCTACCTACTGTACTATTACTCAGCCCAATTTTTCTTCTTTTAAGACTCAGTCTGCTTTGATGTGTTAAGGAGAATTAATAAAATTTTAACTTCTTTTTTCTTCTTTTAAGACTCAGTCTGCTTTGATGTGTTAAGGAGAATTAATAAAATTTTAACTCATATTAATCATTACTTTAAGAAAGAATATGAATTGTGTTCATATGTGTAGAAAAATATCTAAATTAGTCTGCCTTTTATAACTTATTTTTATTCAAAATTGTTTTCAGCACACAAGTAGAACAAAGGAAGAATGGCATAAGCTCATTCAGCTTCTTACAGAATTCCAGATGCAGAAGATAGATTTCTTATATAGTAATCTTGAATTCATTCTACCACTACCTGTTAGTATCATTCCCAAATCAGAAAACTTCTGTGATACTTCAGTAAATGTGGACACCAGTGCAGCAACAAAGAGTATGAGAAGTCTTACTAGGAAGCATGCTGAAGGAACACAGCCATCCAAAAAATCACCAAAAAAGAAACAGAAGAAAAAGATCATAACTCTTGATGATAGTGACTTATTTGACACTCCACTAGACTTTTTTAATGAATCGAGCAGTCTAACCCCTGATTGCAATTCAGAAGAAAGCAAAGCCCAAGATGAGGAAAGTAATCCAGAGACTAAGAAACCAAACAAATGTTTTGAGTTTAACACAGAATCTGTTCCTTGTCCTCCTAAAACAGCAGCTGAAAAAAGAAGTTCTGCCCTGGTCTCTCACTGTTTAAATTCTCTCACTGAGTTCATGGATAATATGTCCTTCTCAGATGCCCTTTTGACTGATGTGAGGGAACAAAAGGAATTTAGTAAAAATGACTTTAGCTGGACTGATGGAAAGGTTAAAAGTGGCCTTTGTGATGAGGTCAGGCTTGAGAATAATGACAGATGGACTTTCCAAAATTCTGGAGAATTAAAAGCAGCTGTAGAAGCTCTCAGCTTTACCAAATGTTCTTCTACACTTTCAAAAGCACTGGAAACCTTAAACACTTGCAAGAAACTGGGAAGTGATCCAACGAAAGACCTTACAATTCATATCTCACAGAAGCACAACGATGTATATTTCAGCCATTCAGCAGCTAATTTAGAGTAAGTGTTGCTTTTGTTTACTTTCCTCTTTTATGAAAAATGGTAAAGGGAAAATTTCTTACTGCTTTGTGGGGCGAGAGGTAGTACAACAGGCAAGGTTTTTGCTTTGCACATAGCTGACCTGTCAGGTTTGATCCTCAGCATCCCATATTGTCCTCAGAGTGTCAGCCACCAGGAGTGATCTCTGTTTTGTTTTTATTTTTTGTTTTTGGGTCACACCCGGCGGTGCTCAGGGGTTACTCCTGGCTGTCTGCTCAGAAATAGCTCCTGGCACGCACAGGGGACCATATGGGACACCGGGATTCGAACCAACCACCTTTGGTCCTGGATCGGCTGCTTGCAAGGCAAACGCCGCTGTGCTATCTCTCCGGGCCCCAGGAGTGATCTCTGAGCACAGAGCGAGTAGTAAGTCCTGAGCACAGCCAGGTGTGATCCCCAAAAAGAAAAAAAATTACTGTTTTAAAAAATTTTTGGGGGGTCACACCTGGCAGCGCTCAGGGGTTACTCCTAGCTCCATGCTCAGAAATCGCTCCTGGCAGGCTCGGGGGACCATATGGGATGCCAGATTCGAACCAATGACCTTCTGTATGAAAGGCAAATGCCTTACCTCCATGCTATCTCTCCAGCCCCTGTTTTAAATTTTATTGTGACTAGTTTTGTTTTGTTTTGGGGCATAGTAAATTCATCTGTAAACCACTTAACCCTGTCTAGATTTGAAGCAGGGAAAAGCAACAACTAAATGTTACTTGTGTTTGCACATTACAAATAAGGTGTTATGCCCTCCTTTAATTTCAGAAGTGCTTGGAAAAGAATAGCTGTCATTAAAAGTGTGTTTTCTAGCCGATCTCTTCTGAACTTGGGTAATAGACAAGCTAGCATAATTGACTATTTGCCAGCTCTTCGAAATATTTGTCAGATTGAGAAGCTAAAAGAACAAGGAAAAAGTAAAAGAAGGTAAAAATCTCTTTTATCTTTCAAATAGCTTTTTTTCTTTTTAATTTTTATTTTGGTGGTGGGTGGGGTGGTGGTGGTGGTGGTGGTGGTGGTGGATAAATAGCTTTCTTAAGATTAAAGTTCTAGTTCGATGAAAATATTAATTTTTTCTTGTAATTTTGATAGGTTCCTACATTATCTTGAAGGAATTCATCTTAACATTTCAAAAGAGACTTTGAATACTTTGGCAACTGGCTTTCCTTAATAATTTTACAATAATAATGTCTTGTACAGATTATTATGTGGTATACCTTTTTATATTGATTTTCTTGGGAGATTTTAAATTTCTCAGTGTACATTAAAAAAGACTATTTTTATTAGTATGCAAATATTTAAATGAAAAATGTAATTACATATTGTATTTATGATTGTTTTTTCTTCTGGATTTTTGCTGTGCCCTCATTTAACATTGGAGTATTTTGATGATGTTACTGTTTTATTTTTAAACCTTGCCCCATGAAGATCTGCTTATTCCTGGCTTTGCATATAGGAATTATTCCTGGTGGTGCCTGGGGGGGCCCTATGGGAAGCTAGGGATTGAACCCAGTTTGGCTGTGTGCTAGGCAAGTGCTCTATCCGCTGTACTATCTCTCTGGCCCCTTGTTGGGAGTGCTTTTGTATGTAAGTGGGCTGATTCTTAGTTTACTAAGATTATTCTAAGATGTTTAATTGCTAAACTAATTTTCCTGCTACCCTAATCCACTTCTCTCCCACCACATATAAGTAACATCAAATTGTAAATATGAATCACTGAAGTGATAATTTTCATTAATACATTTGTGTAATATAAAAACAAACCCCCACATATATAATACATAACAAAACTGATTCGGAAGTAAATTATGATTTTTGAGGGGAGCCATACCCGGCAGTACTCAGGAGTTACTCCTGGCTCTGGGTTCAGATATTACTTCTGGCAGGCTTAGGAGACCATATGGGATGCCGGGTATCAAACTTGGGTCAGCTGCATGCAAGGTACTTGCCCTACCTTCTGTGCTATGGCTCCGACCCCTGCTTAATTTTGTTTTTTAAAATAAGATCACTCTGGGCTGGAGAGATTATCTGCACAGGGGTTCAGGAATTTGCCTTGCATGCTTCTAACCCAGTTCCAACCCCAACAGCACTGCCATAAGTGGCCCAAGTTCTCACCTTGCTCCCTGAAAGTAAATTTGTTTTGATAAAGTGTTTTCTTTTTTTTTTTTTTTTTTTTGGTTTTTGGGCCACACTTGGCGGTGCTCAGGGATCACTCCTGGCTGTCTGCTTAGAAATAGCTCCTGGCAGGCACGGGGGACCATATGGGACACCGGGATTCGAACCAACCACCTTTGGTCCTGGATCGGCTGCTTGCAAGGCAAACGCCGCTGTGCTATCTCTCCGGGCCCGATAAAGTGTTTTCTATTGTACTTCCCCGTATTTTTTTTTTTTTTTCGGTTTTTGGGTCATACACTGCAGCACTCAGGGGTTACTCCTGGCTTTGCTCTCAGAAATCGTTCCTGGCAGGCTCGGGGGACCATACGGGATGCCAGGATGCCAGGATTCGAACCGCCATCCTTCAGGCAAGACAAACACCCTACCTTCATGCTATCTCTCCAGCCCTTCCCCCATATATTTTTACCATTGACTCTTTGTTGACAAAATGAAATTAAGATTATGAATTGTATATTTTATAAATTTTGTAGCCTCTGTATATATGTGATGTATATATTTTGCAAACTTCAATTAGTACATTTCTTCTCTTGTATTTTCACATCATTAATATTTAGATATTAATGATGTTAATATATTTATTTTTGACAAACTTATTAATACAGAATTTTACTATAGGATTTCTAAATAATAGTTATTTCCACTTAAGGTTTCCACTTAATACTTTTAGTGAAAGTATATATTTTTACTAGGCAGGCTCTTTAACCAGGTATGCCATAGAGTCGACCTCGAAAGTATATATTTTTAATTAGAGGTTTTAAAACATCACATTTCATTTAATATCATTTTTAAATCAATTATATCCAAAATTATTTCCTATTTCAAGAATTTTATATATTAATATTCTGTTTCATTATCTGGTGAATTATAATTTCAACTCCAAAGGTAAGGATCCTAATTTTGTACAGTTAAAAATATATATTTATACCTGCTTATATCTGAGAGTACCTCTTATTTATTCGACCTTTTATTATACTGATTTTTGGGGGGAGGGACACACCTGGTAGCACTTGGGTTACTCCTGGCTCTGCGCTCAGAAATCATTCCTTGCAAGCTCAGGGGATCATATGGGATACTGGATTTCGAACCTGGGTCGGCCACATGCAAGGCAAACACTCTATTCACTGCTATTACTCTGGCCCCCATTATTATACTGATTTAATTAAAGGCTAAAGCTTGAAGGCCTTATTTAATATTTAAACAAAAGTTATTTGGGGGGAGTTTTGGTCACACTTTGGTGCTAGAGGTTACTCCTGGGCTCTGCACTCAGAAATCGCTCCTGGCAGGGTTGGGAAACTCATATGGAATGCAGGGAATTGAATCAGGGTCCATCCTGGGTTGACCATGTGCAAGGCAAACACACTGTTACTCCAGCCACTAAACAAGGTTTTTTTTTTTTTTTTTTTTTGGTTTTTGGGCCACACCCTGTGACGCTCAGGGGTTACTCCTGGCTATGCGCTCAGAAGTTGCTCCTGGCTTCTTGGGGGACCATATGGGACGCCGGGGGATCGAACCGCGGTCCGTCCTAGGCTAGCTGGGACGCAGGGGATCGAACCGCGGTCCGTCCTAGGCTAGCAGGCAAGGCAGGCACCTTACCTCCAGCGCCACCGCCCGGCCCCAAGGTTTTTTTTTTGGGGGGGGGGCGGGGTCACACCTGACTGTGCTCAGGGGTTACTCTCGGCTTTGCACTCAGAAATTGCTCCTGGCAGGCCTGGGGGACCATGTGGGATGCCGGATTTCGAACCACCGTCCTTCCTGGATTGACTGCTTGCAAGGCAAATGCCCTACCAAATTTTTAATGTCAGGTCTAGATTTAGGCTCTATTTTACAATTTTATCCCTGTACAAAAGAAAGTAAGATCTTCTGGGGCTGGAGAAAGTGTTCTGGGAAAGGTACTTGCCTATATGCAGCCAGCCTAGGATTAATTTCTGGTATTGCTTATGTATGGCCCCTGAGCACAGTACCAGAAGGAAGCCTGCACCCTCTGCAAAAAAGGGAAAAAAAAAACCTTCTGAAGCATTTATTCCTGGATATGTGCTCAGGGATAACTGGTGGTACTCAATAGACTAACCATATGTGGTGGTGGGGAGCTGAACCACCAGAGGCAAAACAAGCATCTTAACCCTGGTACTCTTTCGACGCTTTGAGAATTTTTTTAAACATTGGGGTTTCCACCATTTACAGAGCATTTATCTGTTTGTTTGTTCTTTTATTACTAGAATTCTAACTCTCAATAATTGAAAAACCAGGGCCAGAGTGATAGCACAGTAGAAAGGGCGTTTGCCTTGCACATAGCCGATTTGAGTTTGATCCCTGGCATCCTCTATGGTCCCCTGAGCCTGCCAGGAGTGATTTTTGAGCACAGAGCCAAGAGTAACCCCTAAGTGTCACTGGGTGTGGCCCATAAACCTAAAAAAAAAAATTAAGAAACCAAAGTAAAGGGGCCAGAGAGATAGCATGGAGGTAAGGCGTTTGCCTTGCATGTAGAGGATGGTGGTTTGAAACCTGGCATCCCATATGGTCCCCCATATGTTTTTTTTGAAGTTTTAAATACAAACAATTCCCCAACATTTATTGTCATTTGGTAATAACATAAATGAAAACAATGTGAACAAATGTTTTAAATCTTTCCCAAAACACTGCAGTGCCTTCTCAACAATTTCTCACTTCAGCCATCATTTCTAGTTCGAGACACTTTGGAGCAGAGTAATATTATCTCCTTTTAGCATGATCCAACCCAGCTGTTTGCTTGACTTTGTCTTTGAATCTCTTCTGCATCATCTAATACGAGGTTCATATACTCATCAAAACCAATGATACAGCCATCTATCCTCATGTTCACTTGTTCATAAAGCCACACCTGAATCCGAGATCTATTTTGTAAATATCTGAAGATGAGGTTGATCGGCTGCACCATCACCTTTTGGCCCTGGCCAAGGTACACCGTGGTAAAAGCGCAACAAAGGCCATACAGGACCACATGCTTAGCACGGAGGCCATTTCTGGAGCTGGTCCCCCATATATTTAATATATTATGTATTGTACATGTTATATATTCTCTATTTGTTTTGTTTGGGGCCATATATAGCAGTGCTGAGGAATTACTCCTGGCAATGCTCAGAAATCACTTGTAAGACTGCTTGGGGGTGGGGCCGGAGAAATAGCATGGAGGTAGGGAGTTTGCCTTGCCTGCAGAAGGACGGTGGTTCGAATCCCGGCATCCCATATGGTCCCCCAAGTCTGCCAAGAGTGATTTCTGAGCGTAGAGCCAGGAGTAACCCCTGAGCGCAGCCGTGTGTAACCCAAAAACAAAAAGCAAAAAATAAATAAATAAGACTGCTTGGGGAACCCTATGAAGTGCCAGCAATACCCTAGGTCACCTGCATGCAAGGTAAGTCCTTCCTGCTACATTATCTTTCTAGCCCATGCCTTTTACTTTTTTCTTTGTTCTTTTGGGCCACACCTGGCAGAGCTCAGGGCTTATAACTTCACATAGGATCACTCTTGGGAACCATATGTAGGGCTGGGAATAGAACCTGGTTGATCATGTACAAGGGAAGTTTCCTCAATGAGGTATTCTTTCCATCCTCCAATTGGAACCTTTCTTTTGTGGGTGGGGCCCACACCTAAGTGCTTAGGGCTTATTCCTGGCTTTGAGCTCAGGAATCATTCTTTACTATCAAAAGGATTGGAATATAGGTGAGTAGTATCTAAATTAAGACAAATATAGAGGCTGGAGTGATTGCACAGTGGTAGGGTATTTGTCTTGTCATGTGTTCAACCCGGGACGGACCTGGGTTTGATCCCCAGCATGCCATATGGTCCCCAAGCCTGCCAGGAGCAATTTCTGAGCGCAGAGCCAGAAGTAATGCAAATACCACTGGATGTGGCCCAAAATAAAAAAACAAATGGAATGCAAAATGGAAAGAGCAGGACATAAGCTATTTTTCTCAAAAGATGATAGAGCCAGGAGTAACATCGCCACAGGGGTCTGACCCAAAAACAAAACAAAAGCAAAGATTATTTGTTAAAACATTTCAGTCAGAAAAGGTCTTAAAGGAGCTCTTGCCTGGCATATGGCCGACCTAGGTTCTATCCTCAGCATTCCATATGGTCTCCCAAGCACTGCCAGGAGTGAAGAGCCAGAGATAATCTCTGAGCACTGCTCGATATGGTCCACCCAAAAACCAAACCAAGCCAAACAAACAAAAGAGAAAAAAGGCTTAAAGGCCAAAGAGTTATCTGGAAGTCCCAAATTCTTTTTTTTTTTTTTTTTTGGTTTTTGGGTCACACCCGGCGGTGCTCAGGGGTTACTCCTGGCTGTCTGCTCAGAAATAGCTCCTGGCAGGCACGGGGGACCATATGGGACACCGGGATTCGAACCAACCACCTTTGGTCCTGGATCGGCTGCTTGCAAGGCAAACACCGCTGTGCTATCTCTCCGGGCCCTGGAAGTCCCAAATTCAATCCCTAGAACATCATCATCCCCAAGAGTAGCCCTGGTGGGCCTTAGAACTAGGCTCAATCCAATTAGCACTTCATTGCTATGCCCAAGCCTTGGTGTTATCTGGCCCAGACAGCCAGGCTGTGTATTGACAGAAGTGGCCCTGGGTCCCCTGCGTACTGGTTGGGAGGATGAATGCACAAAGGCACACATGCATGCACACACACACACACACAAACAAGGCTTGCTTGTTCTGGGTATGATAGATTGAAAGTTTTGCATCAGGGGCCGGAGAGGTGGCGCTAGAGGTAAGGTGTCTGCCTTGCAAGCGCTAGCCAAAGAAGGACTGTGGTTCGATCCCCAGCGTCCCATATGGTCCCCCCCCAAGCCAGGGGCAATTTCTGAGCGCTTAGCCAGGAGTAACCCCTGAGCATCCAACGGATGTGGCCAAAAAAAAAAAATTAAGAAAGTTTTGCATCAATGCACATTTTACACACAGAAAAAGAAAAGATCCTTAAGGCCGGAGAGATAGCAGGGAAGTAGGGAGTTTGCCTTCATGCTGAAGGACAGTGGTTTGAATCCCAGCATCCCCCGAGGCTACCAGGAGTGATTTCTGAACATAGAGCCAGGAGTAACCCCTGAGCACTTCCAGGTGTGACCCCAAAACAAAACAAACAAAAAGATCCTTAGCATCTTTGCCACTAAAAATCACAGGACTCCATAGCTGTGTTTTTAATTATATTTCACTTTATCAGAGCACCACCCAAAAAGGTATTTCTTCTTAATAATAAAAACATGCTAATCTTTAGATTGCATTTGCTATTAGAAGGGTATGTCTTCTATATAAGATATATATATATATGAGATAAGCACAGTGGTATTTGCCTTGCAAGTAGCCAACCCAGGAGCTAAGGTGGTTGGTTCGAATCCCAGCTTCCCATATGGTCCCCCATGCCTGCCAGGAGCCATTTCTGAGCAGATAGCCAGGAGTAACCCCTGAACACTGCCGGGTGTGGACCAAAAACACAAAAAAAACCCATAAAAACAAAAAAAAAGGGTATATCTTTTTTTCTTAAGGCATTTTTACTTAATATTTACCCCAAAAGCACAGAACTTTATAAAAGAACTTGTTGGCTTATCTGTGCCTTATTGTATAAACCAGCATTTCAGAGAAATAGGGATCATATGGACAATCCAGGGCCAAGGCAGAAAAGTAGGAGAAAACTTCTAGGATAGGAAGGAAATGTGGTCAAAAAGTACCAGGTTGGGCCGTAGAGATAAGCATGGAGGTAAGGCATTTGCCTTTCATGCAGGACAGTGGTTCGAATCCCGGCATCCCATATGGTTCCCTGTGCTTGCCAGGGGCGATTTCTGAGCATAGAGCCAGGAGTAACCTGAGCGCTGCCGGGTGTGACCCAAAAACCAAAACAAATTACCAGGTTGAGGGGTCAAAAAGAGATAACACAGTGGGTAGACTTGTTTTACACACAGCCAAGGTTCAAGTTTCACCATCCCATGTAGTTTCCCCAAACACTGTCAGCAGTGATTCCTGAACTCAGCTAGGAATAAAACCCCCTGGCACAGCTGGGTATGGCCCCAAAACAAAAAAAATAAAAGGTGCCAGGTTGAGAAATACTGGTGTAGATCAATAGCTGAAAGTCTAAAAACATAAAAAAGCTGAAACTCAAACATGTTTTCTTCACTCCCCTGGATGCTCAAAAACACTTGGTTTTATGACTTTATTTCATTTTTGCGGTGCTAACAGACTTAACTTGGGGCCTCATACATGCAACACAAGTTCTCTACTTCAGTGCTGCGTCCCTGGTCTGATTCCTTAACTTTAGAATTAATAAATAAAAATTCACATAATACAACATTAAATACACTAACTTCGAATATTTTATGGTTCAGTATCAAAAACTACTAATTCAAAGAAGGCAACTCCTTGTAAGAGTGAATCATACAGCTCCTCCACCCGGTTCTGCTCGGTGGCTGAGAAGAGCTGTCTGTAGCGTACGATCTTGTCTGATGGGAAGGACACTCGAGGCTCTGCCCTCAAAACAGACTCTGAGAGGAGCTTCTTCACTACTTCTTTTCCACTGGTTCGGGTGGCACCCAACATCAGGTCAAAGTGCTTCCCCACTGCATTCCGATTCATGCTTAGCACCTGCTGCTGGCCATCCTGGGCAAAAGTCTTATTTAATAAGGCATATAGCATGGCTTCCGTGATATGAAAGTGTAACAATGCAGGGAACAATGTTGAGTTCTGAATGGAAAGTCCAATTTTTTCCAGAATATAAAAGTCTGCTTTAGGCATCTTTGCAATAACTGGAGATATCTAAAAACAAAAAAGAAGGCCAAGTGAACAAATATGGGGGGAGAAATAAAGTTTTATTGTTTGACTCCCTATCTGCTCCATTTCCTTTTTCTGCCACGCCTAGTAGCACTCCTGGCAGGCTCGGGGGACTGCCCAAATGGGATGCTAGGGGTTGAACCTGGGTTGGCCACATGCAAGACAATACCTACCCACTGTGCTATTACTCCTGCCCCAGTCTGCCCCATTTTATTTTTAAATGCAACTATAAAACTTACATCACAGGGCTAAACTATAGTATATTTGCCTTGTATGTGGCTAATCCCTTAGATCCCTAGATATCACATGAAATGATCCCTAAGCACAGACCTAGGAATGGCCCCTGAATACCATACCACCAGGCATAACTCAACAAACCCCCCAAAAGCCAAAACTGAGAAAACAAAAATGGAGGTATTAAGCTCCCTGAATTCAAATTATAGTGCAAAGCAAGAGTCTTAAGGAGCCAGAGATATAGTACAGCAGGTAGAGTGTTTATGGTATGTGGCTGACCTCTGATCCAAACCTGCATCCCATTTGATCCCCTGAGCACCTCCAGGAATAATCCCTAAGTGTAGAACCAGGAGTAATGCCTTACCATCACTGAGTATGGACCAAAAACAAAACAAAAAAGCAACAGTCTTCAAAACAGTCTATGTTTGGAATCAAAACAAAACAAAAAAACAGATCAACCTAACAGAGTAAAAGCCAAGAAGCAATTCTATACTTATGTAGGCCACCAACTTAAGACAAAAATATAAAAAGGGAGCTGGAGAAAGGAATCAGCCCCATCTAAGGGTTCCTTTCACCACATACAGACACCAAGTTGGTTCTCTAGCATGTTTGCTTATTACATTTCACATGCAGGCCAGTGTCTATCCTCAGCAGTTCTACCTCAGTTCTACCAAAGAGTCCCTACCTGGCTTAAGGTCAACTGTCCACCTAAAGATGCAGATCTATAAACTCCTTTGGTGCACAATGTTCCAGGACGGGGTGGTATAAGTACATTTTGTGGCAGACAATAAAACCTGAAATTTATTTTCTTGTTTTAATTTACTACTGATATTTTCAAAAGTGAACAATCTTACAAGTGTTCATAATAAGAATAATTCAACTGACATGTGTTCATTTCAGTGATGTGAAAAATAGAAGAGTCAATATACACTTTAGACAAAATGGCAACAAGTATAAATATTTTTCCTCAAAATTTTATTTAGAGTACCATTAAATAGAGTTTCAGGCATACAAACGTTACAAATCCAAATCAGAATTTTTTTCCTGGTTTTTGGTTTTTGGGCTCTTCCTGGTGATATGCAGGGTTATTCTTGGCTCTGTGCTCTGAAATTGCTCCTGGCAGACTCGGGGGACCATATGGGATGCCAGGAATAGAACCTGGGTTGGCCACATGCAAGGCAAACACCCTATCTGCTGTGCTATTGCTCCAGCTCCCCAAATTAGAATTCTTTTTTTTTTTTTTTTTTTTTTGGTTTTTGGGTCACACCCAGCGGTGCTCAGGAGTTACTCCTGGCTGTCTGCTCAGAAATAGCTCCTGGCAGGCACGGGGGACCATATGGGACACCGGGATTCGAACCAACCACCTTTGGTCCTGGATCGGCTGCTTGCAAGGCAAACACCGCTGTGCTATCTCTCCGGACCCCAAATTAGAATTCTTAAGTCTGAATTGCTCCTGATCTTCCTGAGGACCTCCACCAGTTAATTATGAAAAGCACTGGAGAGATAGCATGGAGGTAAGGCGTTTGCCTTTCATGCAAGAGGTCATTAGGGGTGTCCCATATGGTCCCCTGTGCCTGCCAGGAGCAATTTCTGAGCCTGGAGCCAGGGATAACCCCTGAGCACTGCTGGGTGTGACCCAAAAACCACCAAAAAAAAATGAATAAATAAATAAAATAAAATAAAAGCTGTATCCTGAGAAGAATAGCAAAAAGTAAAGTAAATTCTGATGTGTTCTGACTGACAGCAGTATTTGCTCAACTGGAAACTCTAAGATGGGTTTGAGTGCATATATCATGCTGGGGCAAGCCCCTACCTCTACCCCAATCATTCCCACTGAGAACACTGAGCACTACGGGATATGAATCCTACAACCCTGATAAAAGGAAATACAAAAACAACATAATCTACCTTGGTGCGTAATTTGTGTACTAAAGTAATAAAATCATTGCTTAACTAGGAAAGATAAAAATGGGGGCCGGAGAGATAGCATGGAGGTAGGGTGTTTGCCTTGCATGTAGAAGGACGGTGGTTCAAATCCCTGCATCCCATATGGTCCCCCTAGCCTGCGAGGAGTGATTTCTGAGCGTAGATCCAGGGGTAACCCCTGAGCGCTGCCGAAAAGGGTTTAATGACCTTAAAAAATTCAATTTGTCCATATACAAAATTAGCCAAGATTTTAATATAAAATCTGAAGCCACAAAGTACAGAGAGGAAGATAGGATGAGGACCTAATCACTCAGAGTAGGCTTTGTAAAAATGTCTCAAATAGCACAGGAAAACGACCAATCATAAACAAATGGGACCTCATCAGACCCAGAACCTACAGTGAGGGGCTGGAGCGGTAGTACAGCAGGGAGGGTTCAATCCCCAGTACCATATATGGTCCCCCAAGCAGTCAGGTTGGACCCCCTCCCCAAAATCAAATTAAAAAACAAAACAAACACCCAACATCTTGACAAGGCTGTAGAAAAGAGATCCTTCAGACACTGTTAGTGGGTATGGAAAGTGATGCTGCCATTATGGAAAATCCTGTACATAATCCTGAGAAAAATTCTAAGACGGTGATCCCACATCCAGGTATTATATCTGAAGAATACACAAAACCAAAGAGATCATTGCACGACTCAGTTGACTGCAGCATTATTCATAGTGGCCGAGAAAGAAATCACTTCAACTCAGGGGCCCATAGAATAGATAGTACAATGAGTAAAGTGTGGTAGAGAGGGGCCAGTGCAATAGCAGATAGGGCATTTGTCTAGCATGTGGCCTACATGGATTCATCCCCATAAGTATCCCATAAGGTCTTCCAAGCCTACCAGGAGCGATTTCCGAGTGCAGAGCCAGGAATACCCGAGAGCCACTGGGTGTGGCCCAAAAATAACAAAAAATAACAGACTTTAAGAACAAAATATTGGTTACCAGAAGGAAGGGGTGGATAAATGTAAAAGGTCAATTACATGAATAGAAACTAGAATTCCAGTGGTAAACGTAAGGTAGAATCTAAAGATATTCAGTCTCCATAATGCTATAAGCTATTGTTACTTCAGGTTTCAGCTAGAGCAGAGCAGGATTATTTCTTTTCTTTCTTTCTTTTTGGGTCATACCCAGCAGCACTCAGGGGTTACTCCTGGCTCTGCACTCAGAAATTGCTCCTGGGGGCTGGAGAGGTGGCACTAGAGGTAAGGTGTCTGCCTTACAAGCGCTAACCTAGGACAGTTCAATCCCTTGGCATCCCATATGGCCCCCCCAAGCCAGGGGCGATTTCTAAGTACATAGCCAGGAGTAACCCTGAGTGTCAAATGGGTGTGCCCCCCCCAAAAAAAAAACAGAAATCGCTCCTGGCGCACTCAGGGGACCATATGGGATGCTGGGATTTGAACTACCATTCGTCCTGCGTGCAAGGCAAACGCCCTACCGCTGTGCTATTTCTCCGGCCCCAGAGCAGGATTATTTCTAACAAGCTTAGAATCAAACATATTTGCAACTGATCTGCAAGCATCAGATGATTGAACCATTTTTCACAAGGGTGATCAAGATAATTATTGCTCACCTCACAAGTTTTACTAACAAATGAGTCTATAGCATTGTGAAAATTAAGTTTTATAAATAGTAATGGAATGCTATAACATTTTTGGGGGTTGGGGTAATGCCCATCTGTGTTCAGTGTTTACTCCTAGCAGGGCTCAGTGGAACTGTATGTGACACCAGGAATTGAATTCAGTTCACCTGCATGCAAAATTAAGAGCCCTACTCGCTGAACTATGACTCTGAGCCATGTATGGCTTTTCTTTTCTTTTGTTTGTTTTTGGAGTTTGGGCCACACCTGGTGTAGCTCGGGGTTACTCCTGGCTTTGTGCTCAGAAATTGCTCCTGGCGAGGGGGACCAAATGGGTTGCAAGGGATTGAACCCAGGTCCATCCTGGGTCAGCTGTGTGCAAGGAAAATGCCCTATTGCTATGCTCTCCCTCGGCCCCTCTTTTCTTTTGTTTCTTTTGGGCCACACCCAGCAGTGTTCCAGGATTACTCCTGGCTCTGCACTGGGAATGCTCAGAGGGTCATATGGGATTCTAGGATCAAACTTGGGTCAGCTGCATACCAAATGCCCTACCCACTGTACTCTCTGGCCCCTGTATGGCATTTCTTGAATTAAACAAAGATTCTAGTTTTTAAAGTTATGGGTGATAGAAAACATAATAAAGATATATAGTAAGTACCAAAAAGAAAGACCATCCTTATTTTATTAGTCATTTTGGATCTAGAGGATTAAACATGAGTTCTAACCGATAGGAATTTGAAGGTACAATAGCCTTACCTTTTCAAGGTAGTTAGATGTCACAAATGTTCCCTTAACTAATCGGCAACATTCACTGTGCTGCCAGTCCAACACTGATAATTTACGGTCAAGGTGAGCCCACGCAATTTTTCGAGTACCAAAAGCAATGGATACGACACTATTAATTGCCTAGAACAGAAAGGTTGGTTTACTTACGAGTGTAAACATTTTAACAAATATAAGCTTCTTATTCATTATTATTTTTTTGGTTTTTGGGCCACACCCAGCAGTATTCTGGGGTTACTCCTGACTCTGTGCTCAGAAATCACTCCTGGGGCCCGGAGAGATAGCACAGCGGCGTTTGCCTTGCAAGCAGCCAATCCAGGACCAAAGGTGGTTGGTTCGAATCCCGGTGTCCCATATGGTCCCCTGTGCCTGCCAGGAGCTATTTCTGAGCAGACAGCCAGGAGTAACCCCTGAGCACCGCCGGGTGTGGCTCAAAAGCCAAAAAAAAAAAAAAAAGAAATCACTCCTGGCAGGCACAGGGGTCCATATGGGATGCCTGGATGCAAACCACCATTCATCCTGAATTGGCTGCATGCAAGGCAAATGCCCTACCGCTGTGCTATCTCTCTGGCCCAACAAATATAAGCTTTAAGCTACAAATCAAATGCCAAATAGCTTTATAATAGATATGTATTTATAGTTTATGATGAGCGAAGAATTTTTTTGTTTTGGCCACCTTCAGTCATGCTCAGGGTTTCCTACTAGCAGTAATTGTGTACCATGCAATGCTCAGGACTGGGCCCAGGTCTCCCACATACAAAGCCTGCATCCTGGCCATCTGAGCTACCTCGTGGTTCCTGGAACTGAGAATTGTTAAAGAAATGCAGGAATAAATTATTTGGTAACCACACAATCAGTTTAGAGGCAGAGTTTTTTGTTTGTTTGGTTGGTTTTTGGGCCACACCTGGTGATGCTCAGGGGTTACTCCTGGCTATGCGCACAGAAATTTCTCCTGGCTTGGGAGATCATATGGGACGCCGGGGTCAAACCACCAGTCCGTCCTAGGTTAGCATGTGCAAAGCAGGAGGCCTACCGCTTGCGCTATGGCTCTGGGCCCTAGAGGCAGAGATTTTTTTACTCTTTCTCTACATCTTAAAAAGTATGCATTCCAGTGTTGCAAGAGTCTAAGAAATGCACCACAGAATAGTTACTGGAGAGAAAATATATAAGGTAGATTTACTAGAGGACTAAATAAAATGGAAAATGAGAAATTATTTCAACCAGATACCCACCCCCCCAAAAAAAAAGACCATCTGAATCTGTGAAGTAATGCTTACTAGGGTGTGAGGAAAAAAGATGGAGGCTGAAATGTACAAATATATTTTTTTTGTTTTTTTGGGTCACACCCAGCAGTGCTTAGGGGCTACTCCTGGCTGGGGGGGGAAAGGGGTAAGAGGAAAGATTGTAGGGCACTTGCCTTGCTGACAACCCAGGTTTGATCTCAGTGTCCAGAATTGTCCCCCAAGCACCTCCAGGAGTGATTCCTGAGCGCAGAGCCAGGAGTAATCCCTAAGCACCACTAGGTATGGCCCAAAAACAAAACAAAATATTTTTATGAAATGTTACTTGCCTTATCCTGAGAGTTCCAGGAAATCACTAGAGTATTAAATGTAACATGAACTTAACATTTTGAATAAACTAAGCTGTGAAGGGCTGAACCAGAGGAGGCTAGACCAGAAGTAAGAATTTGTGTTCCATACCTATTCCAGTACAAGGTATTTAGAATTTAAAAGAGTGGGAGTGAGAAAGATGAGAAACAGATCAGGTATCAGAGTAGAACTGCATAGCTGGATGAAGTTGAAGCATAGGATAACTCCATTCCATTTTGCTTCAGTAATCAAGATGATTGGAAAGGTAGGATGTGAGTCTTTTTTTTTTTTTTTTTTTTTTGGTTTTTGGGTCATACCCGGCGGTGCTCAGGGATTACTCCTGGCTGTCTGCTTAGAAATAGCTCCTGGCAGGCACGGGGGACCATATGGGACACCGGGATTCGAACCAACCACCTTTGGTCCTGGATCGGCTGCTTGCAAGGCAAATGCCGCTGTGCTATCTCTCCGGGCCCAGGATGTGAGTCTTTAATGAAGTGAACTAGGGTTGCTTAAAGGGCATTTAAGAGGAGGTGTAAAATAGTTTAAAATTAGGCTGGAAAAACAGCACAGGACATTATCTTAGAATAAATAAGTATCTTTAAAAGACTAGTTAGGATGTTTAGGCATCTACAAAATCCTGTTGTTTCTCTTTTTAGATCAATGATTCAAACTCTAGTGTGCATAAGGATTACTGGGAAAAGATGTATGTAGTGCCTCACATGCAGATTTTCCTCAAGGCCTCATACTGCCTTCTGAGTGCAGAACCAGGAGTAACTCCTGAGTTCAACCAGATATGGAGGGAGAGGGAGAGGGAGAGGGAGAGGGAGGGGAGTGAGAGGGAGAGGGAGGGAGGGAGGGAGGGAGGAAGGAAGGGAGGGAGGGAGGGAGGAAGGAAGGAAGGAAGGAAGGAAGGAAGGAAGGAAGGAAGGAAGGAAGGAAGGAAGGAAGGAAGGAAGGAAGGAAGTGAGCAGAATAATTCTGCAAATAGGTTCTCAAAAATCATTTTTCTTATGGCAGGGGATTGAATTCCATGCAAAGCAGAGGTTACACTGCCACATCCCAGGCCCTGATATCTGTTTAGGCAATATAACAATGGTCTAACTAAAAAGACATAGCTTGGGGTCGGAGAAGTAGGGCCAGTAGGGGTTTGCCTTGCATGTGGCTGACACAGGATGGACCTGGATTTGAACCCTGGCATTCTATATAGTTCCCAAGCCAGGAGTGATTTCTGAGAGCATAACCAGGAGTAACCCCTGAGCATCTCCAGGTGTGGCCCAAAAACCAAAAAAAAAAAAAAAAAAAGACATACCTTAAGTCTTTCTAGTTCAATGTCAGGCTTGATAAGCTTCTTCAAGTGTTGGTTTTCCTGTGACTGCCTTTTCTTCCGTCCAGTCTCTGGGCAAAGAATGGAGTTACACACTTGAATGGCAGTTTTATACTGGAATAGAGGCACATTCACTAAACTCTCCAAATTCTGAAATGGTCCAAACTTTTCTCTATATACTACAATATTGGTGGCCTTTCTTCCACGAAGCAGTCTGAATTTTTCAAGTTCTTCATTAGATGCTGTATTCAATACATGCAAGATCGAAGTTTGCTGTTCTGAAGAGAAGAGCTTGTCAAGTGCATTTACAGGTACCTTTGTCTTCTCATTACAAGCATCAATACTGGAAGTAATTTCTGCAGAAGTTGATTTTTTTCGACAGCAGGAATTAAGTAGAGCCTGGAACAAGGATGACTCTAGCAGAACTGGGAAACATCTCCACTTGACTAAAAATAAAATTAACAAAAAATAAATTTAACTAACTTCTTTGAATTCCTTTTTTGGTATCTTACTTCCTGTGAAATGTTAATATACCTGCATTTTGGAAATTTGCTTTGATCATGAGATCTCACCTCATTTTGTGTATATCTAAGTATTACTACCTAAAAATCTTATTTTATGTCCATCAAGGATTTGGGCCAGGGAGATGGATCATTCAACAGACTCAAGTTCTGCTTTGCAAGCAGGAGCCCTGAATTCATAAGAAATAACCAAAGTAACCAAGCTTACTGGAGGGACTCTGCCACCTCAGGGTGTGACCCAGTCCCCCAAACTGGAAAAAAGAAAGCAAGTATTTAATACAATGCTTTCCACTACTTTAGCATTTCTGGAATATTTTTACATTCGAGGGATTTTTTTTTGGGGGGGGGATCACACCCAGCATCGCTCAGGGTTACTCCTGGCTCATTGCTCAGAAATCGCTCCTGGCAGGCTCGGGGGACCATATGGGACAGCGGGATTCGAACTTCTGCATGATGATCTTCTGCATGAAAGGCAAACGCCTTACCCTCCATGCTATCTCTCCAGCCCCTAGAGGGATTTTCTTAGTAATTAAAAACTTATTTAGCTGGGCCGGAGAGATAGCATGGAGGTAAGGCCTTTGCCTTGCATGCAGAAAGACGGTGGTTTGAATCTCGGCATCCCATATGGTCTCCTGAGCCTGCCGGGGGTGGGGGTGATTTCTGAGCATAGAGCCAGGAGTAGCCCCTGAGCACTGCCGGGTGTGACCCAAAAATCAAAAAATCAAAAACAAAAAAAAACTTGTTTAGGGGGCTGGAGAGATAGCACAGTGGTAGGGCTTTTGTCACGCCAACCAAGGACTGATGGTTCGAATCCCGACATTCCATATGGTTCCCCTGAACCAGGGAGGAAAGAAAAGAAAAGAATGGGGTCGGAGAGATAGCATGGATGTAAGGCATTTGCCTTGCATGCAGAAGCTTGGTGGTTCGAATCCCGGCACCCCATATGGTCCCCTGTGTCTGCCAGGAGCGATTTCTGAGCGTAGAGCCAGGTGTAACCCCTGAGTGCTGCCGGGTGTGACCCAAAAACCATAAAGAAAAGAAAAGAAAAAGAAGGAAGAAAGGAAAGAAAAAAGAAGGAAGAAAAAGGAAAGAGAAGAAAAATTTGTTTAGGATATCTATTTCCATTGATTCCATAAATTCAATTTTCCACTCAATGGAACCAAATAAAACTCTTTTAAATACATAAAAAAAATGTTTTAGGGCCGGAGCACTAGTACAGCAGACAGGGCATTTGCCTTGCACGTGGCTGACGCGGGTTCAATCCTAGGCACCCCATCAAGTGCTCGCTTCGGCAGCATATATATACTAAAATTGGAACGATACTGAGAAGACTAGCATGGCCCTAGGCACCCCATCAAATCCCCTGAATCCGCCAGGAGTGCCCTGTGACCTCAGAGCCAGGAGTAAATAAGTAAATTAAGCATGAGAGGACAGCGTTTCAAGGCCGTTTTAATTTTTCTCTGTACTTTCAAGACGTGTCATAACCATGTTATGCAAGAAGAAAAACAACGGAAGAGCCATCGCACAGCTGGAAACCAAGAGGAGGCCACTGCGCCATCGCAGCCACCCGATGGGGCCACTCGGGGGGTCCCAGCCCCCAGGTTCGGGGATCAGCGCTGAGCGGCTGGAGCTAAGGCTCCAAGAGGGGAAGCTAATGACACAGGCAGAGATCAGCTGGGACGAGGGGTCCAAAGGCACTACGAAAGCGAACCTCGCATCCCTGGAGCCCTACCTCCCGCCAAAAGGAGGCTCGAAACGCTCATGGTTCAAGTAAGAGCGGCCGAGTCCCACGAACCACGCGTCCGCTCGGCATTTCCGGTTCTGGTGTGCGTCGCCCAAAAGTGTCCCCCCAGCGGCGGGAAAGTGCGCGCCGAAAGATGCGTTCCTGGCCTGGCGGGAGAAGCGTTCGGTTCAGTGCAATGAGAGGGGCGCGGGCCTGGGTGCAGCTGCGCGCTCCTCCGCAGCGGAGAACCCGAAGAATCCAGATGCCAGCGCATCTGGCAGACAAGGGTTGCCAAAGTCCTACACAAGGATCCTTTCCTCTGGGCCCAGAGAGTGTGGTCTTGATGGGGCGAGGAGACTGGCACACAAGCAATATCACGCCCGGGCATATGCCCTTATATAAGGGCATAATGGGAAGGAGGTACAAGAGGCTCAAGAGCTTATCCTGGAACCGGAGTGCAAGTGGAGTCAGGAAAGGGCGCGAGAGGAGAGATGACTTGAACGTGGAGCCTGGAAACTTGGATTAGAGGGCTGGAAAGAGCACAGTGGGTAGAGCGCCTGCCCTGGATGCTTTCTTTCTACCCAAGTGTGGTCCCCAACATCCCACAACTTCCAACAAGCACCATTAGGAGTGACTCTTGAGCCTGACCACCACGGGGTGTGCTCCCTTACTACACCCCTCAAAGAAACCAACCCTCACCCCCCAAACAAGACTGGTAGTTCCATTGCATGGAGGGAGCAGGACCCAATTTGATTAGGTCTTGAATGAAGGGTAGAAAGGGAGCTGTTGGATCTTCCATCCTCCATGGAATCGGACTGCTGTACGGTCCCCAAGTAATTCCTGAGCAGAGGCAGGAATAAATCTTGAACATTGCAGCACTGCTGGCTTTGACACAAAAACAACAACCACTAAAAACCAAACAAAGGAATTAGTTGTTTTGTGTTGGGGTCACACCCGAGTTTACTCCTGACTCTGAGCTCAAAGATCATTCTACATGAGTCTCAGGGACCAAATGGGATGCCTGAGATGACGCCCTGGTCTACTATGTTCAAGGCAAATGTCCTACCTGCTGTACTATTGCTTGGCCCTGAAGGAATCTTTCTTTCTTTCTTTCTTTCTTTCTTTCTTTCTTTCTTTCTTTCTTTCTTTCTTTCTTTCTTTCTTTCTTTCTTTCTTTCTTTCTTTCTTTCTTTCTTTCTTTCTTTCTTTCTTTCTTTCTTTCTTTCTTTCTTTCTTTCTTTCTTCCTTCCTTCCTTCCTTCCTTCCTTCCTTCCTCCTCCTTCCTTCCTTCCTTCCTTCCTTCCTTCCTTCCTTCCTTCCTTCCTTCCTTCCTTCCTTGCTTTCTTTTCTTTCTTTTACACGTGGCAGCATAAAGGGGTTACTCCTGGCTCATAAATTGCTCCTGGCAAGTTCAGGGGTCATATGGGATGCCGGAAATCGAACCCAGGTTGATCCCTAGTGAGCCGCATGCAAGACAAACACCCTACCGATGTGCAGTTCACAGGGGACCATGTGCAATGCCTCTGACCACTTGTAAAGCATGCATCTTCTTGTACTGTCTCTAATCTCTGACTCCTTTTGATTCCCTGTACCATAATGTATCTGAGCATTATCTGATTTAGAGCATTGCAGGGGTTGTCTGTGTGGTCTCCAGTAGTACATACTTCTCCAACCACCACTGAGAGCAATCCCCACCAACACATAGCCCAGATAACCCCTCAGCATAACTGGGTGTAGCCCAGAAACAGACACCAAAATCCAAGAAATGAAAGATTTGCTGTAAATTTGTCTGAATGTGTCCTTATTTGGAAATCAGGGCATTGCAGATGTGATTAGTGATAATGAGGTCACACTGGACTGGGAGGTGGAGGGTTAATCCAATATGATAGTTTTAATTCTTACAAGAAGATGAAAATGGAGCGAGACTAGCATAAAGGCCAGGAACCATCAACACTGAACAGATTAACTCTCAGGGGGAACCAACTCTACCCACTCTGATTTTGGACATCCGGCCTCTGGAACGATGAGAGAGCATTTCTGTTGTGTCAAATGCCTCCAGTTTGTAGTTAGATGTATGGGACACTAACACATGAGGCCATAATAAAACCTTGGTGTAGATGCTTCAGAGCTGACATGATTCACTGGAAAGATGCAAATAAATAAATAAATAAAAAGATCACCAACTTTTCAATCTTCCAGTTTCTTATCCTCTTTGAGCTTCAGCTTCCTCTTTTGTGAATGGTGGTTCCTTGGTAACCTCACAAGGCTTCCAAGAGGCTTCAGCAGTAATAGGCTACAGAGAGTCTGACATGTAGTTAAGGTTTAATAAAGGGTATTTCCCCCAATTAAAGCATCATCTTGCCTTGGGAGCTAATTATTAATGACTTAAGGAGAAAGTTCCTCATTCCTCAGAATTATACTTTGGCCCGAAGCAGGAAGGGATAAGAAGAGAGAGATGGCTGCTGTATATGAGTTCCTGTGAATCATAATCTGTGTTCAGAATGAAAGTTGTCATCTGGGCCTGGAGAGATAGCACAGCGGTGTTTGCCTTGCAAGCAGCCGATCCAGGACCAAAGGTGGTTGGTTCAAATCCCGGTGTCCCATATGGTCCCCTGTGCCTGCTAGGAGCTATTTCTGAGCAGACAGCCAGGAGTAACCCCTGAGCAATGCCAGGTGTGGCCCAAAAACAAAAAAAAAAAAAAAAAAAAGAAAGTTGTCATCTTCAGAAATGCCTTCTCACTTCCTGGTTTTTATCACTTAGATGTAGAGAGATCCTTGAGGGGTGAGATCCTCACACCTCTTATTTCACTATGGCTAACCTGGTAGCTAATGTCTGTGTTTTTAAAACTTTATCCGTCGTGACACAGTACACACAGATGTACTTGTAAAAAAAGAGTGTTTCAGGGTCTAGAGCAACAGCACAGTGGGAAGGGCATTTGCCTTTACAAGGCTGACCTGGATTTGATCCCCAGCATCCTATATGGTCCCCGAGCTTGCCAGGAATAATTTTGTTTTGGTTTGGGTTCACACCCGGCTGCACTCAGGGGTTACTCCTGGCTCTGCGCTTAGAAATCGCTCCTGGCAGGCTCAGGTATATGGGATGCTGGGATTCAAACCAGAGTCTGTCCTGCATTGGCCGAGTGAAAAGCAAACACCCTACGGCTGTGCTATTGCTCCAGTCCCCATGCCAGGAATAATTTATGAGCACAGAGCCAGGAGTAATCCTTGAGCGCCATTGGGTATGACCCAAAAACCAAAAAAAAAAAAAAAAGTGTTTCAGGGTCTGGGAGATGATTCAAATTGCTGGAGCATATGAAGGTGTCCCAGGTTCATTTCCTGGTATTGTATGGTCCTCTAAGCAGTGTCAGGAGTTACATCCCACCCTCTTCCCCACTGAAATGAAGGTAGGAGTAGCTTCAAGTTCTGCCAAGGAAAAATAAACTGTAAGGGGTAGAGAAACAGTACAGTAGGTAAGACACTTGTCTTGCATGCAGCCCACCCAGGTTTGATCCTCAGCATCCCATATGGTTCCCCAAACCTGCCAGGAATGATTTCTGAGTGTGCAGAGCCAGGACTAACTCCAGACCCACTGGGTGTGGACCAAAAATAAAACAAAAGAAGGTCAACAGCAGCGAGAGTAAACCATCTGCGGGGCCTGGGACTATGGAAGGAAGCCACGTGGTGAGATCAGCGTGGGACAAACCAGCATCTGGACTTATGGTTTTAGGTGTTGGGACTAAGTGGGTAGTCATATATTTTACTCATAGTTGGTGATGGGATAAGTTTTAGTTAGTTAGTGGTTTAAAAAAAAAGGGAGTAGTAACAGTTTAGCCCATTTAAAGATCTGATTTCTAACCGCCTGCATCTTTGTCTTGATTAAATCATTTTCTTTATAATTTAACTGTGTTTTGTTTTCCATAGCTAATATTTTCAACTGCAAAATGTTTTACTGTGTGTATTTTAATTTACTTAGCCTGTTTTTAAAATGTATGTTATGCATTTATGCTGTATACTTGTGTGTAGGGAAGGTTAATAGGAACAGAAAGTTCCCCCAATATAGTTTAAAAGTATAGGAACATGAAAGTTCCAGAATAGTGCTTGGTAAAAAAGCATTAAGAGAATTTTAAGTTACAGGTGTATAGTATATTTTGCAGAAATGTTATGTTTTTGAAAAGGGCTTGTATGTTAATTTTCACATTATTACGTTGTTGCTTGAAAATATTACCCACCTTTGGCTAAAGGTGGAGTCAGGATTACAAAAGGTTCTTTTATATTTCAGAGAAGGGGGAGATGAAGCCTCATCCCCCACCCTTTCTCCCTAAGTAACTTGACCTTAACCGCAAGACCCCGCCCATTCCTGGGAGGAGTCTTGGAAAAGGTAGATAAGGTATGGACCAGAGGGGATTAGGGCTTTTGGCTGGCTCTCGTGCTTTTGGTCTTTGGCCAGCTTGGAGGTTTAAGGGAAGATGGCTGAAAGGAGTTAAGATGCAGGGCTAAGAATGGCTGTGCTTGAAAGGTTATGAGATAGGCCACACACATGTGGTGAATAGGGCATGAATAAAGTTGATGCTTCCTGATGCCTGTCTCTGGATGAGTCTGATTCTGCCGTTCACCTAAACCTGGGACCCGCCAGCTAGATGAGGGTTTCGGAGCCACGTGGCCTGGGATGGCATCCACCTCCATCCAGCCCCATATTTATTTAATTCTACACTAGGATCAAGTTAAGTTAAGGTTACTTAACACAATAGGATTTGGAAGAGAGGAAAAATCATTTAAAGAACAAATTAGGGCCAGATCAATAGTACAGCAGGTAGCTGCTTGCCTTGCAAATGGTCAAACCCATGTTTCCATATTATGATCATCCAAGAGTAATTCCTGAATGTAGAGTAAGCCCCGGGCATAGTCAAGGACCTCAAAATAAAACAAAATGAAAAAACACTTGCCTGGACTTTTTCAAATGTCAAAAAATTTTGTACATATTAAATAAGCTTCAACTATGCCCAGCAGCAAGGAAGACTCTCACAAGCATGAATTTCAGTGAATGAAGTGACATACTTATAAAAAGCACAAAAATAGACAAAAATTTGATGATAATAAAAATCTGGTTATGGCTGGGGATGTGGAGGTTTTCTTTGGAATGCTGGTCATGCTCTTTTTTTTTTTTTTATTTTTCCCCTCCCCTGGTCATGCTCTTTTTATTTATTTTTATTGGCGCTGGGTTCTCCTTAAAGATGTTTGTGCACTTTGTAAAAAATAATAAAAAAGATACACTTAATATTTGTTTATTTTTCTGTATATGTGCTATGTTCCATAAATAATTTACTTTAAAGTTTAAATCTCCAAGTCATTTTATTTAAAATTTTTGGGCCATACTCAGTAGTGTTCAGGAGTTATTCCTGGCTCTGTAGTCCGGAATTATTCCTGGTCCACTGGACCATATGGGATGCCAGAATTGAATCTCAGTGGGCAAGCACATCGCTCTAGACCTATGTTACATTTTTTTGTCAGTGTAGCACAAAAATAAGCTAATATTAAAATTAATGTCACAATTTGAGGTACAGAGCCAGAAAACTTGGACTTATATGTGACACTGTCACATATTGGATCTGTATCTCAGTTTATGTCTATGAAAACAGGTTTTTGCAGATGAAGCATACAAGTACTATTCTCCCCATGCTCCATTTTTCATTCACTGAAAAAATGAATATTTATGTATATATATATTATGAAGTGAATTAAAGGGATGAGGTCAAGTCAAAGTCACATGTCACTTAGCACAATAGGATTTGGAATAAGAAAAAAGTCATATGAATATATGTAGACATAAACATTTGATATATGATATATGACATTATATATAGGTGATATGTATTATATATAAAATGATATAAATGTATATAATCATTGAGAAAATAGAAAGTGTTATTAGTCTGACAAGTGAGTAAATAAACTGAGATGAGGTAAAGTGTCTACCAAGTGCTACAAGAGGAAGATACCTATAGCACAGATACAATGTAGGATAACCATTTATGTGACTAAATTGTGCATAACTAAAGGAATATAAATGTTTTTATTTTGGGGAGGGTGATACTTCACCTATGTGAACCATGTCTCTGAACATGCTGAGAGAAAATATGCCAGAGACCGAATCCATGTTGGTCACATGCAATGTAAGTGTATTATCTGTACTATCTATCCTGTCCCTGATTATTTTTTTAAGTATGAAATGAATAAACATCATAAGTTTTTACAGCCTCCCCGGAGTCCAGTTCAGGACTGGGAGTGCAGTTGCCATCTTTTTTTCAGTCCTGCAGCAGCTGGGCCCATTTGACCGAGACAGTAACCCTAAGAGTGGGGTGGGCTGTGATAGCTTTATTTACAGAGGACACTTGTCCCAGAAACTAGGCTCTCCTCTCTCTAGTCATTTGATATATGACTGAGTCACTAAGGATACTACAGTCCATCCTGTCCCTGAGCACTGCCAGTGGCTATGGCCAGTTTTTGGCACAAGGCTCTTCTTCAGGAGCACCGTCAGATTACCCAGCATTGAGCTCAGAGTGGGTCATGCCAAGATGATAAAACATAATCATGACCTACTTTCAAAATATTTTCCCATCACAAACAGCAACGCTGTAGCTGACTGGTGGGTACAACAATGTTACTGATAGTACTGAGGGCTGGAGAGATAGGACAATGGGTAGGGATCTTACCTTGCATCTTACCAGGTATGATCCCTGACATCTTTTTTTTTTTTTTTTTTTTTTTTTGGTTTTTGGGCCACACCCGACAGTGCTCAGGGGTTACTCCTGGCTGTCTGCTCAGAAATAGCTACTGGCAGGCATGGGGGACCATATGGGACACCAGGATTTGAACCAATCACCTTTGGTCCTGGATCGGCTGCTTGCAAGGCAAACGACGCTGTGCTAACTCTCCGGGCCCCCCTGACATCTTATATGGTCTTCACCACTCCAGAGCTCACTAGGTGTAAATCCTGAGCATAGCTGGGTGTGGCCTCAAAACACCAAACAAACAATAACATTAAATTATATACTTAATGATCAAAACGGCCAATTTTACTTTAGAGAGGAATTTTTGTTTTGATTTTGTAAAACAATCCAGAGCAGAAAATACATGTTCAAGAGTGGAAATACATGATCTAGAGATCAGGTTTCTTCAGAGTGGAAAAAGTCACAAGTACAGAGACATAGAATCAAGCCAGTGAGATATATATTTAAGGGAAAACATGGATTCGAAGAGCTCCCTACTACAATTTTTTTTGAGGGGGGTACACCAGGTGATTCTCAGGGGTAACTCCTGGCTCTGCACCTCAGAATTACTCCTAGTGGTGCTCAGGAGACCATATGAGATGCCAGGGATCAAACCCAGGTTAGTTACGAGCAAGACAAGAAGTGCCCTAACCACTGTACTATCTCTAGGCCCTATAATTTAAAAAGAATGAAAAAATATCTAGGACTGGAAGGATCAAAGGGAGATAGGCCTGTTTTTTGGAATGTCTAAACATAAAGGGATTAGCAGCCACCATGCAGGAGACCTGGGATTTAGATTCCATTTCTGATCTTTATTATTTTTGTGGGGCAGGGTCACCCCACTGGTGCTGGGGATTAAACTCAGGTCCTCATGCACACTCCTTCCCTTGGAATCCTCTCCTCTATGACCTGGGATAACTTAACTCCTCTGGGCATAGAATGCTGCCCTTAGAGGGCGCAAATGGACTCCAGTGTGCATTTTTGGTTGTTGTTCAGAGGATGCTTGAAATTCCACTGAAGACTGGACTTCTGTTTAATGGAAACTTTACAAATTAAGGACAGGAAGAACAGACACTAAGGAATCTACCAATCTCTAACTCATCTTAATGAAGTAGATGCTGTTTTTCTTTGGGTTGGCATAACTTCAAGAGGGCAGAAGACACCTGGAGGTGCTCAGGAGTGCTCTTGATTCTGCACTCAGAAGTTACTTTTGCTAGGCTGGGGGATGATATGGGATGCTAGGGATCAAACCTGAGTCGGCCCTGTGCAAGGTAAACGCCCTTCTTACTGTGCTATTGCCCACCCACCTCCGCAAGAACTACATTCATAATCCCTGGTTATGCCCTGACATTGATTTTGGGGAGGGCCACACCCAGCCACGCTCAGGGGATACTCCTGACTCTGCATTCAGGCTCTCTCCTGGCAGTGTTAAGGGGACCATATGGGATGCCAAGGATTGAACTTGGATTGGCTGCATGCAAGGGAAGCGCCGACATGCTGTACTATCTCTCAGGTCCCTCTGCTATGGCATTTGGCAGGGCAGAAATGACACCTTTGTTCTGTCCCCTTTTTGTCCCCCTACTTTCCCAGACCCTTGCCTTCATACCTTAGGTTTCCTTTCCCATCTTTCCCCCGGGAAATTTATTTCTGTTCCTTTTTTTTTTTCTGGCTGAAGCAGCGGAAATGAATCATCTTTCAGTCTGTTTGGTAAACAGCCCCATACCCTTTGACCCCGATGGGGCTCTCTCATTGGGGCTCCTAGGCTAGATCTCAGCCTCCTGGTCTTCACCTCCAAGATCTCTGGAAACGGGTTATTCTTGGTCAAGTTCCCTGCAGACTTGACCTCCTTCACCCCACAAAGAAGGGAGTGACATAACATTCCAATGACCAGAGGGAGCCCCCTTGCTTTGAGGGGCTTGTCTGCCAGGCTCTGGCACCTATCAGTGGCCCCTTCGTGGTGCATCTCACAATACACATTTTACAGCAGGGCAGAAAGTCCAAGGCCCAGAGATGAGAAGACACCTGCCTAGAATCACACTGCAAAAAAAAGATGCACGGGGCTGGAACGGTGGTGCGGAGCAGTAAGGCATCTCTGCCTTGCAAGCACTAGCCTAGGACGGACCGCGGTTCGATCCCCAGGCATCCCATATGGCCCCCCAAGCCAGGAGCGATTTCTAAGCATATAGCCAGTAGTAACCCCTGAGAGTCACCGGGTGTGCCCCCCCCCCAAAAAAAAAGATGGAATCAGGATTTGTGGCTCTATTCCCTTATACACTGCTGCCCTGTTTGTTTTGATGGGTACACTCATGTGGAATGGGGGGATGAGGGTAGGTCAATTGGATCATCCGCTATGATCCCTCAGGGAGCATGGGTGTCCCTCAACAGAGGCTGGTCAGTGGAGACAGTGGATGCTTGCCTAGGTGACAAGGGTCTCGAAGATGCTGTCAGAGAGGGATTCAGAGGAGTGGAGAAGCGGGTAATGAAATACCAGGTTTGAGACTGAGATCCACATTTTCTAGATGAAGGTGCCACGGCTGGGTCCCTGCCTCCCTCCCCTAAAATAATACTCAGGACACAAAAGGGTAGTCGAATCCTACAGGAGGTCCAGAAAATGGAGCGATTGTTCGAAACTGAGCACCGTTGGCAGGCATCCCCGACGGTTTTCATCGAGGGAAGCACTACCCCAGTAAGTCGAGTGCCCAGAGTCAGGTTTTGGGTGGCTTCCCAAGGGCCTTGGGATCCAACCAGATGCCCCGGTCCAGAGAAGGACATCGAGGCTCCGCGGGGCTGGCTAAACGGGTTGCTAGCAAGTGGCGGGGCCTGGCCTCGCCCGTCCAGCTCCGACCCGGCCCCCCACGCCCCATCCCGCTAGGTCGGCGGCGGTGGGCAGCGGCGCGAGGGCGGGGCGGCCGGGCCGGGGCGGGGCGGGGCGGCTGCGGGCGGCGCCGGTTCCGCTCCACCTGCGGCGCTGCGCTCGGGCCATGGGCAGCAGCGGGCCGGGGGCCGGGCATGGGCGACCGCGAGCGCAACAAGAAGCGGCTGCTGGAGCTACTGCAGGCGGCGGGCACCGGCAACGCGCACTGCGCCGATTGCGGGGCGGCGGGTAAGCGCCCTAACCCTAACCCTAACCCTAACCTCGGCCAAGAGGAACCCGGCACCCCTTTTCCTTTCCCCTCAACTGCCTTCCGTCGTGTCCCGAACCCCGCTGCCCCTGGCTCTTAGGCCGCTTTCGGACCCAGACCTCTCCTCCCCAAAGGTGCTCTCCTTTTCGGAACCTGCGCGCACCCGACCCCTTGCCCCCTGGACTCCCCATCCTAGATCCAGATGTCTCCGAGTCTTGGATCCCCAACGCTAGACCCGGGGTCCGGCTGTCTTCGGCCCCACACCCAGGGGTGTGGTGTCCACTTGCAGATAGCTACGACCTGCGCCCCGTCCTGCCGTCTAGAGCCTCCTACGTTCCGCGCCCCTCTGCGCCCTGACGCTCGGGGGCCGAGGGGCGATTCCGATTTGGGCCCCTGCGCCCCCGCGTTCCCTCCTCAAAAGTCTGGGTCCCCAGGAGAGGGATTCGGGACCCCTCTCCGAGAGTCCCAGAGTGTCGCTGGCGCGTCTCTGCGCGTCTCCACCGGGCGCCCCTTCCCTGCCGCTGTGCCCTGCGCCTCCCGGTGGACTGGCAAGAGGCTGATAGCTGGGTCACACCCGGCAGTCACTCCTGTCTGCCTGCTCAGAAATAGCTCCCGGCAGGCACGGGGGACCATATGGGACACCGGGATTCGAACCAACCACCTTTGGTCCTGGATCGGCTGCTTGCAAGGCAAACGCCGCTGTGCTATCTCTCCGGGCCCTCTTCCCAGGGATCCTAACACGCGAGTCCGGCTCCTCCCCGCATCCCCAAGCCAGCCCAAGGTATCTGCCCGTCCTCCGTCGCTCCTCTTAACCCGCAGATCCCGACTGGGCCTCTTACAAGCTGGGCGTCTTCATCTGTCTGAACTGCTCCGGGGTCCACCGCAACTTCCCCGACGTCAGCAGAGTCAAATCCGTGAGACTGGACTTCTGGGACGACAGTATCGTGGAGGTAGGGGTGCGGTGGGTGGGGCGAGGGAGTGGGAAAGGATTTTGGGGGAAGGAGAAAAGGGGTCAGGGCAGGCTCCTGGAGCTACTTACTGCAGGAGGTGGGGAGGAAATCGAGGCCCTAGAGAGGGACCCATAGACTAGCGGCTTCCATAGAGGCCTTGAGTCAGAATCTCAGTCCTCTTGGTTGCTTCTCACTATGCCGTGAAGCCTCCCTGACTTTGTTCTTTATTTCTGTGCACCGCCAGAATCCACAGTTGTATGGTTCCTACAAGAAAAAGGATTTAGCACCCTAAGTGGTCTGAACACTGCCAGGAGTGTTCCCTGAGCATAGTTAGGAGTAAGTCCTAAAGCACTGCTGGGTGTAGCCCGAAAACAAACAAACAAAAGCAACAAAACTGAGGAAAACAAGCAAAAACAAAACGAGGGGGCCGGATAGTATGGAGGTAGGGCATTTGCCTTGCGTGCAGAAGGACGGTAGTTCGAATCCTGGCGTCCCATATGGTCCTCCGAGCCTGCCAGGGGCGATTTCTGAGCGTAGAGCCAGGAGTAACCCCTGAGCGCTGCCGGGTGTGACCCAGAAACCAAAAAACAAAACAAAACAAAACAAAACAAAAACCTGGGTCTTTGTGTTAGAGAGATAGAAGGGTGGGTATGGTGCTTATATTTTTTTTGGTGGGGCGGGGACCACACCTATCATTACTAAGTGCTAGTAAGGGGTCGGCAGAATGCAAGGCAAATGCTCTCTCCACTATGCTATAGCTCCAACCCCTTTGGTGCTTATCTTGCATGCAAGCTACCGAGGTTAGATCCATGTTCCTGGAATATCACCAGGAGTAATCTCTGAGCTCAGTTATTCCTCTGAGTACTGCTGGGTGTGACCCAAAACAAACATACTGAAACTAGATGTTTCTTTTACTCCAGCTTGCCTTCCAGATATGCCCTTGCTCTTACATATTTACTGTTAGCCACTGTTAGCCACTCGGTGGCTCTGTGTTCACCCAAGAGCTCTTGGTGCCAAAGAAACTCAGTAGGGTGGGAGAGATAGCATAGCTATAGGACGTTTGCCTTGCATGCTGCTGACCTGGAACAGACCCCCACGTTCGATACCCGACATCCCATATCATCCCTCCGAGCTCGCCAGGAGCTATTTCTGAGCAAAGAGCGAATAGTAATCACTGAGCGCCACTGGGTATGGCCCCAAAACTAACTCCCCCCAAAAAACAAAGAGCCTCAGTAATCATCCTCATAGACATCTCAAATGGTCCATCACGCCTTCTTCCATTCTCCCAGCTTCATCTACCTTCCTTTTTTTTAGGGGGGCACACCCAAGGACGCTCATATGATGGTAATATTACAGTGGTAAAAGGGCTCACATGAGCTAATGTGTACAGACTTGAGATGCCCAGTACCAGAGACATATCATGGTTCCACGTTGGTGCTTCCCAGCAGCTCGGGGACACAAGACAGATCTTATGGGATGTTCCTGACTCAACCTAGATGCCCTGAGAACAATATCTGGCTGGAGGAGACCATGATTTCATTTCACATTTTAAAACGTTCTAATATTGGGGCCCAAGAGATAGAATGGAGGTAGGGCATTTGCCTTGTATGCAGAAGGACAGTGGTTCGAATACCAGCATCCCATGTGGTTCCCTGAGCCTGCAAGGAGCGACTTCTGAGAGTAGAGCCAGGAGTAACCCCTGAGCGCTGCTGGGTGTGACCCAAAGACCAAAAACAAACAAACACAAAGAAGTTCTAATATTACCCCCACATTGTTGTCTTGCAGTTTATGACCCACAATGGGAACCTGCGTGTGAAGGCCAAGTATGAAGCCAGAGTTCCTGCTTTCTACTATGTCCCCCAGGCCAGCGACTGCCTGTGAGTGGGTGACTGCCCTGTCCCACTCCTCTACCCCATCCCACCGCTGACATCTTTGTGGTGCTTTCTCTTATCCTGTATCTAGCAAGAGGACCCAGCTAGATCCTCCTGTATCTATTCTCCTGTAGCTAGCAGCAGGATTTGGGGATGCTCATGGCTAGTGCATAGAACAGTGAAGCTCTTCTCAATGTTCATTACTTAGCATTCATGTGCTGGATGCAGTTTCCATGACTATGAAGGGAGCATTTTCTCTCCGATCTGTCCCATTGTTTCCGATGTTCTCCTAGTCACTGGTTGCAGGCTGTCTTGGTTAGGAGAGAAAATTGAGATTTTTGCAGAATAAATCATGTTTTGGATACTTGCTATAGAGTATGGAGTTTTAGGCTGTCCCATTTAAACTTAGTCAACCTTAGGCAGGTTGTGATGGCCCCAGTTGCTGAAATAATAATCATAAAATTATAATTCCCATGCACTGCTCCTCGCTACTCTTTTTTTTTGGGGGGGGGGCACACCCGGTGACGCCTGGGGGTTACTCCTGGCTATGCACTCAGAAATTGCTCCTGGCTGGGTGGACTATATAGGATGCCTAGGGATTGAACTGAAGTTCATCCTGGGTCAGCCACGTGCAAGGCAAACACCCTACCACTGAGCTATCACTCTGGCCCCTCCTCACTACTCTTTTTTTTTTTTTTTTTTTTTTTTGGGCTACACCTGGCCATGTAGGGGTTACTCCTGGCTATCTGCTCAGAAATTGCTCCTGGCGGGGACTGGGGTGGGATTTGAACCAGCCATCTTAGGTCCTGGATCAGCTGCTTGCAAGGCAAACACCGCTGTGCTATCTCTCTGGCCCCTCCTTGCTACTCTTATTCCTTGACCTTAACTTTGCACCTGGCCCTTTCTGGACAGCTTCTGTGTAGTCATTTCATTATCTCAACAACCACAGGTGTCAGATGTATTATCCTTGTGATGTAAGTGAAAAGCTTAAGACTTGTAGAGGCAGAATGAGACTAGCCCAGAGATTGGGTGAATGAAAACAATGAGAAAAAAATGCTAGGAGTAAAGTTGTCTCTGTGTGTGATGAGTGGTAAGGATTCTGCTTGCTCAGTGGTGTGTGTTTAGTGTGGCCCTGGCTTCCAGGTATCCCTGACCTGCCACTGATTTGCCTTCTGAGCTTCATTCCCCACTACCGAGTCTCACCATTGGCAGCACCTTGTCTCTAACCTAAAGGTGCAGTGGACGGTGCTCTACCTTTGCACTCACACTGCAAGTCCCAATCAATCAGCAGGCAGGGAGTTGTCACAGGGAAATTCAGTTATGTTTGACTCTTCCTGGCCCTTGCCCTGAGATGGTAGACCCTGAACAAACCTCTCTGACTACGCTTCTTCTCTTCAATGTGGATGAGTGATGCCGCAAGTAATACCCACAGAACTATAGATGAGATGATTTATTTAAAATCTTTCATGGCCACCTGATGAGTTTTAACCTATTCTTCTCTCTTTTTCTTATATTTTTTTGGGGCCACACCTGGTGGCACTCAGGGATTACTGCTGGTTTACACTCAGAAATTGCTCTTGGCAGGCACCGGGGACAATATGGGAGGTGGAAATTGAACCTGGGTCAGCTACATACAAGGCAAATGCCCTTCTCACTGTGCTATTGCTCAGGTCCTGCTCTCTCTCTTTTTCTTTAAACGATTTGATGGGTGTTTTTGTAGTGCAAGGAATTGAGCCCAGTGCCTTATAAGAGCCAAAGAAGTACTCTGTGCTGAGTTCTATCTCTGTCTTAACCTATTTTTTGGTGGCAGCCAGAAAATGTTGTTGAAAGCAATAACACAGTGGGTAAGGTGTTTGACTTGCATGAAGCTCATTGGTGTTCAATCCCCAGCATCCCCCTAAGCCTTCCAGGAGTAATTTCTGAGTGCAGAGCCAGGAGTAACCCCTGAGCACATCCAGGTGTGGTCCCAAAATATAAACAACAACAACAACAACAACAACAGCAAAAAGGATGTTACTGGGTCCCTGGTCCAGCTAAGAATTGTTTAGGCTCAGCTGAGGACTGAATTGCTCCATATACTCAGCCCTTCACTCCATGGGCAAGCAGGCACTCAGGAACACTTATACCTTCTGCCAGCCTTATAGACAGTGCTTGCCCTTGCTCCAAAATGGCCTTGCACTTAAGTGCAAGATACTATTATAATAATTAATAATGCGGTTAAGAATACTAATACCTCCCCCTGTCATTTTTAGGGGTTCACTTGCAGGGCCACGATTGGGGTCTCTGGTCTTCATTCCCTTTTACAGTTTTGATCCTGGGATTCAGCTCCCACACTGATTATTCTCCCTGTCCTGGGATAAGCACAATTAGGGCTCTTGATGGGAAGTGACAGAAATATCTGTTTACTTATTGTTTTGATTGGGGGTTGTGGGCTTTTCCAAACTTGGGGGTCACTCCCTGTGGTGCTAAGAATGGAAGCCAAGATTCCTACAAGCAAGGCATGGATTCCAGTTGAGCTCTCTCTCTCTCTCTCTCTCTCTCTCTCTCTCTCTCTCTCTCTCTCTCTCTCTCTCCCTCTCTCTCTCTCTTTCTCTCCCTCCTCCCTCTCTCTCTCTTTCTCTCCCTCTCCCTCCCTCCCCAGAATCCACATTTAAGCCAATTTAGGCAATAGGGAATATTATAATTCTTAGGATCAAATCCCAGGAAGCCACTCTCAGTGTCCCAATGCCCACCAGGTCTCTTATGCTGTTTGCCCCCATTCCTGCCTCTGTCTCTGTCATGGTTCCTCCAGAGAGCAGCAAGCAATACCTTTTCAGGTCCCTGGTTGCTTCTCCCACTTCCTCATTCCTCCCTCTCACTTTTGCCCAGATGAATCTGTTTAGGAAAATTGTCCAGCTCTGGGTCATTTTCCAGCTGAGGAAGCTGGAAAGTTGAGGGCTGTAAATCTTGGAGCCTTTACCTGAAGAACTATCAATCTAATGACTAAGTTCACTTCTTTTTTTTTTTTGTTTTTTTTTTTTTTTTCGGTTTTTGGGCGGTGCTCAGGGGCTACTCCTGGCTGTCTGCTCAGAAATAGCTCCTGGCAGGCACGGGGGACCATATGGGACACCGGGATTCGAACCAACCACCTTTGGTCCTGGATTGGCTGCTTGCAAGGCAAACACAAGGCTGTGCTATCTCTCCGGGCCCACTAAGTTCACTTCTAACTGCATGGCTTTCCAGCAGGGATCCTGGATGACAGTTTCAAGTTGGGTTAACAAGACCTACTGTGAGGGCCGAGCAATAGCATAGTGGATAGGGCATTTGCCTTACACAAGTCTGGTCCGGATTCAATCTTTGGCATCCCATGTGGTCTCTTAAGCATCATCAGGAATGTCTCAGAACGCAGAGCCAGGAGTAACCTCTCTGAGCACTACCAGGTGTGGACCTTCCCTGCCAAAAAAAAAAAAGACCTACATGAATTGAACATGATACTAGACCTTTCATAGATTTTTTTTTGGGGGGGGGGGGTTTGGGTCACACCTGGCAGTGCTCAGGGGTTACTCTTGGCTCCACGCTCAGAAATCGCTCCTGGCAGGCTCAGGGGACCATATGGGATGCTGGGATTCAAATCAATGACCTTCTGCATGCCTTACTTCCATGCTATCTCTCCGGCCCCTCATAGATATTTTAACTTTTTTTGTTTGTTTTTTTGAGTCACACCCAGTGGCGCACAGGGTTTACTTCCGGCTATGTGCTCAGAAACTGCTCCTGGCAGGCATGGGGGACCAATATGGGATGCCGGGATTGGAACGTCCATCCTGGATCAGCTGTGCAAGGCAAAAGCCCTATCGCTGTGCTATCTCTCTGGCCCTAGATATTTTTTTTTTTTTTTTTTTTGGTTTTTGGGTCACACCAGGCAGTGCTCAGGGGTTATTCCTGGCTCCAGGTTCAGAAATTGCTCCTGGCAGGCACGGGGGACCATATGGGACGCCGGGATTCGAACCGATGACCTCCTGCATGAAAGGCAAATGCTTTACCTCCATGCTATCTCTCCGGCCCCGGCCCTAGATATTTTAACCTTTAAACAAGGTTAGATGAGAGATCTCCACAAACTGGAAAACATGCTTTGCATCGGAACTCTTTGTTTTTGTTTGTTTTTGTTTTTTTGTTTTTTGGGGGGAGGGTCACACTCGGCAGTGCTTAGGGGTTACTCCTGGCTCTGCGTTCAGAAGTCTCTCCTGGCAGGCTCGGGGGACCATATGGGATGCCAGGATTTGAGCCACCGTCCTTCTGCATGCAAGGCAAATGTCCTACCTCCATGCTATCTCTCCGGCCCCAGGAACTCTAACTTTGTTTCTTTGGTTCCCTGAGCACAAAGCTGGGAATATCCCCATGCGTGAGTACATATGCCCCAAACAACAAAACAGAACCAAAAGTTTTTTCACAATCTCAAGGGGTAGGTAAGATATTGTAAACCTGTGTCTCAGGTTCAGAGGAATTAATTAACTTGCTTTTGGTAATGCAATGGCTAAATGGCAGAGTAGGAACCTGTTCTAGGAGGCAGACCCCAAGACCTACTGATCTACAAGACCTACTGTCTCAGGCTCAGATTTCTTTGTTTTTTGTTTGTTTTTTTGGTTTGTTTGTTTGTTTTTGATTTTTGTTTTTGGGTCACACCCAGCAGCGCTCAGGGGTTCCTCCTGGCTCTAGGCTCAGAAATCGCTCCTGGCAGGCTTGGAGGACCATATGGGATGCCGGGATTCGAACCACCATCCTTCTGCATGCAAGGCAAACGCCTTACCTCCATGTTATCTCTCTGGTCCAGGCTCAGATTTCCTGAGTAGAAAGAGACTCTTGAACTCTCCTAGCTTCAGCTCATGAGCCTGCTTTGGGAGGTGGCAGTGTCAATGGCCAAAAAGCAGGTGGCTGTCTCATTGGCCCAGAGGGCTGAGGTTTTGGAATTGGAACAGACCAGCCTGCTAAGAGAACCTTACTCTACTTCCAGAAGATATTGACATAGTCTGAGGACATTTAATTAAAACTGGGGAAGGGGGAGCAAGCCTATCTTGGGTCCAAATCAAGTTCAGCAGGACCATGTGGGTATCTAGTAGGTTAGAGGCCACAGACGCTAAGTGTTCTGCAAAGCACAGGGCATCCCCAGAAGCAAGAATTCTCCAGTTAATAACAGCAGGACTTAGAAAGACTGGGGTGGACAAACAAACAGGCCACCACTGCGTTTATTCCTGCTTTTAGCCAAGGGTCTGGAGCCTGAGGGACTGAGCAGGCCTCAGATTACTGACCAAACACCCTCTTTTCAGGGTCTTAAAGGAACAATGGATTCGAGCTAAGTATGAGAGACAAGAGTTTATGGCTGATGGGGAAACTATCTCGCCTCCAGGTAAATTTATTTTTATCATTTTCTGTGATCTGTTCTAATGAGGTTTAGGAAATAAAGTTCTTGAGTTCCTTGAAGGTACAGTTGCTGCCCATCTTCCAGTCAGAGGCCAAATGGGGTTCCTCAACCTTAAGAGAAGTATCATATTAAATAGGGGAGTGGGGGTTGTGGTTTGAGTGGCTGAGAAGAATTTTTGTCTTGGGTCCTAGCAGAAAACAAGTGTGTAGAGAGCCTAAATATAAAAAGCAGGAAGCCTCAGCCTGAGGGCAGGCCAATGAAAAAGAAGCAGCTCTGCTGCTGGCCTGTGCAGGGGTTGCACAAGTTTTGCTGAGAGACCTGGGCTGGATTCCAGCCTCCCTTCCTGCCTTTGTATTGGGCTCAACCTTCTCTGATGCAGTGCAGCTGCCTGTAGTTCCTGCCTCCAGGCTTGAAGTCCAAGTTGATATTGAACAGGGGGCAAAGTATTGAAAACCACCTTTAGAGGGGCAGAGGCAGCAAGTATCTCTCTCTTAGCTACCATGAACTTGCACAGTGAGTGCTTCAATTTAGTCATGGATTCACCAGGATGCTTTCATGCTAGTAGTTTCATGAGGCAAATGAAAATCAATGGCAAGTTCAGCAAACCTCTCTGGGCCCCTCCGCTATTCAGTTTAGTTTCTCAGAAGTCCTTAGCCCAAGTAAGGGTTGCTTGTACCTGCTGATGAGCCAGTCAAAGTAGAGGACTGGGGAATGCGCCTCTGAAATCTGGACACAATTCCCTATCTACCTCTCAAATCTGGACACCATCCCCATCACGTGCTATTGAAATAGGGGAGTTATATTCAAAACTTAGCAGCTGGTTGAAGGATTTATTGCGCCTGAGATCCTCTATGAGTTCTGTATACTGCTTGTTGATTTGAAGATGGGAGATGACTCTTTCTCTTTTTCGCTGGCTAAGGGAGCAGAGAAGGGTTCCTGTGGAAGCGAGGAAGGGACAATGCACAGTTCCTGAAGAGGAGGTTTGTCCTCCTGGCCAGAGAGGGTCTTCTGAAGTACTACACCAAAGAGGAGGTAAGAGGCCAAGCCAGTGCAGGAGCCACCCAGAACAACAAAATGCTCTCCAGGGGGGTCTAGATTCTCATTGTCCTTTTGTTTTGTAAGCCAGGGCTTACTCCTTGCTCTGCACTCAGGAATTGCTACTGGTGATGCTCTGGAGATCATATGGGATACCAGGGATCAAACCCAGGTTGGCCATGAGCAAAGGCAAATGAGCCCTGCTGTATTATCACTCTAGTTCCAAGACTGGTTTATGTTGAAGCATTTGATGATCAACTTATATTTACTTTCTTGATTTGTACACTCAGGAAATAAATATTTTTAGGTTTTGAGATTACACTTGGTGGTGCTTGGGGCCCACTTTTGAGTGATTGGGGGATTCTAATCAAACCAGAACTCTCTTCTGCAAAGTATGTACTCCAGCTCTTTGAGCTAATTCTCTGGCCCCCACCTGACCACCTACTATATAATATATATTATTCCAGGCATTGAAGCTAAATCAAAAAGTGAGCTCCTAATCTCTTAGACCAGGGGTGGTGAACAAGTTCGACACAAAGAGCCAAAATTTTAAACTGTGAGAGTCAGAGAGCCACACCACGCAGGACCTGCCAAAACAGACAAACACTCACACAAAAGCATCTAATTTTAAGAATAATATATTAAACACATATTGCATTTTGCCATTTGGAGTGAGGGTCAAAATCCTGCAGTGATGGTGAGGGTGTGCTGCGTCCTCCACACTAAGAACTCACAGCAAGATGTGACCCAACATGTGACACACGGGTCCCCTGCTCATTGGCCCGTGCAGTTATTTCCGAGGGATGGGAGACGGGAGGACGCAGCCTGGGGGACTTCGTGCTCGGAGAACTCTCCTCAGAGGTCCCTCCTCAGAAGCAGCAGAACAAAATCCAAACTTGGCAAAGAGCCACAGTATACAAAAGAATGATAAGAGGCAAAGTGTTGCATTCATTTTGGCCGGGAGCCGCATGTAGCTCGAAAGCTGCGTGCTCGCCACTCCTGTCTTAGATCTTTAATTTCAATGAAAAATAAGGATGGTAATTGACCCAAACAGCAGGTCAATATATCAATCTCAGGTGGCAGTAAGTACTGAGAATTGAAAGAAAAAAGGGGCAGAGCATAGACCCATGGGCAGGGTGCTTGCCCTGCACTCAGCTGACCTGAGTTTGATCCTCAGCACCACACATGGTCCCCAGCGCACTGCCAGGAGTGATCCCTGAGCACAGAGACAGGAGTTAACTCTGAACACTAATAAATGTGGCTCCCAAAAACCCAATCCCAAATTTAAAAAAAAAGGAAGTTAAGAAAAAGAGGGTGAAGAGAGAGAGAATGAGAGGGCTAAGAATGTGTAGGTGCTTCTCCAAAAACAGTGAAATTGAGAAATGAGAAGAGGTCAGGTATGTGGGGGGATTAAGAAGAAGAGCCATGTACCTATCCTAACACCCACCATATTCCATGTAGGAAGGATGAGTCTGTGAATGTATGCAGCTTAAGCCTCTGCCTGCCTCCATCAGAAGAGGTTTGTTTAGTGCATGAACAGCTCAACTCTCAGCCACAGTCTGAATCTTTGTTATGTAGCATGAATGTCTTTGATCAGTCTTCTGGGCATTAAAGTGTGAGAGTTGGGGCCAGAGAGATAACACAGAGGTAGGTTTTTTGCCTTGCATGCAACCGATCCAGGATGAATTGTGGTTTGAATCCTGGCATCCCATATTGTCTCCCATGCCTGCCAGGAGTGATTTCTGAGCACAGAGCTAAGAGTGACCCCTGAGCACTATTGGGTGTGACCTAAAACACACACACACACACACACACACACACACAGGTGTAAGAGTGACTGTGCACATCAAGAAGGGGCCAGAGTGACAGTATGGTGTGTTGCATGCAGCTGACCCATGTTCCATATCCAGCATCCCATATGGTCCCCCAATCCCCACCAGAAGTGAATACTGAGCAGCAAGCCAGGAGTAAGATCTGAATACTGTAGGGTAGCCCCAAACCAAAAAACAAACAAACAAACAAACAAACAAACTAGAAAGTCAATTCACAGCTCATGACAGAGAGTATATAGTCAGAGTTGTGCAAATATCATCATGATCAATTTTTTTTTTGGTTTTTGGGCCACACCCAGTGGTGCTCAGGGGTTACTCCTGGCTGTCTGCTCAGAAATAGCTACTGGCAGGCACGGGGGACCATATGGGACACCGGGATTCGAACCAACCACCTTTGGTCCTGGATCGGCTGCTTGCAAGGCAAACGCCGCTGTGCTATCTCTCCGGGCCCCATCATGATCAATTTTAAAATTTTTTATTACCTTGCAAAGAAACTCCACACCCCACAGCTGTCAACTTTCACACAGCCTCTTGCCCTTGGCAACCACAATTCTTCTACTCTGTCTACATTTCAAGCAAATAGTATCTGTGTATAACCTGTACTTATTTCATTCAGCAGGATGCTATTTAAAAAAAAAAAAGGTTTCTTCTTTTGGTGTGGGGAAAGGCTATCACATCCACCTATGTTAAAGGCTTATTCTTGGCTCTGTGCTCAAGGATCACTCTTAGGAGGTTTGGGGGAATCATATGCTGTGCCTGGGATTGAATATGGGTTGTTTGTGGGTTATGCAGACACCTTACTTGCTGTACTATTTCTCGAGCTCAGATTGTGAGTTTTGTTTTTTATTGTTTTGGTTTTTGGGTCACACCCAGTGGCGGCGCTCAGCTCAGGGGTTACTCTTGGCTCTGTGCTCAGAAATCACCCCTGGCAGGCTCAGGGGACAATATGGGATGCCGGGGTTTGAACTGCTGTCTGTCCTGTGTTGGTTGCATGCAAGGCAAAAATGCCTTACCGCTGTGCTATCGCTCTGTCCCCAAGATTGTGATTTTTATTTGCATTTTCTGATTTGTATTTTGAAAGGAGAACCGATAGGATTTACTAAAGGCTTGAATGTGGCTGTGTGAAAGAAGAATTAATGATTGATGACCAGAGAGATATTTCACTGAGCCAAAGTACATGCTTTGCATACAGAAGCTCTAGGGTTGATCTTGGTGCACTAATGTGATCCACTGAGCACCAGTATGAGTGAGCTCTATGCCACAGACACACAGACACACAGACACACAGACACACACACACACACACACACACACACACACACACACACACATGGAAAAAAATGTATGATACTGAGACTTTTGCTCTAAATAGCAGAAGGATTGGATTTGCTGAGATGGCAAAGACTTAGTTCCCTAAGGGGAAGAGTCTTTTTTAGTTTGAGATGTTTATTAGTCATCCAGTGGAGAAATTGAAAGAGGTTAGATGTAGGTTTCTCCTGGTATTCAAAAGTAGAATATTTCTTTTTGGCAGGTTATTTTGGGGCTCTTGGAATGCACAAAAATACTTCCGTGAAAATTACTGGTAAGAGCCATTCCAGACCAAAAAAGTAACCTACCAAATCTTACCAACTAGGAACACTCTTGTTTCTGATAGAAAGGAAAGCCTGGACATGAAGGTGGCCATTTGGAGAAAGTTTGGACCTGGAGTAATCAATAGGTAGGCTGGCTTAGGGACTGGAGAGGTAGTAGGGCAGGTAAGTACATCCTCCAAGCACTGCCAGGAGTCATAGCTGAGCACAGAGACAAAAGTAAGGAGTAAGCCCTGAACTTTGCCGGATGTGACCCAAAAGCAAGAAAAAAAAAAAGACAAAACCACAAATATCCTATTTATGGTTTCTCAAAATGCAAGAGAGGAGTGTGAGCAGACCTGACTGCTAAAGTGTTCTCCCTGGGGCTTTGGTAGTTTTTAAATTTTGTTCCAATTTTTGGGTGGTGCTTGAGGATCACTTCTGGTGTACTCTGGATACCATGTAGCAGGGGGAACTGAATCCAGGTCTTCTTTTTTATTTTTATTTTTTTGGTTTTTGAGTCACACCCAGCAGCACCCAGGGGTTACTCCTGGCTCTATGCTCAGAAATCACTCCTGGACCATTTGGGATGCAAGGATTCTAATCACCATCCTTCTGCATACAAGGCAAATGCCCTACCTCCATGCTTACTTCCATGCCCTACCTACTGGCCCTGAACCCAGGTCTTCTGCAAATGAAACAGGTTCACAGATCATTAAGACAATAGCCCCACCAGCACCACCTTTTCTATTTGTTTGGATTTTTATTTTCTGTTTGTTTGTTTTTTGGGGGTATCACTTGACAATGCTCAGGTTGTTCCTGGAGCTACAAGAATTATTCTTGGTAGATTCAGAGGCCATATAGGATGCTGGAGATTGAACCCAGGTTGGCTATGTACAAGGCAAATACCCTACCCACAAGGGATCAAACTGCTGTACTGTCTGTCACTCTTGTCTCAGATCTACTTTATTTACATCATGGCAGCTGGCCTCTCCCAAGGCAATGGGGAGGCTGCCAGCCTCAAAGGCCAGGCCAGGGTGCAGCTTTCGATTGATTAGGGCAAGTCAGGTGCTGACCCAGATTCAAGGGGAGAGGCTGTAGTTCCCACCTCTTTCTGGGTGGAGTGGTCAGGAGGGAAGAAAGAATGGGGCCCACTTTGGGGATTATTTCTCTCCCTGGATCATTACAGTAGAGATATAAGGAGAAGTTTCAGCAAAAAGAAAGTGAGAGTGTGGGTAGCAAATTTCCAGAAGGACAAGCTCTGTGCACCTCAGTCACCATTATCTTCCAATTCCTTCTGTGGCAATGGTTGTTTGGCCCCTTGTTGCTTTCCCAGATGGGAGTGAGTGAGGCCAGTGGTCCAAATCACATTTGGGATCACTGGAAAATTATGGACGATAAAGAGTATCAGCCCATGGAAGTGAATGTGGTACTTCTTCTCAGGCTTCAACTGACAAAGTATTCTGGGTACAAATACAGGAAGAAAAGCCTTGTTTTTGTTCTGCTTTTGTTACATCCAGGTTCAGGGCTTACTCCATTTTGCCCTCAGGGATCAGTCCTAGTGGTGCTCAGGGGACTCTATGAAGTGTAGGAAGTTGAACATGCAAAGCAAACACACTATCCAGTCTATTATTCAGCCCTTGACTGGAAAAAGTTGGCCTGATTTTTAGTCCTGAACAAATGCAAACCCAAACAGTCTGAAGATAGTTGCCTCTATTCTTTTAACATTTCTTTTCCCAAACATAGTTTTTCTGTGCAGCAAAACATTCACTCTACCACCATGCCTCCCCTCTTATTTATTATTTTAGGCTGGGGTGGAGGGGTTGTTGGGCCACACCTGGCAGTACTTAGGGATTAATCCTATCTCTTTGCTGTGGGACCATGAGACAAATAAAGCAAATGCCTTAATACCTGGAGTATCTCTTCATTTTTTTTCCATATCTGGCAATATTCTGGGCTTACTCCTAGATCTATGATTAGGGTTCACTTTTGTGGTTTAGGAGACCATATGCTAGAATCAAACTTGGGTTGACCACGTGCAATGTGAGAACCGTATACACTAAACTATCTCTCCAAACAACCCCATGTTTTTAAATAGTGGTTTTTCCCAGGTGTCCTCAGTGGAGTTATTTTTAGTGGTGCCCAGAAACCACTACCAGATGACCCTAGGAGGTACTGGGACAAGGGTATCATACAATGCCAGGAATTGGACTCAGGACCTTTAGATGTGCAGGCCTCTTACTTCAGCTTATCTTTCTGACACCCCCCTCCTTTTGGGGAGTCAACAACTCCCAAATGGTTCTCAGGAGATTTGGGAGTCTCATCAACAAGTCTTGGCCAGGTAGGCTGTTGCTTCACATAAGAATCCAAGGAAAAGGGGCCGGAGAGATAGCATGGAGGTAAGGCGTTTGCCTTTCATGCAGAAGGTCATTGGTTGGAATCCTGGTGTCCCATATGGTCCCCCGTGCCTGCCAGGAGCAATTTCTGAGCATGGAGCCAGGAATAACCCCTGAACACTGCCGGGTGTGACCCAAAAACCACACACATACATACAAAAAAAAAAAAAAAGAATCCAAGGAAAGGAACCAGAGTGATAGGGTGTTTGCCTTGCATGCGACCAAACCAACTTCAATCCCAGGCATTCCATAAAGTTTCTGAGCCTACCAGAAGTAATTTCTGAGCTCAAAGCCAGGAGTTACCCCTGAATGCTGCTGGTGTGACCCAAATACAAAAAAAAAAAAAAACAAAAAAAAATTCAGAAATAATATTTCCCCCCCAAATTTTATAGTATAGATGGTTACTTGTTATTTTCATTTTTGTTTTGTTTTGTGTTTTTTTTTTTGCTTTTTATATTTTAAAAAATATGGAATGCTTCACGAATTTGTGTGTCATCCTTGTGCAGGGGCCATGCTAATCTTTTCTGTGTTGTTCCAATTTTAGTGTATGTGCTGCCGAAGCAAGTACTTGTTTTGTGTTTTGAGCTATCCTACTGTTCTCAGGGCTTACTCCTGGGCCTATCCTTAGGGATCACTCTGAAAGGCCTTGGGGCACGATATGGGGTTCCAGATATGGAATCGAGGTCAACCGTTTGCAAGGCAAGAATCTTCCCTGCTGGAGCTGGAGAGATTGCACAGCAGTAAGGCATTTGCCTTGCATGCTGCCAACCTGATTTGATTCCTTGCATTCCGTGTGGTCCCCTAAGCTTGCCAAGAGTGATTTCTGAGCACAGAGCCAGGAGTAACCCCTGACCATCACTGGGTGTGGCCCCAAAACCAACCAATTAGTTAATCAATCAATTAATTAAAAATTTTCCCTGATGTACTATCTCTCTGACCCCTAACTCATTAGTTATTATGGGGATGACCTTTTGCTGTTTGGGACCTAGAACTATTTCTGACTATACATAGCCCTGTGATGTTGGCCTAACAATTCCATGCCCAAGGTTATAAGGGCTGCAACCAATTATACTTTCGATAGACATATGCCAGACAGATGGCATATGAATTCTCTTCTGGGTACAAGATGACTTCTTTTTCTTCTAAATTTTTTGGTGGGGAGAGGGAGAGTATCCAGCATTACTCAGGGCTTACTTCTGGCTCCACACTCAGGGATCACTTTTGGTGGAGCTCGAAGGACCATATGAGCTGCTGGGGGTCAAACCTAGTTGGCTGCATGCAAGGCAAGCACCCTATTACTGTACAATTGCTATGGCCAAGATAACTTCTTTTTTTTTTCCAAGATAACTTCTTTTTACATAAAGGTATCACAAAAGGTATATAAAGTCTAACAGTGGGAAATAGTGAGATGTAGGCAGGGCTTTGAGCACCTGCCTTGCATGTATCTGATCATGAGCTCAAATCCACTGTGTTCCATACACACCAACCAGGATGATCCTGGCAGCTCTTCTGTTTGAACCTGATAGTTCTGCTCTCTGTGGTCTCCAGTGCCACGGGCAACTTCTGTCCACACTGCAACCAAGTGTCTATGAGCAGCACAGAAAAAGGGAGCAACTGCTGATGAGCACTGCCATTAAAGAGAGTTAAAGTTCTTCCCCAGATGGAATGTTTCTTTTCCTTTGTCTTCTACTTCCCAAAAAACCTTTCTATTTCCAGAAAAAGAGAAAGAGCCTTAGTGCCACAGCCAGAGAATATGAGCCCTGGCAAAATACATGTGTGAGCACTGCAACTAAACATGCAGCTGCATCATAACCAGGCATATGCAAAGCATCTACATCAAAGGGAAGGAAATGAGAAGAGGGAATAAACAGTCTTCTAAAAAGTGGGGCTGGAGGGGTCGGAGCAATAGCGCGGCATTGGGGCGTTTGCCTTGTACACGGCTGAGCCAGGACAGACCTTGGTTCGATCCCTGACATCCCATATAGTCCCCCAAGCCAGGAGAGATTTCTGAGCGCATAGTCAGGAGTAACCCATGAGCATTACTGGGTGTGGCCCAAAAACCAAATAAAAAAAAAAAAAAGAAGAGCTAGAGAGTAGGACAGATCATATTTAGCATGCTGCTGATCCCAGTTTGATCCCTGGTGCCACATGGTTTCTAAGAACTGCCAAGTTGGCATAGGCAATCCCCAGCATGAGTCTCTTCCATTGAATGGCCAGCCTATATGGCTGAGAATCACCAGTATTGATTCCTTGGGTCCCTCGATCACCTCTTGGGAACCATAACTCCCTCCGCCCTAAAAAGCAAAAACAATGAAAAAATTATTTTGGTTTTTGCTTGTTTTTGGTTTGGATCATACTTGGTGATACTCAGGGGTTACTCCTGGCTCTACACTCAGGAATTACTCCTAGTGGTGCTTGGGGGACCATATGGGATGCTAGAAATCAAACCCAGGTCAGCCATGTGCAAGAAAAGTGCCCTGCCCACTGTATTATCTCTACAGCCCAATGCAAAAAACCCTATAAATCAAGAAGGGATAAAGCAAAAGATATGGCAGGGCACAGAGAGAAACCAAATGCTTGATAAGTACAAGGAGAGATGTTCAATTTTTTTGTTGTTGTTGGCAGCGAGAGAAATACAAATTAAAATCAGTCAGATACCGTACAAACCCTCTGCAAAGTAGAAAGCTGACAATACCAGTTTGGCAAGGATATGGAGAAACTGGAAGACTTGTAGATTAGATTGCTGGTAGGACATAAGTGACACAGCCTCTTTAGAAAATTATTTTCAGGGGGACAGAGTGATAATATAGCGGTTAGGGTGTTTGCCTTGCACACAGCTGACCTGGTTTCAATCCCCAGCATCCAATATGTTCCCCCGATCCTGCAGGAGTGAGTAATTCCTGAGTACAGAGCAGGAATAATCCCCGAGTACAACCAGGTGTGGTCCATGGTCCACCCACTCTCAATAAATAAATCAAAATTTCCAGTTTTACTAAAGTATTGGGCTTGGGTTCACTCGTAGTTGTGTTCAGGGGCTCTTCTAGTTCTGTGACTCAGAATCACTTCTGGTGGTGCTCAAGGGCCAATGTCGTAGCAGGAATCAAACCTGGACCTCCTGTGTGAAAAACATCTGCCCAAGCTGGTTGAGCCACTTCACTGGTCCCATCAATTTGTAATATTTAGTATTTTCTTTCTTCCCTTTTAATTTTATTTTTGTTGATATAATGATATTTTGTTGTTGTTTCCATGAATGGGGTCCACACACTTGATGCTCATATATACTTGGCCTAGAGACCACCAGAGAGTACACATTTGGGTCATAGCATTGGGGATCACACAATCACATGATGTGTCTAGATCACACCTGATACATGGGATTGTTCTAGAGAAGAAGCACAGCTGTTGGACTCATGCCTGAAAGGCTGATGCTCTCCAAGCTGCAATCCTATCCCCAGATATAATGAGTTGGTATTTTATTTTCTTTGTAGTGCCCTGGATCAAATCCATGACCTTATTCTCCACCACTGAAATATAAGTCTGGCCCCAATTTAGGACTTTTTTTTTTTTTTTTTTTTTTTTTGGTTTTTGGTTTTTGGGCCACACCCGATGGTGCTCAGGGGTTACTCCTGCTGTCTGCTCAGAAATAGCTCCTGGCAGGCATGGGGGACCATATGGGGCACCGGGATTTGAACCAACCACCGTAGGTCCTGGATTGGCTGCTTGCAAGGCAAACACCGCTGTGCTATCTCTCTGGGCCCAATTTAGGACATTTTTTTTTTGTGTGTGTGGTTTTTGGGTCACACCCGGCAGTGCTCAGGGGTTATTCCTGGCTCCAGGCTCAGAAATTGCTCCTGGCAGGCACGGGAGGACCATATATGGGACGCCGGGATTTGAACCGATGACCTCCTGCATGAGAGGCAAACGCCTTACCTCCATGCTATCTCTCCGGCCCCCAATTTAGGACATTTTAATAAAGTTAGATATACTCTAATATGACTCAGCCATTCCACTTGTAGTATTTACCAAAGAAAAAAAGTACATGTTCACAAAAAAAGATTTGTATATATTGGAGCAGGAGTGATAGTACATTGGGTAGAAACTTATTGTCCCACTTATTGGTGGGACAATTAGTGACACAAATTTAAAAAATGGGGCCTGGAGAGATAGCACAGCGGCGTTTGCCTTGCAAACAGCCGATCCAGGACCAAAGGTGGTTGGTTCGAATCCCGGTGTCCCATTTGGTCCCCCGTGCCTGCCAGGAGCTATTATTTCTGAGCAGACAGCCAGGAGTAATCCCTGAGCACTGCCGGGTGTGGCCCAAAAATTAAAAAAAAATTTTAGAAAATGATTATCAGGGGCATGAGAGATAGCACAGCAGTGGGGTGTTTGCCTTGCACACAGCCGACCCAGGATGGGCTGAGAGGTTTGAGTCCCAGCATCTCATATGGTCCCCGAGCGTACCAGGAGTGATTTCTGAGTGCAGACCAGGAGTGACTCCTGAGTGCCACCAGGTGTGACCCCCCACAAAAAAAAAAATAAATAAAAAAAGAAAGAAAATGATTATCAGGTGGCCAGAGTGATAGCACAGTGGTTAGGGCATTTGCCTTGCACAGGCTGACCTGGGTTCAATCCCCAGCATCCAATATGGTCCCGCAAATCTACCAGAAAAGATTCCTGAACATAGAGCCAGGAAGTAACCCTTAAGCACCACTGGGTGTAGTCCAAAAAAAGAAAAGTATAAATTAGAGGGGCTGGAGTGATAGTACTGCAAGTAGGGCTCTTGCCTGGAATGCAGCTACCCCGGGTTCCATTCTTGGCATTCATTCCATATGGTCCTACAAGCACACCAGGAGTGATCGCTGAGCATAGAGCCAGGAGTAACTCCTGAGTACCCTTGAAAGAATTAGGTGATTTTATTTATGTGAATTTGAAAGCAGGCAAACCTATGCTAATAGGAAATAGGACAGTGGTTATCTGAGGTTGAGGTGGGGTTGGAATTGATTGCAGGAAAGAATGAAAGAACTCTGGGGTGACATATATATATACTTAAGAGATTTCATATATATATATATATATATATATATATATATATATATATATATATAAATGTATATAGTTTGTCTCTTTGTGGGGAGGAAACCATACCAGTGCTCAGGGGCTGTTCTTGGCTCTATGCTCAGGAGTGATCCCTGCTGGTGCTCAGGGAACCTGTGTAGTACTGGGAATTGAACTGGGGATAGTTGTGTGCAAGGCAAGTGGCCTTATCTCCCGTGCTAGTGCTCTGACCATCATGTACATATTTTTTGTGGGTGTTGATGTACTTTTTTGTATTATTTGATTCCCAGTATTTATTCTATTCTGGAACTTGGTATTTATCATTAATGGATAACATGAATATTTTTTAAATATTGGTAACATTGATATAAATTGTAGTAAAAAATGTTGTGATATTTCATTATATCCTTTTCCATGGTTTATTTATTTGACCCATTATTATTAATAGACACTGAGTCTTTTTTGTTTATTTCTTAACTACTATAGAGCAATATAGCAGTAAAGATAGGTGACATACTTGTTTGCACTCTAATGCATTAACTTCCTTGAGATAAAATCTCAACTGCAAACTGTGGTTAAAGCAAAACAATCAGCAGTTTGGTAGCTATGATCAAATTTCCTCCCATTAGAAGACTTTTCCATGAACTTTCTTTAGTGATGGAAATATTCTGAAGCCAGAGTGACAGTGTAGTGCCTTGCACTTGATTGACTTCCAATTCAATCCCTGACATAGTGTATGGTACAGAACATTGCCACAATGGTCCTGAGTGTTGTCTTAGTTTTCTCTCTGATCAATATTGAAATAAAACCCTAAATACGGGAATCAGAGAGATAGAACAGTGTGTAGGGCTTGCATATGATCGACCCAGGTTAGATCCCAGCTTTTCATATGGTTTTCCCAAGCCTGCCAGGAGTAATTCTTTAGTACAGAACCAGGTGTAACCCCTGAGCATCACTGTGTGTGGCCCCCCCAAACAAAAACAAACCAAACAGAATCCTTAGCCTAAAGTGCTGTTTCAGAATCCTGAGAACCAAGGGGAGAGTGTAGGACAAAAAAAGTATTTGGAGGCACACTCTCCCACCTCCGTTTCTCCCTTCGTTTTATTCATTTCTTTTGTGCCTAACTTCAGCCATTAGCTTCAGTGTCCTTAGAGCAGCCTTTCCTGAGTCCTCTTCCAGCTGCCATGGTCCCCTCTGCTGGGCTGGCATGGCAGAGCATTGAAGATGGGAGAGCCTTAGGACATCTGAACACTTGGCATGGGTGTATGAACACTGAGGCCTGCAGGCTTAGACACTGGTTATTTGTTTGCTTTGCGACCTTGACCCACGCAGTTACCATTGACTGCCAGCAACATGAGATTTCTCTCTCCCAGGGGAAAGGCCCCAAAGCTGTCATCAGCATCAAGGACTTGAATGCCACCTTCCAGACAGAGAAGATTGGGAACCCCCACGGGCTGCAGATCACCTACAGAAAAGAAGGCCACCTTCGGAACCTGTTTGTATACCACGAAAGTGGCAAGGTAAGGGGCTGGAGCAATAGTACAGTATGGAGGGCATTTGCTTTGCATGTGGTTGACCTGGGTTCAATCTCCAGCAACCCATATGCTCTCCCAAGCACTGCCAGGAGTGATCCCTCTGTGCAAAGCCAGGAGCATGCCTGGCATGACCCCAAAAAAAAGATGAAAGAAAGGAAAAAGAGGACCAGAGTGATAGTACAGTGGACAGGGCATTTGCTTTGCACATAGTCAGCCAGGGTTCAAGCCCCAGCATCCCATATAGTTTCCAGAGCCTGCGTAGAGTGATTTCTGAGCACAGTGCCAGTAATAAACACTGATTGCCTTTGGGAGTGGCCCTAAAAACAAACAAACAAAAAGGCAGCAAGGTGAGAAGTGGGGCCATTTCAGCTCATCTGTTTCCTTGAAGTGGTTGCTGCTATAAACCTTCCTTAAGGAGCACTGAGGGTGTGGACTGACGTCTGAGGAGGGCAGAGGGATGACCCTAACAGGTAACAAGGAAGGTGTTCGTAAATGCACTGTGAGAGACATTTAGTGAGCATCAGGGCCTCATTCTGGGGAAGGTGAGGCCAAGATTCTGAACATTGGAGCAAGAGACCAGGTCCTGCAGCAGCACACTCCAGTGTGGGGAGCAGCACATTGCTCAGCATGGGGGCCCTGGACCACCATGTGGACATGGCCTGAGAATTCACCACCCCTAGGAGAGTTAGGAACTTTATTTTAGGGCTGGAGCAGTAGTATTGCTTTCACATGGCCAATCTGAGTTCAATGCCTAGCACCATATTTGGTCCCTTAAGCACCACCAGGAATGATCCCTAAGCATGGCTAGGTGTGGCAAAAAATAAACAAACCAAAAAGAAAGAAACTTCACTTTAGTAGTATCTCCGGTGCTCCTTTTACACATTAATAGTGGAGCAGCAATACTTGGAGGATCGTGGGAAGTCAGGTCCATTAGAGAAGAGCAGGTCATTCATGCAGGCTTATGACAGTAAACTGGGTCAGAATGAGCAGCATGGCTGAAGTGATAGCACAGGGCTTAAGGAATTTGCCTTGCCTATTGCCAACTCTACTTCAGTTCACAAAACCATATGGTCCCCTGAGTACTGCCAGGAGAACTCTTGAGCACAGAACTGGGATCAACTTCCAGCACCATTGGGTATTGTTTCAAGTCAGCCCCTGAAGAGGTTGACTGATGGAGGGATGGAGGATGAGGTCTTTCCCCTTTAGTTCGGAACATAATAATCCCCTAAAATATTTACATACACAACACGGTATGACCCAAAATACCATGCAGGCTATATGTACAAACACATGCACACAAGCAGGGCTCTGACTGGGCAGGGCACAGAGGTGCTGAGTAGATGTAGAGATGGAAAAGGGGCTGACATTTAGCAAGTGTGAGTTCTGTGATTGCCTCTGTCTTGGTGATCACTGTACATCATTGATGGTTTTGTTTTTTATTTTAGGCCATACCCAGTAGTACTTGGGAGGTATTCCTTGCTCTGCACTCAGAAGTAGTTCCCAGTGGTACTGGGAGACCATACACTACTGAGAATGGAGCCTCCCACATGTCAGGCACTCCCTCCAGCTTGTTGATTCTCTCATTCTCTCTCTGTCTGTCTCTGTCTCTCTGTCTGTCTGTCTCTGTCTCTCTGTCTCTGTCTCTCTGTCTCTTTCTGTCTCTCTGTCTCTCTCTGTCTCCCTGTCTCTCTCTCTGTCTCCCTCTCTCTCTCTCTCTCTCTCTCTCTCTCTCTCTCTCTCTCTCTCTCTCTCTCTCTCTCTCAGGTTTAGATGTCTACAAAAGACCTAACACCATGGTCAATCCTTTGAGCTATCTCTCTGGTTTGAGGCATCATTTTTTTCTTTAGTTTTGTTTTTTGGACCACACCCAGAAGTGCTCAGGAATCACTCCTGATGATGCTAGGGAGGAGAGGGAGTACTGTACAGGATACCAAGGGATCCAATATGGTTAGACAGCATGCAAGGCAGCCTTACCTGCTATACTGTGTCTCCAATCTCAGACATCTTTATTTATTTTTGGTGGGCCACACCCAGTGACACTCAGGGGTTACTCCTGGCTATGCGCTCAGAATTCGCTCCTGGCTTGGGGGACCATATGGGACGCCAGAGGATCGAACTGAGGTCCGTCCTAGGCTAGCGTGGGCAAGGCAAATGCCTTACCGCTAGTGCCACCACTCCAGCCCCAGGCATCTTCATTTTTACTTTATTTAAAGAAAATTCATCACATAGTTGACTATAATAGAAAGCAATAGAAAGAAAAAATAAAAATGAAAAGGGAAGTGGGGGCCAGAGTGAGCACAGTGGCGAGTCATTTGTCTTGCACATAGCCAATACGGGACTGACCCAGGTTCAATTCCCGTCATTCGATATTGTTCCCTGAGCCTGCCAGGAGCAGTTTCTGAGTACAGAGTCAGGAGTAATTCCTGAGTGCTGCCAGGTGTGGCCCAAGAACACACACAAGAACACACACACACACACACACATACACACACACACAAGAACACACACACATACAAGAAAAAAGCTTAAAAAAATAAAAAATAAAGGGGCCAGAGAGATAGTACAGTGGTAGGGCATTTGCCTTGCAAGTTGGAGACCCAAGATAGACAGTTGTTCAAATCCAGGCATCCCATACGGTCCCCCATGCCTGCCAGGAGTGATTTCTGAGCTTAAGCCAGGAATAACCCTGAGCACCACTGGGTGTGACCCAAAAAAAACCAAACCAAACCAAAACAAAACAAACAAAAAACCTAGTAAATAAAACTATTAATTAAAAAAAAGAAAAGAAAAGAAAAAGTGCAGTAGTAAGCAAATTTGTTTAAATTACAGTAATCAGGCTGGTTACATTAAGTACATTGCCAAAATAACCAATTGTTCTCAAGACCTTCATCATTTTCTCATTCTATGGCCACTTCCAGAGGGTGAATCATGGCAGCAGGATTTGGGATAGGACTCTATGGACCAGTGGTGGTTCTAGATCTTTCTAGTGAACCCTAGCCCTGGGGGTGACCAGACATGGCCCCCTGACAGACACTATGCTTTCTCCAGGGTTGGTATACAGCTTCTAGTGATGAATAATAAAAGATCTGGGGCTTACAGTAAGAGCTGGACATAACTATTCCCCTCACAGCTGTGTCCCATGGATAGTCCCTAACTGAACAGGGGCTCAGTTAGCTTGTTTATGGGTTCTTGTACCCATAAACCATCTCCCATAGAGGATTGGGGGGGGGATCCACACCCAGTGGTGTTCAAGGATTACTTCTAGATCTGTGCTCAGGGATCACTCCTGGTGAGACTTAGGGACCCTATGAGGTGCTGGGGATTAAACCCAGATCTGTATATAAGGCAAGTTTCGGGACCGGAGGGATAGCATGGAGGTAGGGCATTTGCCTTTCATGCAGAAGGATGGTGGTTTGAATCCCGGTGTCCCATATGGTCCCCTATGCCTGCCAGGGGTGATTTCTGAGCCTAGAGCCAGGAGTAATCCTTGAGCCCTGCTGGGTGTGACCCCCCAAAAAAGGGCAAGTTTCTTTTCTGCTCTCTTTGATCCCCCCCCAAAATGTTTTAAGGTGTGAGGGATCCTGATTTGTGAACATGAAAGCATTTTATTACTATAAAGTGCATTGCAAGCCTCAGTTGAGATTTGCTTGTAATTGTAACAGAGGGTTATTTTTTCACCTACTTATTTCTGATTGCACACTTTTCATGAACCTTATCATTTTTGGGAAGTGTGGATTGAACATTGAGTGTCTCTCCAGAGTCTCCCAGGTTAGAGGGGAGCTGCTGGGGAATGAGGTGTTGTATGATGGAGTGGAGGTTCTGCTGAGAGGCAGACAAGAGACTTGTGGCTTTGTCTAGGAATATGAGGAGATGGTTTAGGGAAGGAGTTTTTATATAAGAATTAGGTGACTGGTGGAAGGTGGACATTTAAACCATCTTAAAAGGATTGTGATAGATACAGGGCAAAATCTAGCTGTATGTATTTTGTGGACAAGAATTCAGTCTGGGGGCCGGGCGGTGGCGCAAGAGGTAAGGTGCCTGCCTTGCCTGCGCTAGCCTTGGACGGACCGCGGTTCGATCCCCCGGTGTCCCATATGGTCCCCCAAGCCAGGAGCGACTTCTGAGCACATAGCCAGGAGTAACCCCTGAGCGTTACCGGGTGTGGCCCAAAAACCAAAAAAAAAAAAAAAAAAGAATTCAGTCTGGGGGCTGGAGAGATAGCATGGAGGTAAGGCATTCGCCTTGCATGCAGAAGGACAGTGGTTCAAATCCCAGCATCCCATATAGTCCCTGTGCCTGCCAGGGGCGATTTCTGAGTGTAAAGCCAGGAGTAACCCCTGAGCACTGCCAGGTGTGATCCAAAAACAAAACAAAACAAAAAAAAAAAAAACAAAGAAAAAAGAATTCAGTCTGGGGCTGGAAAGATAGTGCATTGGGTAGGGCACTTGCTGTGCACAGGGCAGATCCAGAGTCTATCCCTAGCATTACATCTGGTCCCTGAGCCCATCAGAAATGGTCACTGAGGAGCCAGAGTGGTGATGCAGTGGTAGGGAGTTTGCCTTGCACGCAGCTGATCTAGGATGGGCTGTGGTTCAACCCCCCAACGTCCCATATGGTCCCCCCAAGCCAGGAGTGATTACTGAGTGAATAGCTAGAAGTAACCCCTGAGCATCACCGGTTGTGGCCCCCCTAAAAAAAAGATCCCTGAGCTCAAAATAAAGAGTATACCCTAAATATAGCTAGGTGTGGCCCAACCCCTCACCCCCCCATAAAAAAGAATTCTGGGGTCGGAAAGAACAATGGATAGGGCATTTTCTTTGCACATGACTGACTCAGGGTCAATCCTCAGCAGCCCATATGGTTTCCTGATCCTGACAGGAGTAATTTCTGAACACAGTGCCAGTAGTAACCCCTGAGTGCTGCTCAGTGTGGCCCTAAAACCAAAAAAAAAAACGAATAAGAATTCTGTATGGGGGCCCAGAGAGATAGCACAGCGGCATTTGCCTTGCAAGCAGTCGATCCAGGACCAAAGGTGGTTGGTTCGAATCCCAACGTCCCATATGGTCCCCCGTGCCTGCCAGGAGCTATTTCTGAGCAGATAGCCAGGAGTAACCCCTGAGCATCGCTGGGTGTGGCCCAAAAACCAAAGGGAAAAAAAAAAAGAAAAAGAATTCTGTTTGGGCCTCTTGAGAGATTAGAATCGAACACTGGTGTGTATGGTATGTGTGATGTATATGATGGTGTTCATAATGTCATGGGTATACATATGTGGCACATGTTTATGCTTGAGTTCTCTCACATATATATATATATATATATATATATATATATATATATATATATATATATATATATATATATATATTATATATATATAAAAGAGAGCACACAAGGGCCCGGAGAGATAGCACAGCGGCGTTTGCCTTGCAAGCAGTCGATCCAGGACCAAAGGTGGTTGGTTCGAATCCCGGTGTCCCATATGGTCCCCCGTGCCTGCCAGGAGCTATTTCTGAGCAGACAGCCAGGAGTAATCCCTGAGCACCGCCGGGTGTGGCCCAAAAACCAAAAAAAAAAAAAAAAAAAAAAAAAAGAGAGAGCACACAAGTATACTCTTTTTTGTTTTTTGTTTTTGTTTTTTGTTTTTTTCGGGTCACACCCAGCAGTGCTCAGGGGTTATGGTTACTCGCTTTTGGTGGACACAGGGAACTATGTGGGTTGCTGGGATTCGAACCACCATCCATTCTGATTCAGCTACGTGCAAGACAAATGTCCTACTGCTGTGCTATCTTTCTGGCTCACAAGTATACTCTTATAGGAGCTCATTGTTCTGGAATACTGGGGGCTCAAGAAAGTCTTACACTTGTTTTTCTAAATTTAGGGAGCATTCTCCACACTGGCATAAAATATCCTGTGGACCCTTTGTCCAGGGTTCCCCTAATTTTAGTAGAGTTTGGATCATATATAGTATGCGGGTGTGGAGGCCACCAGATTTGGGGGGGGTGTCTCTGGTTGCCCCCATCTCCCCACTTTGCTATAGTGGCTGCAGCCTCTAGCAGGTGTAGTCACTGCCCAGCTTGGCGTGCTCTTCTATTTAGTGCCCAACTTCTCTGTTAGCTGGGCTTGAAGGGGTTCTGCAGAGAAACATGGCAGGGGTCGACCATAAGGCAAATAAGAAAGTATGTGTGTGGAATTGATATTAACAAATCAAACTTCAGGACCCAAACAAATTTGTATGTAGGCTAGATTTGGCCCCAGGTTTTTCTGTTTATTTCAGAGACTATTTTTTTTTTTTTTTTTGGTTTTTGGGTCACACCAGGCAGCGCTCAGGGGTTACTCCTGGCTCTATGCTCAAAAACTGCCCCTGGCTGGCACAGGGGACCATATGGGATGCTGGGATTCGAACTACTCTCCTTCTGCATGGAAGGCAAACACCTTACCTCCATGCTATCTCGCTGGCCCTCAAAGAGACTTTCTTAGGTGAAGGCTGGTACTGATCTATCTTAGAATGACATTGTTGGGGCCATAGAGATAGCACAGTGGTAGGGTGTTTGCACACAGCTGATTCAGGACAGATGGTGGTTCTAATCCCGGCATCCCGTATGGTCCCCCATGCCTGCCAGGAGCGACTTCTGAACACAGAGCTAGGAGTAACCCCTGAGCGCTGCCAGGTGTGACCCAAAAAAACAGAAAAGGGGGGGTGGAGAGATAGCATAGAGGAAAGGTGTTTGCATTGCATGCAGAAGGTTGGTGGTTCGAATCCTGGCATTTCATATGGTCCCCTGAGCCTGCCAAGAGCGATTTCTGAGTGTAGAGCTAGGAGCAAACCCTGAGCGCTGCCGGGTGTGACCCCCCCCCCAAAAAAAAAAGAAAAACCAAAAAAAAAGAATGACTTTGTTCCTTTAGTTTCTGAGACCCAGGAAGTTTTAGCTCCCAGGACAAGCTTGCTGAGAACTCTGCTAGGAACACTAGGCTTGCAAAAGGGCATTTAAGTTTCATTTCTTTGAAACTATATTCATAGGAATTTCCCAATCACCACAGTAGTGCAAAGAAGGTTTTTGAGTCTCCCAGTGCCAAATTCATGGGAAAGAGAAATGACCTGAATTTAGATTCTGTGGCCAGGGAAAAACGGAAGACATGGCTGCCATTGTGGGTGGGTGTTGGGAAGTTAAGAGCTGGTGGAGCAGTTCTCAAAGAAGAAGGATTTGGGCTGATCAAACACCCCCAGATCTAAACTATCCATGTGTGTATATAGGGGGGTCGCATGCATCTAGACCCATGGAACCACTAGCGTCCTGTGGTCACATCCTGTCTGTTTGTTTCCCACCTTCTCTCCACAGGAGATAGTGGACTGGTTCAATGCCTTCCGTGCAGCTCGTCTGCAGTACCTGAAGGGGGCTTTTCCTGAGCTCCCTGAGTCTGAGGTGAGTTATAGACTCAGAAATACCAAACTCAGAGAGTCTCCTCCTCCCTCTCCTGTTCTCCTCTCCCTGAGTACTGACCTCTAAGACACTCAGATTAGACCAGGCTGGTTTGCAAGACTGATCTTGAGAGTTGGGGCTGGATACCTAAGAGGGAAAAGAAAGATTTTCTTCTAGGAGCTGGCATGGTAGAGCTTCCTTAAAGAGCAAGGGATCAGGGCTGGAGTGATAGCACAGTGAGGAAGGTGTTTGCCTTGCATGCAGCTGACATAGATTCGATCCCAGACATCCTATATAAATTCAACCCCCTGAGCACTGCCAGGAGTGATTCCTGAGTAGAGTCAGGAGTTATCCCTGAGTACTACCAGGGATGGCAACAAAACAAAACAAAAAATCCAAACAAACAAAAATAAAACAACAAAGGGCAAGGGATCCTCCCAGCACTAGGCTGGCCTCTTCTCACAGGCCTTCTCCTTCCAGAGTCTCTGATGCCTGATATCCCAATATGGAGAGGCTCTGAACCAGGCCTCCCTCCTGTTGTTATTGTTTCTCTCTTTTCTTTTCTTTTCTTTTCTTTTCTTTTCTTTTCTTTTCTTTTCTTTTCTTTTCTTTCTATCTTCCTTCCTTCCTTCCTCCTTCTCTTCTTCCTTCCTTCCTTCCTTCCTTCCTTCCTTCCTTCCTTCCTTCCTTCCTTCCTTCCTTCCTTCCTTCCTTCCTTCCTTCCTTCCTTCCTTCCTTCCTTCCTTCCTTTCTTTCTTTCTTTCTTTCCTTCTTTCTTGCATTTATTTTTGGTTTTTGGGTCACACCCAGTGGCACTCAGGGGTTACTCCTGGCTTTGCGCTCAGAAATCTTTCCTGGCAGGCTTGGGGGACCATATGAAATGCCAGGAATCAAATCACCATCCGTCCTGACGACATGCAAGGCAAATGCCCTACCACTGTGCTATCTCTCTGGCCCCCTGTTTCTCTTTTTCTTTTTGGTTTTTGGGCCATATCTGGCAGTGCCCAAGGCTTATTCCTGGCTCTATATCACCTCCTGAGTGTCTCATTAAACATGCTCCTGGGTGGTAGTTGGAAGGGATCCTTAGCAGGGGCACTCCCAGTTCTAAAAGATAATGGCCTAAGCTCTGCTCTAAGAGAATATTCTACATGATGGGGGTGGCAAGACACTATGAATCCTGGCATGTTCTTCCAAATCATTAGGCACTCCTTGAAACCCTAATTGCTGTGTCATTCCAAGGTTTGGAAGATTTGAAATCTAGAGCACTTTTTGGGGGGAGGTATTGGGGGGAGATTGGGCCACACCTAGAGATGTTCAGGGATTACTTCTGGCAGGGCTCAGGGGACCATATAGAGTGCTGGGATTGAACCTGAGTCAGCGTCATGTAAGACAAATGCCCTACCCACTGGATGATCACTCTGGCTCCTCTAGAACATTTGAAAAATGATCAAGGAGCTAAATTTGGGGAGCAAGTTCCACTTCGGGCCCAAGGACCACTCTCTTGGAGCAGTTCCTGTCAAGCCTGGCTGGGTCAGGGCCCTTGGGGCTACAGAATCAGCACTGCCCAGCACTGGGGAAGCAGGAAAGTGGGGGAGAGAGGGGAGAGCTCCCAGAGGAGGAGGACAAAGTGCAGATCCTCTGCCTGATTTATCTGTGCTGCTTTCTAACTTTGCTGACCCCAGCAGAAGAGAGAACAAGTTTGGTCTTTGGCCAATGTCCTCAGTGTCCTCGTGACTCCTCCCTCCAGTCACTATGGTACCACCTCCAGGCTCCTCCTCCCTTTCCTCTCTCCTCTGACTTTCTTCCTTCTCCCACCCCCACAGCTGTTTAATGTAAATAATATAAATAATGTGACATTCTGGGCAATTGCCTAAGGTCTAGCTCAGACTTTCAGGAATCAGAAACCAGGCCAGAGAGTTATCGCTGAATTAGAGTGTGCATGTTCCTGTGTCTGAGGTTCTAGGTTCTATCCTTGTCACCATAAACATAAATAGATAATTGAAAATTAATAAATTATAAAATAATAAAGCAGAAGGCAGAAAATTGAGGGGTCCAGTGGGATGGTGGTGTTTGTTCTATGAGAAATGTGTGGACTCTGAGGCATTATAGAATAGGTTTCCTTATCTGTTTGTTCCACTGTTGTGGACTAGTCCTGGGGACCAGTCCTGCTTTCCAGGGCTATTAAAAGCCTCAAGGAGCTGATCTGGACAATAGTAGAGTGAGGAAAGCACTTGCCTTTCAAGTGGTTGACCTGGGTTTGATCCCTAGCCCACATATGATCTCCGGAGCATGTTAGAAGTAATCCCTGAGCACAACCAGGTGTGGCACAAGGAAAGAAATAGCATCAGGGAACAGTTCTACAACACTAAATTCTCTGCCTGCCTATGGGCTTTTCTTTCTTATGATTTCCCTGGGCTGTGAATAGTCTTGCCTAACTCATATTTAGACTCTTGAGTAGTTCAGAACTTTTGTTTGTTTGTTTCTGAGCCACACCTGGCAATGCTTAGGTTTACTCCTGGTTCTGCCCTCAGAAATCGCTCGTGGCAGGCTTGGGGGACCATATTGGATGCCAGGGATCTAACTTGGGTCAACCGTGTGCAAGGCAAATGCCTTACCGGCTAAATTATCACATTGGACCATAATGTGATATTTTTTTTTTCCCAGATAAAAGAATCAGAGCCTATACCAGGTATTTTACAGAAAGGTCTATATTATTTTTCCTTTTCACCTTCCCATACTTGTTGCCCAGGCCTCAGTTCCCATGGCCTTTGCTCTGAGTCCTAGGGCTCTGGAGAATGTGCCTCTCTATGAAGGAGTAGCTATTATTTGAAGCTCTGGTCTTACCAGGAAACCCCTTGGAAGATATGAGATGGCACCGCCCCCTGAAATCTTCTCTGAGCTAAGGATGTTGAGCTAGAACAGCTTCTGGTGATCATTTGACCCATAGGACGGATGCAGGCCCAAAGAATTGGGGTGTTCACTAAGGGATCACTGTTAAAATAGGACTGGAAGTAGAACACACCTTTCCCAATTTCTCGCCAGAGACTTCTGGCAGCCCTGTCCTCAGCACTTGGTCTCATGTCAGAATCCTGGCCAGTGATAAGGCTCCTGGCCAGGGTCCTAATTGCAGTCTCTGGCCTATTTAGACTCCAACCTCAGGACTTGGCGGTAGAAGTACTACCTGTGTCCTACATGGCACCTCACATTGTTTTATCTGGACAGTGATATGCCTGAGACAATCCAGCCTAGTTCATTGTCTCCCTCCCTCCCTCCCTCCCTCCCTCCCTCCCTCCCTCCCTCCCTCCCTCCCTCCCTCCCTCCCTCCCTTCCTTCCTTCCTTCCTTCCTTCTTCACTTCCTTCCTTCCCTTCCTACTCCTACCTTCCGTTCCTTCCTTCCTTCCCTCCCTCTTCCCTTCGTCCTAAGGCTCAGGGATTACTCCCTGCCTCTGTATTCAGGGCTGATTCTGGAAGGGCTTGTGGAGACTATATTTGCCAGGATTGAACCCAGGTCAGTTGTATACAGGCAAGTGCCCCAAATCTCTTCCACTATTACTATTAGCTCTGAGTTTATTTTTTTTTGTTTGTTGAGTTAGTTTTGGTTTTTGGGCCACACCCGGTGGCGCTCAGGGTTACTCAGGTGCACTCAGAAGTTGCTCCTGGCTTGGGGGACCATATGGGACGCCAGGGGATCGAACCGCGGTCCGTCCAAGGCTAGCGCAGGCAAAGCAGGCACCTTACCTCTAGCGCCACCGCCCAGCCCCAAGTTTGTTTTCTTTATTTTTACAATTAATTAATTAATTAATTTGGGGGTCATATTTGGCTCTGCACTCAGGAATTACTTCTAATGCTGCTCGGGGGAACTATATGGGATGCCCAGGATCAAACTTGGGCTGTCTGCATGCAAGGCTAGTGCCTACCCACTATACTATTACTCCAACTCATGAGCTTGTTTCCTTTAGACAGACTCTGTGATGCCTACCCCACTCCAGGTCCAGCATTATTATACCCAGGGTTCAGGATATACCTTGGCAGCAAAGCATTTGCCTATTATGCATGAGATCTATCGGTTCCATTTCCAGAACAACAAAAATCAAACAAGAACAGCCTGTGTGGGGCCAGAGCAATAGCACAGTGGTAAGGCACTAGCCTGGCATGTGGCCAACACAGGACAAACTCTGATTCAAATCCCAGGATCCCTATGGTCCCCCAAGCCTGCCAGGAGCGACTTCTGAGCACAGAGTCAGGAGTAACCCCTGAATGGCGCCGGGTGTGACCCAAAAAAAAACCCAAAACAAAAACAAACAAAAAAACAAGGACAGCCTGTTGTGACAGGAAACCCGCAGACCTGCCCCTATATGCAGGAGGGTCTCTGGGGAGCCTTGCCTGTGTTCCCCTTCTGAAGCTCCTGAAGGTATCCTCATGCTGAACTCTAACCTCAAAAGGATCACACGGGCAAAGTGCAAACACATCTGGGTTGCCCTTGTCTGGTTCTGTTGAAATATGAATGTTGCATCCACACTGTACTTCACATATAACCCCACGACCCTGTGTGCACATCCTTCCGCATTCCACACTTCCTCTTTGTGGGGACCCAGTTTAGCGGGAAGCTTTGAACTCCTGGGTTGTGAGTCAGGGATCAACTTGTGCCTCTTTCCTCCAGCTCGTGCCTCTCATCACCTGGAACTATCTCAAACAAGGCTTTATGGAAAAGACTGGTCCAAAGGTACTTTCTACTACACTTATGGGGACATAGAGGGCCCTGGTCCAGGAGGCATTGGGGCTGGAATGGGGAACAGTGGGTGAGAAGGGAAGTAAGCACCATATGTGATTTTTCTGGGGAGATTCAAGGGCCAAGGTATATGGGTTGGAGTGTTACTCAGTAGACTTCAGAGATGTCACCATTGACATATCTCTTCACTGCCTCTAATGACTGTGCTTTGAAGGAAGGGACAAGGAAAGGATACTGTGGGAGACTGTAGATCTTTCTAGAACCTTTACGTGATCTCTACTGGTATTCTCCCAAGCCAAGTGAGATAGGGATTTTGAATTGGTCTGAGGAAGCACAAGCTTTCATCCATGGGGCCAGAGCAGATACTACAATGGGTAGGGCACTCACCTTGCATTTGTTTGACCCAGGTTCAATTCCTAGCATCCCATATGGTCCTCTGTGCACTGCCAGGAGTAACCCTTGAACACCGCCAGGTGTGGTCCCCAAACAAAAAACAGACTGAAAACATGTTTCCATCAATTCAAGGATGCCATCAAGGTTGCTTCCCTGACCCCCAAGGAGGTCCCCAGAAAGTCTGTAGGGGAAAATGCTCTTGTTGCTAGGTATGGGGCAATCTGACATCTCAGCCTGGTGGGTGAGGCCTCAGGGGAGGATGTGGGAGACAATGCAATGATGGTGAGGGAAAGAAGAAAAGAAGGGAGGGGAAGAATGGAAAAGAAGGGAAAGGAAGAGCAGAATTCTAGCACATTCCTTCTTTATTTTATTTGGCCATGGTGCTCGCTGGTGTTCCTCCCAGCCCCAGGCTCCCTGAGTTCTTGCTTTCACTCTTTATTTTTGTTTTGTTTTTGGACCACATCTAGCAGCATTCAGGCATTAGTCCTGGCTCTGCTCTGTGCTCAGAGATTACTCCTGGCAGGCTTGGTGGACTACATGGAATGTCAGGGATTGACCTCGGGTATACCGCATGCAAAGCAAATGCCCTACCACTGTGTTATTGCTCTGGCCCCTCTCACTCTATATTGAGGCACATGAGCTATGGTGTTTGCTTGGGGTTGCTGTGGAGCTGGTGCATCATTTTAGTTGGGGTGCGAATCTGGGTTCAATCAACCTTAATGTGGTGCTTATACACATTTGACTGCAATGTAGCTAAAAGTCACTTCAGTGGTAGGGATCATAATAGTAGACTGCCATGGTCATACTCAGCTCACGTGAAGTACCAGGGGTTGGACTCATGACCATGTGTTTGCTAGACAGAGCTCTAAACCACTTCAGCCAGTGTGTGTGTGATTGCATGCGTGTATGTATGTGTATATGCATATGTGCTTGTGTCTGTGTGTAAGCTATGCGTGATAGGATGGTCAGGAGAACTAGAGTGAAAGTCTCAGGCATCAGCATGAAAGAAAACCACATGAGCTTGCAAGACAGCAGAGAACTGCACATGTTGTTTTCTCCCTCCAGCCCTCTCCTGACCGTTCCCCAAAACTTTCTTTTCCCTGACCTCGGCTACTATCCAGCTATGTCCAGCATTGTCAGCATTGCTGAGCAGTAGCCACTTCTGATTCCCCCCCCCCCCCCCCGCTTCCTTCTTCTGAGCCTTCTGGTCTCAGTCTGAGAAAGAGGAATGAGTCTCTCCGAGTCCAGGGCAGCACCTGCAGGCCAGGGGGGAAGAAAGGGGGGGGGTGAGGCAGAGCCTTCCAGGAGCAGTACTGGGGTGTCTGACTGCAAAGCAGAACTGGCTCCCAGGCTGTCCACCATGGCTGACCAATATAAGAGGCCCTTATTTTGCAGCAGAGAGAACCTTTCAAGAAAAGGTGGTTTGCCTTGGATCCCCAGGAGCGCAGGCTGGTCTATTACAAGCATCCACTGGTAAGAGACATTGCCAGCCCCTCCCTCAGACAGTGTGGGTGAAGTGACCTTGCTGCTCAGGGATCATGGGATAGCTATGGTCGAGAGGCCTGGCAGGAGATACCCTCTCCTCTGCTTGTTGTGTCATCACAGCCCACATATCCATTCTGTCTCTTGTGGTCATGAATCCTAGTGTGCATCCAGCAGGCCATGGTCATGTCTGAGCCCACCTCTCCAGGGCTCTCCTGTGAGTAGGGTGAATATGAAGCTCAGTATAGGGGGGGGGGCATGGACCTGGGCTCTCTGGGCTTCAGATACTGCTCCTCAGATACTTCTCAGCAGAGGGCTGAGCTCTCTGTGCCTCACGTTCCTCCTTTGGAAAATGAATGACACGAGAGTGCCTTCCCCCAAGGTAGCCATGAAAATGCATGGAATGACTCCACGTGAGACCCCCTGAAATTCTGGGCACTGCAAGTGCTCCACAAACATAAAGTGTTGTTTGAGCAAAGGACATGGAGGATTTATTTGACCATTTTTGTCTCATAAATTTGGGGTCCCACCTAGGAGAAATCCCTAGCAGAGTCTTTTCCCTAGACCCCTCTTTTGAAAGCAGGGCCTGGGCAGTACCTCTTGTTCCAGCACCATTGCAATGACCAAGTGTCCTCTCTTTCCAGGATGCCTTTGAACAGGGCCAGGTATTCTTGGGGAGCAAGGAGCAGGGGTATGAAGTGCACGAGGACCTGCCCAAGGGCATCCGGGGGAACCGTTGGAAAGCTGGGCTCACCGTGATCACTCCTGAGCGCAGATTTGTCCTCACCTGCCCCAGCGAGAAGGAGCAGCGCGAGTGGTTGGAGAGTTTCCGGGATGTCCTCTCCCGCCCCTTGACACCCCTCAATCTTCTCAGTAAGATGTGTGCGCATGGGGGGTGGGGTGGGTGGGATGTGCCTGTGTGGGCTTCAAGCCAATGACAGAGGGATAAGGGGCTGCTTCCTAATGTTTCAGCTGGGATAAAAAGAGTGCCCTGTGTAGACCATGGCTCCTGATTCATTTTCTTCTGCCGCTACAGGCAAGATCAGAAGGTGCCCCCCCACTGCCTGAGTTCCACCTATGCAGGGCTGACCCATCCACATAGATCTCTGTGGAAGCTTTCCCCTTAAAGAATTTTGTCTTTACTCAGCCCAGGGGTCCAGCAGCCTCGCTCTCTTTTCTCGTGAGAAAACTGACTGTTATTCTTAGCTCTGTGCTCCAGCTGGGCAGTGCCTGGGAGTTCAGTTCAGCCCACACCCCCTCAGAGGGAAGGCTATTTTTAGTGTCCTTTTCCCTCTGGGTCCTCACCCTGATCTCCTCTCCTGCTCCTCTGTCCCTTCCCAATCTGCTGATAACTTTGCGATTGGGTGAGGAGAAAGGCAGGGAGGAGAAAAGTCCTTTAAAGCTAGAGCTAAAACTTCTGACAAGAAGTTTTGTGTTTAGGAGAGCGAAAACTGAGGGCCAGGGAGAGAGCCTGATGGGCAGGAGCACAGTTTTGCATGTGAGAGGCTGATGTGTGAGAACAGGCACTGCATAGCCAGTCTCCTAAACACAAAACTGAGTAATCTCTGAATAATCTCAGAGTTATCCACCCCAGAAGAAGAAGAAAAAAGGAAACCGAGCAGATGGTCACATGCAACCCCATTGGTAGAAACCCCCAGGTCTTTGCAATCTGACCATTATAAACTCTCAACTTTCCAAACTCCCAAAGCTAATACAAAGTCTTAGAAGCCCACTTGTTCGGGAAGTGCATCTGCTGGTGCTTGGTTTACTCTGGCCTTGTGTGTCAAGTCTTGGCTTTCCTCCGGTTCTCTGTGCCCACTAGCTTTCACCTTTCCTGTCAATTATCTTTCTGGCTCTCACTATATGGGCACAGTCACTTCTCAGTTCTCTCTTTGTTTCTCTTGCAGCAGCATCCACAGAAAGTGCTGGCCAAAGCAGGTGACCCATTGAGGCGAGTGCTGGCTACAAGACACCCCTAGTGCCAATGGAAGGAAGAGAAGAAGTTGTCACTTTGACCCTGGTATCCCTGAAGGAGTGCCCTATGGTGGGCAGCCAACGCTGGCAGAGATTGAAGCTTTGACTCTTCCCTGCTGTCTCACTGGGCCTCCTGCTACCCTTTCTTGGAGGTCTAGGGTCTGGTATATATTCCTAAGTCCTAGGGATATATCTTCTGAAGGACAGGCATTGCTATGTAAAGGCACCTACAGCATCACACAAGTGGCATGCTGCTTCCAAACAAAAATTTTTATTTCTTTTGGGGCCACACCCAACAGTGCTCACATTCAGGATTTACCTCTGATGGTGCTCAGGAGACCATATGAGATGCTGGAAATTGAACCTGGGTTGGCTGTGTGCAAGACAAGTGCCTTACCTTCTAAACCAGTGATGGGCAACCTTTTTTTTCAACTGAGCCAAATCTCGACAAAACCACGACTGAAATTTATTTTGAGAGCCACACAGGGCGCGCACTGACAAAGGCGGCTAGGAGCAGAGTCCTGACTCCTGGAGCGGCTGCCTGGCTCACAGAAGAGCCCGATTAAAAGTGTAAAGAGCCACATGTGGCTCCTGAGCCGCAGGTTGCTGATTACTGCTCTATACTATCACTCCAGTTCCCAAAATACTAAAAATTTAATCAGGATCTAACCATAAAGATATAATTTGACAAATCCAACTTAGGGACTTTCTGAAAAATAGCTGAACTAGACTCTTAAAAAGTGTCATGATCATGAAAGATAAATTCTTTTATATATATATATTTTTTTGTTGTTGTTGTTGTTGTTTGTTTGTTTTTGGGTCACACCTGGTGGTGCTCAGGGGTTACTCCTGGCAGGCATTGGGGACTATATGGGATGCCGGAATTCGAACCACCATCTATCCTGGATTAGCTGCATACAAGATAATGCCCTACTGCTGTTCTATCTTTCTGGCCCCTATTTTTGTATTTTTGGGTTTTTTTTGGGGGGGGGTTTGCTGGAGCATTAGTACAGCAGTAGGGCGTTTGCTTGCACGTGGCTGCCCGGATGGACCTAGGTTCAATCCCTGGTGCCCCACATGGTCCCCCAAGCCAGGAGTAACTCCTGAGTGTCACCGGGTGTGGCCTCAAAACAAAACAAAAAAAAAAGAAGGGCCAGAGTGATAGCACAGTGGTAGGGCACTTGCGTTGCGCTATCCCAGGATGGAGCTGGTTTCAATCTCCAGCATCCCATATGGTCTCCCAAGCCAGGAGCAATTTCTAAACACATAGCCAGGAGTAACCCCTGAGCATCACCGGGTGTGGCCCCAAAACAAAAACAAACAAACAAACAAAAAGAAGTTGCTCCTGGTAGGCTCAGGGAACTATATGGGATGCTGGGAATCGAACTGGGGTTCATCCTTTGTTGGCTGAGTGCAAGGCAAACTCCCTACCGCTGTGCTATCACTCCGGCCTCATAAAAAATAAATTAGGCTAAAGAATCTTCAATGTAAGGGTCATAGCAACCAAATGTAATCCATAATTCTTGACTGGATCTTGAGCTACACAGCTCAAATAAAAAACATAATTAAAATAATCACTCCAGGGGGCTGGAGTAATAGGATGGGGCTGGGCACTTGCCTTGCAAGGAGCTGACCTGGGTTTATTCTTCAGCACGAGATAAGGTATACCACCAAGGAATGACCCCTGAGTGTAGTGTCACCTCTGCCAGGTGTGGTCTTCAAAATAAAGTAAAACAGATGATGGGAAATATTATCTAATATTGTAAGATTATAATGATTTCATATTGGTAGGATGTTCTGACGGAGAAAAATATAGTATGCAATATCTACAGCTGACTCATGTAATTCAGCAGAAATACGTGTCTATACATACATAGGGTATATACAAGTTATCTAATATGAGTGTTTATATGTGTAGATATATAAAAAGCTCAAGAAAGAAAATGAACTATGTTATCAGCTTATGATAATAGATGAAGTATAGACGGGCTTTTCTGTTTAACTTGTGTACTTTTTCTATAGCTATAAAAATATTCAAATTAAAATTTTGAAGAAACGTTTACAAACTTTACTTTTCACTCCTCTGAAGTGGTTTTATTTATATGTATCCAAACAGTTCCTGGAAAAGTTCCACGATTGTGAGCATTTTAGAGGAAATTTTAGAGTAAAATGTGGCTAATAACAAGCAACTTAGGGCAGGAGAGATAGTATGGAGGTAAGGTGTTTGCCATACATGCAGAAGGTCAGTGGTTTGAATCCTGGCATCCCATATTGTCCCCCGAGCCTGCCAGGAGCGATTTCTGAGCATAGAGCCAGGAGTAACCCCTGAGAGCTGCCAAGTATGACCCAAAAACCAAAAACAAAACAAAACAAAAAAAAAACAATAAGCAACTTACCAATCAACCAAACCCTGTTTCTACATAACTGTTCCTTGGAAGAAAAGCTGAGGAGACAACTCCCCCAGACTCCAAGGCTAAGAAGTACCTAGCACATGTGCCAAGGACAACCCTGTCACAAACCAGACACCTATCAAAACTCACTTCTCGGGCCCTGAGAGATAGCAGAGCGGCGTTTGCCTTGCAAGCAGCCGATCCAGGACCTAAGGTGGTTGGTTCGAATCCCAGTGCCCATATGGTCCCCCGTGCCTGCCAGAAGCTATTTCTGCCAGGAACAGACAGCCAGGAGTAACCCCTGAGCACTGCCGGGTGTGGCCCAAAAACCAAAAAATAAATACAAATAAATAAAAAAACTCACTTCTCAGCTTTGGTTATTGTCTTTCATGTGAGGACTTCAGTGATACCCCATATGCTTCTCATATATGATTGGTTTTGGGGGCCCTCACCTGGCTTGGGGGACCATATGGGATGCTGGGGATTAAACTGGGGTCTACCCCATGCAAAGCAAATGCTCTACCCATTGTGCTATAGCTTTGGCCCCACCTCCCATATTTGAGTTCAGAGTTCCATCCTCAGTATCACCTCTCCTTTACCCCCTCCGATACTACAATGAGGAAGTGGAATCTAATCATTGAAATTCATCAGAGACAACAATTATTATAGCATGTCCCAGGTACCAAGCTTTGGGAATCCTGTCAGAGACCAGAGTGCCTGGGCCTCAACAGCAAAGGCAGCTCGAGACAATGAGGTGAGTGTTCAGAAGGGGAAGTCCAAGCTACTTTTGGAATGTGGCAATAAGGTTGCTCTGATCAGGTGAGGGAAGCTTCCTCCATTGCAAAGGAGGGGGCTGGGGTTTACTCAGTGTTAGAACATGAGATTAGAACTGTATTAGAGACGGACAGACAAACACACACACACACACACACACACACACTCACACACATTCAAAAATTGAAAACTTAAGACCATTTAGAGGTTCTTCAAACAGAAGAGGGTAAAGAAAACAGTATGCTCAGGGGGAAAAGGTTCAAAGGCCCATGATAGAAACTTTGATGGGAAGGAAAGAGGAACTCAAGAAGGTATCCAGGGGCTGAAGTATCAGAGACCCAGATCATTCAGGTCTTGGCTCAGTGATTCTTTGTCTCTTCAGTGATATGCAGATGGAAATTGGATGTTTTCTCCCAAAGATCTCTTTATTAAATTTTTGTGCTAATTGTACTTTTTTCTTTTTTTGGTTTTTGGTTTTTGGGTCACACCCAGCTGTGCTCAGGGGTTCCTCCTGGCTCTATGCTCAGAAATCGCTCCTGGCAGGCTCGAGAGACCATATGGGATGCTGGGATTCGAACCACTGTCCTTCTGCATGCAAGGCAAATGCCATACCTCCATGCTATCTCTCCGGCCCCTAATTGTACTTTTAATAAAGGTTTTATCCCTTTTTTATAATAATTATTTTCGTGAAGCATTCCATATTAAAAAATATATATATAATAATTATTTAAGCACCATGGTTACAAACCGGGCATCCCATAAGATTCTCTGAGCCTGCCAGGAGCGATTTCTGAGTATAGAGCCAGGAGTAACCTCTGAGTGCTGCCGAGTATGACCCAAAAAAGAAAAACAAAAAAACAATAAAACTCCACATTAGCTGTGTTCGCTGTTCTCTGCTAAGTGCTGGGAATGAGAAAGTCAATAAAGGTATAGTTCTGCCCCTAAAGAATTTGTGGACTAGCGGGGAAGAAAGAGAAATAAATTGGCAGTAACAAAGTTACTTTAAGAATGAAAATTGGGGGGCCGTAGAGATAGCATGAAGGTAAGGCGTTTTCCTTGCATGCAGAAGGATGGTGGTTTGAATCCCAGTATCCTATATGGTCCCCTGAGCCTTCCAGGAGCGATTTCTAAGCATAGAGCCAGGAGTAGCCCCTGAGCACTGCTGGGTATGACTCAAAAACAAAAAACAGAAAAACAAAATAAGAATGAAAATTGGGATTTTCACTCCAGTTGAAAAGGGCAAGAAATTCTCAAAGGGCATGTTATTCTCAAAAGACACATGTCTTGGGCCTGGAGAGATAGCACAGCGGCATTTGCCTTGCAAGCAGCCAACCCAGGACCAAAGGTGGTTGGTTCGAATCCCGGTGTCCCATATGGTCCCCCGTGCCTGCCAGGAGCTATTTCTGAGCAGATAGCCAGGAATAACCCCTGAGCACTGCCGGGTGTGGCTCAAAAACCAAAACAAAAACCAAAACAAACAAAACAAAACAAAACAAAACAAAAAAAGACACATGTCTCATCTGTTTGGCCTTGGGTTTGATCCCTGGCACAGTCATTTCAAAATAAACAGACCAGGGGCCTGAGGATTGTACTGGGATTAAGAGGCTTGTTTTACCTGTGACTGACTCATATTTGGTTCCTGGTACACCACATGGTTATCCCCCAATTCTGCCAAGAATGATCTTGTGTGCAGACTAAGCCCTGAAGAGAAGAGGGACTGAAGACGTTTTATTGAAACAGTTCTAAGTTTGGTGAACATTAAATTTGTCAATCCACTGCAAATCCAAGCTGAAGATAGTGAAAGTAGACAGAGGGACTGATAGATTATACACAAGGAAACAATTGTTTCTCCTGGGAAACAAGGAAAGAATGATAGCTTTGAAGCGCTGGAAGGCTCTGGGAATGTGGCTGAGGGCTGGAGCACATGTCTACTTTGTTTTAGTGTGAAAGGACAAAAAGAACCTGGAGAAAAAAGATAGCATATACAATAAACAGAAACATCAAACAAGGTATTCTAAAGGCAAGTTATTACTGAATTATATTATTAAAATGGCAAACTTTTTGTTTATATATATTTTTTTGTTTTTGGACTATGTCTGATGGTACTCAGAAGCTAATTCAGCTCCATGTTTGGGGGATTCCATCTGGAGGTGTGTGGAGAACCAGGTGATGGCAGGAATGGAATCTTGGCCTCTCCAATCAAATCAAAGTTTTTATTTTACAATATAAAACACCAGGGCCCAGAGAGATAGCACAGCGGTGTTTGCCTTGCAAGCTTCCGATCCAGGACCTAAGGTGGTTGGTTCGAATCCCGGTGTCCCATATGGTCCCCCGTGCCTGCCAGGAGCTATTTCTGAGCAGACAGCCAGGAGTAACCCCTGAGCACCGCCGGGTGTGGCCCAAAAACCAAAAAATAAAAATAAAAAAAAATATAAAACACCAGAAAAGAAGGTTTTGTTCAAGGCGAAAGTATTTCTAAATACACAGATAACCAGTTTTGCTGCAGAACTGCAACATATATATGGTTTTTGGATCACACCCGGCAGCGCTCAGGGTTTACTCCTAGCTCTACACTCAGACATTGCTCCTGGCAGGCTTGGGGGACCATATGAGATGCCGGGATCCAAACCACCGTCCTTCTGCATGCTAGGCAAATCCCCTACCTCCAGTCCCCAGAACTGCAATATTAAGAAATGCTTGGGAGGGCATTTGCCTTGCATGCTGCCAATTCAAATTTGATCCCGTTTCTCATATGATCCTCGAAGCCCACCAAGAGTGATCCCTGAGTGCAGAATCACGAGTAATCCCTGAGCACTGCAGAGTGTGGCTTCTCCCCCCCAATAAGAAATACTAAAGAAAAATGTTTTTTGTTTTGTTTTGGGGCCACACCCAGTGGTGCTCTGGCTCTACACTCAGAAATTGCTCCTGGCAGGTTGGGGGACCGTGTGGGATGCCGGGGATTGAACCCGGGTCCATCCCCGGTTGGCAGTGTGCAAGGCAAACACTCTACCACTATGCTGTCACTCTGGCCCCTGGGGTTTAGAGAAATTATGCCAGATAGAAAGTCTGATATGATCTTTAGAAAACAAGAAAATATTAATATAGATCAGAAGCATGTAAGCAATTAAAGACGTTGATTTTAAAACCTTTTCAATTAAGGAGTGCCAGAGTGATAGCGGCCAATACAGGAGAGACTGTGGTTTGCATCCCATATGGTCCCCTGAGCCTGCCAGAGATGACTTCTGAGCGCAGAGCCAGGAGTGACTCCTGAGCGCTGCCAGTTGTGACCCCCCAAAAAAAAAATCCTTTTTGAATTAAGTAAACTAATCTTTTGTGGTGCTGGGGCTCAAACTCAACATCTACAAAGTAAGTGCTCTACAATTGAGCCACAATCCCTGCAAGACTTTCTGTTTGTTTTGGAGGCCACACTCAGCATTACTCAGGGGTTAGCCCTGGCTGTTCTCAGGGAACATTTCTAGTGAGCTAAGGGATCACACAAGGTGCCAGGGATCGAATCTGGTTAGTTGCAAGCAAGGCAAATGCTGTACCCATTGTACTATCATTCTGGCTTGCCTGGGAGACTTTTTACATTTTTTGATTTGTTCATTTTTGTAGGTTTTAGCCCACACCTGGTGGTGCTCGGGATTACTTCTGGCTTTGCTCAGGAATTATTCCTGGCAGTATGAGGAAACAAATGGGATGCTGGGGATCGAACCCGAGTTGGTTTGAATGCAAATCCAATGCCCTACCCTCTGTACTCTTGCTCTAGTCCCATGAGAGACTCTTTTTTGGGGGGGGAGGGTCACACCAGGCAACACTCAGGAGTTACTCCTGGCTCTATGCTCAGAAATCGCTCCTGGCAGGCTCAGGGGACCATATGGATGCCAGGATTCGAACCATCGACCTTCTGCATGCAAGGTAAACGCCTTACCTCCAAGCTATCTCTTCGAGAGACTCTTTTAAACAAGAATTGTTATCGTTAGCATCTGCAGAAACAATATATTATGGCAATTTTAGCATAAAGGATCATGAAAAAATATATATATAAATTTTCAAGTTTCCTTTATTCTACATGAAGGGTACAAAATTAAGTCTAAGTAGACTAAAAAAGTCAAGGATGTCTATTATTGTTTTGAAAGCAATCACTAAAGATAAATAGAAAAAGTTAACTTGGGGCCGGAAGGGTGGTACAGGGCTTAAGGCGTCTGCCTGTGTGTGCTAGCCTAGGAAGGACCGTAGTTCGATCACCCAGCATCCTATATGGTCCCCCAAGTCAGGAGAGATTTTGAGCGCATAGCCAGGAGTAACCCCTGTGCGTCACCGGGTGTGGCAAAAGGAGAGAAAGAAAGAAAGAAAGAAAGAAGAGAAAGAAGAGAAAGAAAAGAAAGAAAGAAGGAAGGAAGGAAGGAAGGAAGGAAGAAGAAAGAAAGAAAGAAAGAAAGAAAGAAAGAAAGAAAGAAGAAAGAAAGAAAGAAAGAAAGAAAAAAGAAAGAAAGAAAGAAAGAAAGAAAGAAAGAAAGAAAGAAAGAAGAAAGAAAGAAAGAAAGAAAGAAAGAAAGAAAGAAAGAAAGAAAGAGGAAGAAAGAAAGGAAGAAAGGAAGGAAGGAAGGAAGGAAGGAAGGAAGGAAGGAAGGAAGGAAGAGAAAGAAAGGAAAGAAAGAAAGAAAGAAAGGAAAGAAAAAGGAAGGAAGGAAGGAAGGAAGGAAGGAAGGAAGGAAGGAAGGAAGGAAGGAAGGAAGGAAGAAGTTAACTTGGAAAGTCAAATGAAAACATTAAAAAGTATTTTATTGGGGCCAGAATGATAGCACAGTGGTAGGGCATTTGCCTACCTGGGACGGAACCAGGTTCAATCCCTGGTATTCTATATGGTCCTGTAAGTATGCCAGGAGTGATTTCTGAGCACAGAGCCAGGAGTAATCCTGAGTACCACCAGGTGTGGTCCAAAAACAAAACAAAAAAAATTAACCTAGATCAGTGGTCGGCAAGCTGAGGCTCGCGAGCCACATGCGGCTCTTTACACTTTTTGTTTTGTTTTGGTTTGGTTTGGTTTTTGGTTTTGGGCCCCTCTTTACACTTTTTTTTTTTTTTTTTTTTTTTTTTTTTTTTTTTTTTTGTGGTTTTTGGGTCACACCCGGCAGTGCTCAGGGGTTATTTCTGGCTCCACGCTCAGAAATTGCTCCTGGCAGGCACAGAGGACCATATGGGGCGCCGGGATTCGAACTGATGACCTCCTGCATGAAAGGCAAACGCCTTACCTCCATGCTATCTCTCCGGCCCCCTCTTTACACTTTTTTAATTCGGCTCTTCTGTGTGCCCGGCAGCTGCTCCAGGAGTCAGGACTCTGCTCCTAGCCTCTGTCAGTGCGTGCCCTGTATGCAGCCTCAGCGGCCAGCTCCACACAGCTCCCGTCGGGCCATGTGGTATGGGGGGCTCAAAATTTGAACGTTTTTGTGCTAATTTAGAAAGATTGGAGGAACACAAATGTGAACTTAGTTTACAGCACAAGTGGTCTGCTTTGAAAGACCTGGAGAAGGAAGGTACGTTGATTTTTAACACTTGGAATAGTATTCCTGACTCATATAATCAACTAAAAAAGCTAGCATTTGCTGTTCTTTCCTTGTTTGGGTCTACATATTTATGCGAACAATCATTTTCAAGCATGAATCTTATCAAGAGTAAATTGAGAAATCCTTTCATCAATGAGAACCTGGAATCGTGCCTAAAATAAAAAACAACAACATACAAACCTGACTTAAACTATCCAAGGAAATGCAAGGCCAATTAGTGTATGTGACTTTGTCAGTCATTGTCAGGATGTAATTTTCTCTACATTGTAAGGCAAATTTTACGGAATTTAACGTTATCGATAAATAATATCGTTCTAAAGTTTTTGTTTTATTAGTTGTGCTATTTGTATCCTCCCGACCTGTGTGGATACTTGCATGCAGAATATTCTCAATAAAAACTTTTTGAAACTAAAAACAGTGTACCATCCTATGTATTTTCGGTTTTAAAAATGTGGCTCTCAGGGACCAGAGAGATAGCATGGAGGTAAGGCGTTTGCCTTTCATGCAGGAGGATGGTAGTTCAAATCCTGGCATCCCATATGGTCCCCCGTGCCTGCCAGGGGTGATTTCTGAGCATGGGGCCAGGAGTAACCCCTGAGGACTGCCGGGTGTGACCGCCCAAAAATGTGTCTCTCAAAATAAATTTTAATTATGGTTTTGGCGAGATTTGGCTCAGTTGGAAAAAAAAGGTTGCCCACCACTGACCTAGATGAAGGCAGTAAAAGGACAAATGAATAATAAATAAAGGTGATGAGGAACTGGAGAGATGGTACAACTATAGGGTGCTTATCTGGCAGTAACTGATCTGATTTTGGTGTCCAGCACTACATATGGTCCCCTAGGCCCCCTCAGGAATTATCCCTGTGTGCAGAGCCCAGAGTAAGCTCTGAGCACAGTGGATAAGAAAAAAAAAATGAGACAAAAAAAAACCCACAAAATTCAAATTGCCAGAGTGGATAACTCAGTTGGATAAGGACTCAGTTTCACATTTTTTACTATATATATCTGAAATCAAAGATTATTGACAAATTGAAGGGTTTTTTTTTCTTTTGCATCAAGGCATAGATAGTGTGAATGTAATAAACTCGAAGCCTGAAAAAGCCTCTTTGTGGCAAAGATTAAAAAACAAAGGTGGGGGGCCGGCGAGGTGGCGCTACAGGTAAGGTGTCTGCCTTGCAAGCGCTAGCCAAGGAAGGACCGCGGTTCGATCCCCCGCGTCCTATATGGTCCCCCCAAGCCAGGGGCAATTTCTGAGCATGAGCCAGGAGTAACCCCTGAGCATCTAACGGGTGTGGCCCGAAAAACCAAAACCAAAACAAAACAAAACAAAGGTGGGACACAGAAGAACAGTGTTTTGAATCCCTGCATCAGGGGCCAGAGAGATAGCATAGAGGTAGGGCGATTGCCTTGCATGCAGAAGGACGGTGGTTTGAATCCCAGTATCCCATATGGTCCCCCGAGCCTGCCAGGAGCGACTTCTGAGCATAGAGCCAGGTGTAACCCCTGAGTGCTGCTGAGTGTGACCCAACCCCCCACCAAAGAAAAGGAATTCTCATAGGTAAATCATTCAGGTTCTAATTGAGGTTCAAGTTCAAATATTTGTCAGCATTAGCCATATGGACATGGATGCAAAGATTGTCTCTGGCAGTGCTTTAAATCCTAACATTTTGGTGGTATAGAAAGTACAGCAGATATGTCATTTACCTAACAAGAGTAGTCCAGGTTCAATCCTCAAACCACATATTTCTCCAAGTACCACCAGATGAGATCCCTGAGCACAGAGCCAAGAGTAAACCTTGAGCATAGGCAGAGTGCCCAGAAATAAATTATGCTTTTATGCAGTTGGGCAGATTTTACTTTTATCAGAGGTTCCAGAACAGTTATCTGTTATTTCAAATTCCTTAGAAAAGGGGCCAGAATCTTTGTCCCTGGCCTTGCTCTGAACTTCTGCTTGGTTACTACCAGAAGGTAGCTTTCACTCACTTTAGTTCTCAAATCATGGTCTTCAGGAACTAGCCTGAACATCTTGTTTTTGTTGATTTTTTTTTGGTGGGGGCACACTCCAAACTCTATGCTCAGGCTCTGCTCAGAAAGGCAGGCTCAGGGATGCTGGGGATCAAACCCAGGTTCGTCCTAGGTCGGCCATGTGCAAGGCAAAAGCCCTATTACTGTGCTATTGGTTTTTTGTTTTGTTTTGTTTTGTTTTTGTTTTGGGGTCACATCTGCCAGTGCTCAGGGGCCACTCCTGGCTCTAAACTCAGAAATCGCTCCTGGCAGGCTCAGGGGACCATATGGGATGCCAAGATTTGAACCACCGTCCTTCTGCATGCAAGGCAAACGCTCCACCTCCATGCTATCTCTCCGCCTTCCCCCACTACATCTTGTTTTAAGGTGTATGTATAGGGGATGGACCAGTTGGTGCCCAGGAGTCCCCAGGGACTCACCAGTGACCCTCAGTCTGTGTGGGTTAACAGACTGAGCATATAGTGTTGCTTAGGTTGCTTAGGTATATGGGGACCACCTAGACCACCCTGGCAGTATTTGGGGCCTCCAGGGCTGCATTTGACAGATGCTGGGAGTGGTGATAGCCACATGGTGCCAGGTATCTAACTGGGTCTGGCACAGGCTTGCATGCACCCTAACCACAATACTATACGACGTTGTTTTATTATGTTAGGGTCTGAGCAGATAACCTGACAGGCACTAAGAGTCAAAGACCACTTCTGATCATGTAAAATGCAAAAGGGAGTTTATTCAACTATAGTTGGGTACTCTGTCGTGGACAAAGGCCCTGTATAAAACTAACAGCAGGTTATATAGAGTTAACAGGCTTCAGCAGGCTGAATTCCATTGGTTGATACAAACAGTTTAACTTCCACAGTATACATGACTGGCTCAATTTTCACCTTCAAATTCCCTTCATCCATCCCTTACACAGGTGTCTCACATATGACCTAACTCCTGCCCTTCCCTCTTTATCTGGTAAGATACCGTTTGGGCTGCAAAACAGAACGACCTTCATAACAAGGGAGTCCTTGGCTGGCCTGGGAATGCGATAGGGAGCAGTTTCTGAGAAGGGATGGGGAAGGGGTGAATAAGCTGCTTCAGGCTTGTTGTTCCTTAAGGCGAGTTAGAGCCTCAGGCTCTGGGCTCTTCGGGGCCTGGGGACTAACAAATTACTACTCAGAGCCTTGTTTTATATAAAATAAACTCTCATCGCACATGGATTGTTTCTAGTATTTTCTTTTCTTTCTTTTTTTTTTTTTTTTTTGGTTTTTGGGCCACACCCGGTAACGCTCAGGGGTTACTCCTGGCTATGTGCTCAGAAGTTGCTCCTGGCTTGGGGGACCATAGGGGACACCGGGGGATCGAACCGCGGTCCATCCAAGGCTAGCGCAGGCAAGGCAGGCACCTTACCTTTAGCGCTACCGCCCGGCCCCTAGTATTTTCTTTCTAGTGCGTAAAGGGCAATGCCCCAAAAGACCAGCAGAGAGCAGTAAGGAGAAAGCGGCAGGGTGGACAGTGAGGAGGGACTTTTAAAATCTAGGTTCGGTCTGACACTTGCTGTAGCTAAATCTTCTGGGGGAGATTTTATATGACTCTTGGAGGAGGCTTCGCCTCTAACAGTGAAACCTAGCTCTTGGCTCAGAGCCAATGCAGAGAGTGGTTATTTGAGATTTTCTTCCTGTGATGTACCCATTCTTTCTAAAGCCCTTCCAATTATCTAAGAACAGGACGTTCACTAGGGATTCACATAGAGAACAAGAATGCAACCCTATTTTCTTTCTTTCCTTCCTTTTTTTTTTTTTCCTTCAGTTTTTGGGTCACACCCGACAGCGCTCAGGGGCTACTCTTGGCTCTACGTTCAGAAATCGCCTGGCAGACACAGGGGACCATATGTTATGCCGGGATTCGAACCACCGTCCTTTTGCATGCAAGGCAAACGCCTTACCTCCATGCTATCTCTCCGGCCCCTTCTTTTTGTTTTTGAACCACAATTGCCCCATTTTCCGCGTGCAAAACAAGTGCTAGTAGCCTCAGCCCTAATAATCTTCATTGCTTATTTTTTCTTTTTAAAAAAGTCTTAGTATTGGCCCAGAGAGATAGCACAGCGGTTTTTGCCTTGCAAGCAGCCGATCCAGGACCAAAGGTGGTTCGTTCGAATCCCGGTGTCCCACATGGTCCCCCAAGCCTGCCAGGAGCTATTTCTGAGCAGACAGCCAGGAGTAACCCCAGAGCACCGCTGGGTGTGGCCCAAAAAACAACAAACAAAACAAACAAAAAAAAAAGCTTCCGCCGGGCCTGCAGAAAGGTCAAAGGGCGGGCGGGAACCTCAGAGCGAGGCCGAGGGAGGGAGAAACCGGAAGAGGCGTGGCCCCGCAGGCTCCCGGAAGAGGAGTTGCCACGCAACGCAGCGCCCGCCCCTTCCGGTTCCGCCTCTCGGGACCCGACGCGGCCACTCCTCTCCCGGGTCCTCTCCCACTTATAGAGTCGTGCGGGCGCTGCTGTCCGTGTCGGGCGTCCGCTGTGGCCCGGCCGTGCCCGCGTGGCTGGCCGAGGACGACCCGGGCTGCTCAGAAGCCCCACCACGCTGCCCTGCGGACACAGCTTCTGCCGGGGCTGCCTGGAGGCGCTGTGGAGCCGCGCGAGCTGTGCAAGAACCTGCCGCTGCAGGTGCTGGCGGACAAGTCCGGCCGGGCTGTTTGCGAGCTGGACCGGCCTCCTCCGGCCCCGGAGTCCCGGCCCGCCTGCAGAGCGGCCTTCCTTTCTCCGCCTTTTCTCTCCTGATTTTTCTCTTCCCCCCTCGTGGTCAACTTCCTCGAGGCAGGAAGAAGCCCAGCACCCTGGAACTCCTTGCTGTCATTCTGATGCCTGGGCTTGTTTCTCTCCTGCTCTCTCTCCGCCCTGGGCCGCGCCGTGTCAGTTATGCACACTCTTTGGCGAAGCAGGTCACACTCAATCACATCGTGCCGAGATCAACGATCTGTCTCCAAAAATATTTTCAGCACCTTGGAGGACTGAAGCTCTGTTTCCAGGAAGCCCTTTCTTTGCTTTTTTTTTTTTGCAAAGCTGCCCAGCCCAGTCCTCTCTCTCTCTGTCTCTCTCCTGGCACTCCTAGAAGTAACCAACCTCTCATCAAACTTTTTTTGGCTTTTGGCTTTTAGGTCACACCCGGCAGCGCTCAGGGGCTTACTCCTGGCTCTGGGATGCTGAGGATCGAACCCATTCGTCCTAGGTCGGCCATGTGCCAGGCAAACGCCCTGTCACTGCTATTGCTGAGACCCCACTACATCTTGGTGGTTTTGTTTTGTTTTGGGGTCACATCCGGCGGCGCTCAGTGGCCACTCCTAGCTCTAAACTCAGAAATCGCTCCTGGCAGGCTCAGGGGACCATATGGGATGCCGGGATTAGAACCACCTTCCTTCTGGAAGCAAGGCAAATGCCCTACCTCCGTGCTATCTCCGGCCCCTCAACAAACTGTTATTACACCTTTGTCTGGTTTAGATAGTTCGGTGGAAATCAAACTTGTTCCGCTTTCCCGTGGGTCTTGACTTTATTGAGACACGCTGCAGAGTGTGTTATAGATTTTTGCTTAGAATGAACGACGCTTTACTTCAGTACTTTGCTTGCTTGAGAAGTTTAGTTCCAGGCTGCAATTATAAGGTTAAAGACGACTAGGCCTGAAGAGGCAGTTAATTCTTTTTTCTTTTGTTTTGTTTTTGGGTCACACCCGGCAGAGCTCAGGAGTTACTCCTGGCTCCATGCTCAGAAATCGCTCCTGGCAGGCTCTGGGAACCATATGGAATGCCAGGATTCGAACCAATGACCTGCTTGAAAGGCAAATGCCTTACCTCCATGCTATCTCTCCAGCGCCAGGCAGTTAATTCTTAAAACTAGATCTCAGGGGCAGAACGTGGCCTGCCACTTCCCCTCCCCTAACTGACTCTCAGGATAGCCATAAGAACATTCTAGCACAAGCTATCTCAGAAGCTCACAAGAGGGAGGGACTGAAATGGCCAAGTGAGGTATAGCAAATGGCCCTTGAAGATTAGAAAGGGATGACACACAGGTAGACGCACCCAGGCCTACTCTTATTAAGATTTGATTGGATCCCGCATTGGGATTCATTTTGAAGTGATTGAATTTCGCCTTTATGTGAAAATCCTTCCCCTAGAGACCCTGAGCCCTATATAAACTCGTTAAGAAAACCCCTCGGGGTCTGACTCAAGAGCTGTGACAGTGAGAATCAGGCCCCAACGTGCTGGTTTGAATAAAGCTTCACCTGCTTGTTGCATCTTGGCTGCCTCATTTGTGTAAGGACCACACGGGGACCCTAACAACTTCATAAGGATTTCACTAATGTTTCATTTTTGTTATACCGTAATAGTTACACAAGTATTGCACTGATGTTAGACTATTAGGGTCCAGAGTTGAAAGACGACACCAAATAATTGGAATAAAGCTGAACAAAACTTTAAGCCACCTACTAACAACTCCCATACTGAACTACAAAGGTTCTAGCACAGCAGCGTTTGCCTTGCAAGCAGCCGATTCAGGACCTAAGGTGGTTGGTTTGAATCCCGGTGTCCCATATGGTCCCCCGTGCCTGCCAGGAGCTATTTCTGAGCAGACAGCCAGGAGTAACCCCTGAGCACTGCCGGGTATGGCCCCAAAACCAAAAATAAATAAATAAAATAAAATAATTGTCAGTTGTCTAGGGGCACCTTCCTACTGCACCCTGTGTCCTTCCCCAATAGGCTACTTGGTATGGCCAGGTAGCTTACAGCAATGTTTATGAGGAAACCTAGCATGTGGTTTACACTATGTGGTCCTTACAAAATGGCCTCCCTCCTTGTTCAGAACCCAGGACCCCACAACACTTTATTCCATTTTGTGTCTGCATAACTTTGTTACAATTGCAAGGGTCCTTAGAAGCCCACCGTCTCAAATTCAAATTTGACAGGAATGTAAATAGCAAAACAGGTTTTTTAATTCTAGCTAGCTAGAGCCTCTGAAGAGCAGAGAGCCCGGAGGAAAGAAAAAGATGGACTACTCCTAGAGTCTTAAAAAGGGAAAGAGGGGCCCAGAAAGATAGCATGGAGGTAAGGCGTTTGCCTTTCATGCAGAAGGTCATCAGTTCAAATTCCGGCATCCCATTTGGTCCCCCGTGCTTGCCAGGAGCGATTTCTGAGCATGGAGCCAGAAGTAACTCCTGAGCACTGCCGGGTGTGACCCCAAAAAAAACAAACAAAGGGAAAGTGGGGAATGGTACAGTATTTCATTCTAAGTTACACAAGTTATATGTCCAGAAACAGGTTATTTTTCCAGGGTGCCACAAGATTGGGGGCCCTCCATCCTGTGGAGGTTCCTGTGGTCAGCACATCCTGTCCAAAGTACATTCTAGTGACATATGCTTTGCGATTAAGAAAGATAATACGAATCCCTTCAAGGCGTGTCTCGGCTGAGGCGTGTGTTTTCTGTTGGAGTTGTGGACTTGTGCTGGTTTCCTTAGCTTGGCAGACATTTGGGGGCTTCCCTTGGCATCCCCTGACGGCTTGCCTCGGCTGAGGTGAGTGTTTGGGGGCCGGAGTTGCGGATCAGGCTGACTGCTGGACCCCTAGGCCCAGCAGACATTTTGGGACCTCCCCCAGCCTGCATCAACCTGGGAACTTTGATCTCCTCCAGCATTAATCCCTTCAAGGCGTGTCTCGGCTGAGGCGTGTGTTTTCTGTTGGAGTTGTGGACTTGTGCTGGTTTCCTTAGCTTGGCAGACATTTGGGGGCTTCCCCTGGCATCCCCTGATGGCTTGCCTCGGCTGGGCCGTGCACTCCACCTAGCCAATGAGTACCACCACAACACGTAGAAAAACCCACAGCGTAAGCGTGACAATGGGGAGACTATGCAGACCAACTTTAACCATAGAGAATGAAGATGGAAACTCTGATGACTCAACAATGGCCAACTACCTAAGCAGTCTTTCAGAAATGGAGTTTAGAGAAGAAATATGGAGGTTGCTAACAGAAATCAAAGAAAGTATAAATCAGAACACTAATAAAAATCAAGAGAATATGAAGATAGAAATCAGAAAACTCCAAACTGAAATATCAGATCAGATAACAGGTCTGAAAAACTCAGTAGATGAATTGAAGAACATAATGGATGAGCTTTCCAACAGGTTAAAAGCAGCTGAGGATAGAATTAGTGCTTTAGAAGATGAGATGCATAACAACTTTACACAGCAGAAGAGATTGGAAAAAAGCCTTAAATCAAATGACCAGACAATGGAAAATTTACTCAAAGAATATGAGCAGATGAAAATAGAAGTCTTTGATAAGCTCAACAGAAACAACTTTAGAATCACTGGAGTCCCAGAGACCCAAGAAGAAAATCTTCAGGAAGAATCAATGGTTAAGAACATCATCACAGAGAAACTACCAGAGCTAAAGAAAACATGTGACCAAATCCTGAATGCCCGAAGAGTACCAACTAAAAAAGACCCCAGTAGAAACACCCCAAGACACATCCTAGTCACCATGATGAAACCCACCAATAGAGATAGAATACTGCAAGCAGCAAGATCGAAAAGGGAAATTACGTTCCAGGGAGCATCCTTGAAATTTACAGCAGACCTGTCACCAGAAACACTCAAGGCCAGAAGGCTGTGGTGGGACATAGTGGCAAAACTCAATGAAATAAATGCTTCGCCAAGAATACTGCACCCAGCAAAACTCAGTTTCAGGTTTGAAGGATGTATACACGGCTTCACAGATAAACAACAGCTCAAAAACTTTGCAGACTCAAAACCAGCCTTAAAAGAAAAACTGAAAGATCTACTCTAAAAACAAGACAGAACAAAAAACACACCAAACTTCTACACAAAGATGGCAATAAATCCTATGACAATTATTTCTCTCAATGTCAATGGACTAAATGCGCCAGTTAAGAGGCACAGAGTGGCGAAATGGATGAAAAAACTGAAGCCAACCTTCTGCTGTCTACAAGAAACACACCTGAATAGTCAGAATAAACATAGACTCAAAATCAAAGGCTGGAGGAAAATCATTCAAGCAAACAACACCCTTAAAAAAGCGGGGGTGGCCATACTAATATCAGATGACACAAACTTTATACTCAGAAAAGTTGTAAGGGACAAAGATGGATATTATGTACTAATCAAGGGATTTGTACAGCAAGAAGAAATCACTCTCCTAAACATATACGCACCGAATGAGGGTCCAGCAAAGTATTTAATACAATTGTTGACAAATCTGAAGAAGGATATCAATAATAACACAATAATTGTGGGAGACCTCAACACAGGCTTGTCAACACTTGATAGGTCAACCAAATGGAAACCCAACAAAAATATACTAGACCTGAAAAGAGAAATGGATGAAAGAGGCCTAGTAGATATATATAGGGCACTCTATCCTCAGAAACCTGGATACACATTCTTTTCCAATGTACATGGATCATTCTCCAGGATAGATCACGTGCTGGCACATAAAACATACCTCCATAAAATAAAAAAATAGACATTTTGCAGGCTGCCTTTGCTGACCACAAGGCTCTGAAGTTAGATGTGAACTGCAAAGGGACACAGAAGAAAAAATTTAACACCTGGAAGTTAAACAGCCTCATACTCAATAACCAGTGGGTCCGAGATGAAATCAAGGAGGAAATCAAAAGGTTCCTGGAAACAAATGACAATAAAGACACAAACTATCAGAACTTATGGGACACAGCAAAAGCAGTACTGAGAGGAAAATTTATAGCTTTGCAAGCACACATCAGGAAGGAAGAAGGAGCTTACCTGAGTAGCTTAATGACACAGCTAATAGAACTAGAAAGTGCTCAACAAAAGGACCCAAAAATAGGGAGACAGAAGGAAATAACAAAGCTGAGAGCAGAAATCAACGAAGTGGAAACCCAAAAAACAATCTGAAAGATAAACGAAAGCAGAAGTTGGTTCTTTGAAAAAATAAACAAGATTGATAGACCATTGGCAAAACTCACAAAGCAAATGAAAGAAACTTGATAACGCATATTAGAAATGAAAAGGGAGAGATCACTACAGATACTGCAGAGATTCAAAGGGTATTCAGAGAATACTTTGAGAAACTCTATGCCACTAAATATGAGAACCTGGAAGAAATGGATAAATTTCTGAACTCATATAACCTTCCACGGTTGAATAAAGAAGAGGTAGCATATCTAAACACCCCCATCACTATTGAGGAAATTAAAACTGTAATCAAAAATTTACCCAAAAACAAAAGCCCAGGCCCTGATGGATTCACAAATGAATTCTTTCAAACCTTTCAAGAGGAACTACTACCAATTCTGGCCAGGCTCTTTTATGAAATCGAAAAAACAGGAATACTTCCAAATAGCTTTTATGAAGCCAACATCACCTTAATACCAAAACCTGATAGAGATGCTGCCAAAAAAGAAAATTACAGACCAATATCCCTGATGAACACAGATGCAAAGATCCTCAACAAAATCCTGGCGAACAGGATCCAGTGCCTCATCAAGAAGATCATTCACTTTGATCAAGTAGGTTTCATCCCAGGAATGCAAGGCTGGTTTAACATCCGTAAATCTATCAATATAATACACAACATAAACAACAAAAAAATAAAAATCACATGGTCATATCAATAGATGCAGAAAAAGCATTTGATTGGGGGCCGGGCGGTGGCGCTAAAGGTAAGGTGCCTGCCTTGCCTGCGCTAGCCTCGGACGGACCGCGGTTCGATCCCCTGGCGTCCCATATGGTCCCCCAAGCCAGGAGCAACTTCTGAGTGCATAGCCAGGAGTAACCCCTGAGCGTCACTGAGTGTGGCCCAAAAACCAAAAAAAAAAAAAAAAAGAAAAAGAAAAAGCATTTGATAAGGTTCAACACCCATTCTTGATGAAAACTCTCAGCAAGATAGGAATAAAAGGAACCTTTCTCAATATAGTCAAAGCCATCTACCAGAAGCCAGTGGCAAATATTATCCTCAATGGAGAAAAACTAAAATCCTTTCCTCTAAATTCTGGTACAAGACAAGGCTGTCCTCTCTCACCACTCCTATTCAACATAGCACTGGAAGTACTTGCTATAGCGATTAGGCAAGAAAATGATATCAAGGGAATCCAGATAGGAAAGGAAGAAGTCAAGCTCTCACTGTTTGCAGATGACATGATACTCTACTTAGAAAACCCCAAAGACTCTACCAAAAAGCTTCTGGAAATAATAGATTCATATAGCAAAGTGGCAGGCTACAAAATTAACACACAAAAATCAATGGCCTTTTTATACACTAATAATGATAGGGAAGAAATGGACATTAAGAGAACAATCCCATTCACATTAGTTCCACACAAACTCAAATATCTTTTTTTTTTTTTTTTTTTTTGGTTTTTGGGCCACACCCGGTAACGCTCAGGGGTTACTCCTGGCTATGCGCTCAGAAGTCGCTCCTGGCTTGGGGGACCATATGGGACGCCGGGGGATCGAACCGCGGTCCGTCTCCTAGGCTAGCGCAGGTAAGGCAGGCACCTTACCTCCAGCGCCACCGCCCGGCCCCTACAAACTCAAATATCTTGGAGTCAACCTGACTAAAGATGTGAAGGATCTATACAAAGAAAACTACAAAACACTGCTCCAAGAAATAAGAGAGGACACGCGGAAATGGAAACACATACCATGCTCATGGATTGGCAGGATCAACATCATTAAAATGGCAATACTTCCAAAAGCATTGTACAGATTTAACGCGATTCCTCTGAAGATACCCATGACATTCTTCAAAGAAGTGGATCAAATACTTCTGAAATTCATCTGGAACAACAAACAACCTCGAATAGCTAAAGCACTCCTTGGGAAAAGGAATATGGGAGGCATTACTTTCCCCAATTTTAAGTTGTATTACAAAGCAACAGTTATAAAAACAGCATGGTATTGGAATAAAGACAGACCCTCAGATCAGTGGAATAGGCTTGAGTACTCAGAGAAGGTTCCTCAGACATATAACCACCTTGTTTTTGATAAAGGAGCAAGAAATCCTAAATGGAGCAGGGAAAGCCTATTCAACAAGTGGTGTTGGCACAACTGGTTAGCCACTTGCAAAAAAGCGAACTCAGACCCACAGCTAACACCATGTACAAAGGTAAAATCCAAATGGATTAAAGACCTTGATATCAGAACTGAAACTATAAGGTATATAGAACAACATGTAGGTGAAACACTCCAGGACATTGAGACTAAAGGCATCTTTAAGGAGGAGACAGCACTTTCCAAGCAAGTGGAAGCAGAGATAAACAGATGGGACTATATTAAGCTGAGAAGCTTCTGCATCTCAAAGGAAATAGTGCCCAGAATACAAAGGCCACCCACTGAGTGGGAGAAATTATTCACCCAATACTCATCAGATAAAGGGCTAATATCAAAAATGTACAAGGTACTGACAGAACTATACAAGAAAAAAACAACTAACCCCATCAAAAAATGGGGAAAAGAAATGAACAGACACTTTGAAAAAGAAGAAAGGCAAATGGCCAAAAGGCACATGAAAAGATGTTCAACATCACTAATCGTCAGGGAGATGCAAATCAAAACTACTATGAGGTACCACCTCACACCACTGAGATTGGCACACATCACAAAAAAGGAAAACAAGCAGTGCTGGTGGGGATGTGGAGAGAAAGGAACTCTTTTTCACTGCTGGTGGGAATGCCGTCTAGTACAACCTTTATGGAAAGCGATATGGAGATTCCTTCACAAACTGGAAATTGAGCTTCCATACGATCCAGCTATACCACTCCTAGGAATATATCCAAGAAACACAAAAATACAATACAAAAATCCATTCCTTACTCCTATATTCATTGCAGCGCTATTTACAATAGCCAGACTCTGGAAACAACCAAGATGCCCTTCAACAGATGAGTGGCTGAAGAAACTGTGGTACATATACACAATGGAATACTATGCAGCCATCAGGAGAGATGAAGTCATGAAATTTTTCTATACATGGATGTACATGGAATCTATTATGCTGAGTGAAGTAAGTCAGAAGGAGAGAGAAAGACACAGAATGGTTTCACTCATCTATGGGCTTTAAGAAAAATGAAGGACATTTTTAACAGTATCTCAGAGACAAGAGAGATGAGGGCTGGTAGGTGCAGCTCAGGACATGCAGCTCATCACATAGAGTGATGAGTGCAGTTGCAGAGATGACTACACTGAAAACTATCATAACAATGTGAATGAATGAGGGAAGTGGAAAGCCTGTCTCGAGTACAGGTGTAGGGGGGTGGGGAGGAGGGAGATCTGGGAAATTGGTGGTGGGAATGTTGCACCGGTGAAGGGGGGGTGCTCTTTACATGACTGTAATCATACAACTATAATCATGTTTGTAATCACGGTGTTTAAATAAAGATAAAAAAAAGAAAGATAATACTTGCATATTAGCAAGGGGTCTAGGGCATACCGCAGGGGACAAATATATCAAGCTTGCTTAATAGAACATACCTTAATTATACCTTAACAACATCATTCTAATATCTCCCCTTTTTTTGCTTATCCACTGGCATTGATGGGCATTTGAATGGCTTCCACCTCTTGGTTATTGTGAATAATATTGGAGGATATTGATGTTTAAGTATTCAAGCTCTTATTTTCGATTCTTTAACCAAAGAATTTGGTCATATGGGAATTCTGTTTAACTTACAGAGGATAAGTTAAACTACTGTCCATAGCTGTATCTTATTGGTGTTTGGATCACACCTGGTAATACTCAGGACTTATTCCTGGCTCTGCACTAAGGTATCTGACTGACTCAGAAGACTGGAAGTAAAAAAAAAAAAAAAAGTCTTCACCCTTGCAATTGCATGGTCTCCTGTGTCTTCTTGAAACCTTTGAGATGCTAGAAGGATGGGGACGCGATCCCAACCCTAACAATTGGGGACCACAAAGGGACCCCTTTCCAAGCGACATTCTAGGCATTCCAATAAGGCTTGACCAGGTGAGACACACTCTTTCTGTATCTGGTTTCTTTGTTGGCTGTTGTTTCATTTGGTTTCTTTGTCCTTGCGTGATATGGGAAGGTTTGGTGTGGATGGGAAGGTTTGGTGTGGATTCCTTATGGTCTGGTTTCTCGTTTGCTCTGAATATGCCTGTTGCATCTGCTGAAGTGATAGGAGTCAGTTTTGCCATAGGTGCAGGAATGTTTGTTGGCCTCCTGTTGTGGGTGGCATTTGCATGCCCAGAGAAGCTGTCTAACCGCTGGCAGCTTTGGTGTTTCTTGTTTTGACTTAGTGGCTCTGGGTTCGGATGAAACTGAAACTTGATCGTGCATAGCTTACCGGAGCTGCAGTATACACAAAGAAGGAGGAGGTGGTTTGTGTGGCGGCAGGCCCCGTTTTCACTATTGGAGTTGGTGCCTGTATAGGTGCGCTTATCTGGATACACTTTGTGTGTCCTGAGAGGTTTCCTCACTTCTGCTGACTTCCTTGCTGTCGGTCTGGAATTTCTTAGTCTCAGGTTGCCTTTGATTTTTTTTTTTTTTTTTTTTTTTTTTGGTTTTTGGTTTTTGAGCCACACCCGGCGGTGCTCAGGGGTTCCTCCTGGCTGTCTGCTCAGAAATAGCTCCTGGCAGGCACGGGGACCATATGGGACACCGGGATTCGGATCAACCACCTTAGGTCCTGGATCGGCTGCTTGCAAGGCAAACGCCGCTGTGCTATCTCTCCGGGCCCTGCCTTTGATTTCTTTTTTTTTTTTTTTTTTTTTTTTTTTTTGGTTTTTGGGCCACACCCGTTTGACGCTCAGGGGTTACTCCTGGCTATGTGCTCAGAAATCGCCCCTGGCTTGGGTGGACCATATGGGACGCCGGGGGATCGAACCGAGGTCCTTCCTTGGCTAGCGCTTGCAAGGCAGACACCTTACCTCCAGCGCCACCTACCCGGCCCCTGCCTTTGATTTCTTAATGTCGCTCACAGCTCTGGCACTTGGTGGTCGTTTATGCTGACTCTCGTGAGAGGGAATATTTGCATAGTAGTTTAGAAGATGTGCTAGAAAGGCAACCGACCACCATCCAAGGGATGCCTTGGTCAGTTGCAGGATACAGGGACACCTGGAGATCCTGTCTGAATTCGAGACTGCAGAGCCAGGTAAATTTTTCTTTCTCAGAGTGTGAGCTGTACTGCCACCATGGGGCAGAAGTATTTACTACTCCTCTTTCTCTAACCATCGATCACTGGTCTGAAGTAAAAACCTGAGCAAGGGATCTTCCTTTCCCATGAAGAAGGGAAAGTGGCAACATTCTGCTTGGCTGAGTGGCCCACCTTTAAGGTTGGGTGGCCAGCCAAGGGCTCCTTTCATCACGACCTAATCTTGTGGGTCAAGAGTGTTGTGTTTCAGCCTAGAGAATCTGGTCATCCTGACCAGGAGTCTTACATCATGGTCTGGACTGATCTGAGTGAAAACCCACCCCCGTGGGTGAAGTGTTTCCTTTTACCCACTCATTTGTCTTTACAGACACCCTTAGAGCCTGCTGTTCTACCCCTGAAAGCTCCGCCTCCAGACACCGATAAGAGTATCCTGAAGGAGAAAGAAGAAAGACCGCCACTGACGGCTCCACTAGCCAAGATCTACCCTGAAACGACAGACTTTCTCCTTTTCTTCGATGACCCACCTCCCTACCAGGATGGGAACAGCGGGGGGGGGGGGGGAAGGGTGTGGGAAGAGGCTCAGCCACCAGTTTTTCCTCCCCTTTCTCCTCTTTCTTCCTCAGGTACATCCCTGTCCCCAACTCCAGAGACTATGGAGACTGACCTGGAGAGTAACTGGGGCAGGGGAGGGGCCCTGCCATGGGAACTCCAAGTAGAGCAAGTTGCCGCGCAGAGGTAGCTTGGACCTACTCCTGCTAAGAGCCTCTGCATCAACCTTGCCAGAAGTGATTAGAGCTGTCCCACTTAGATCACTTAGATCTGCTGAACCAGTGAACCCTGAGGCGGCTAAAGCTGTCCCACTGAGGGCCTGTGGGTCCCCCATACCAGATGGGCGCGGGGGGGGGGGCAGATTCCTGCCGTATAGTATTGGCCCTTTTTCGTTCTTTGACCTCTATAATTGGAAGGCCAATCACCCTCCCTTCTCAGAGGACCCAACAAATTCATGGGCTTTGATGGAGTCGCTCATCGTATACCCATCAGCCTACATGGGAATGACTGCCAGCAGTTGCTGGACACTCTTTTTACCAACTGAGGAACAGGACCACATTATTGAGGAGGCCCACAAGCACTGTCTTTGGGCCGGATGGGAGGCCCCCCGAACCGGCACTCACCTGCTGGATGAGAATTGTCCTCTGACTCGCTCAAACTGGGACTACAACACCCCTGCAGGCAGAGAAAAGTTATCCAATTATGGCCAGATTCTCATGAGAGGTCTCCAGGGGGCGGCTCGCAAGCCCACCAATTTGGCCAAGGTAAAGGAGGTAATACAGGGGCCAAACGAAAGCCCCTCTTTGTTCTTGGAACGGCTCATTGAAGCCTACAGACAATACACCCCATTTGACCCAATGGCCCAGGAGCAGCAGGCCTCGGTAATAATGGCCTTTATTGGCTAGTCTGCGATAGACATTAGGTATAAGCTACAGCGGCTGGAGGGAATGCATGAAATGACATTGAAAGACTTAGTTAAGGAGGCAGAAAAGGTTTTTCATAAGCGTGAGACTCCAGAGGAAAGGAAGGAAAGGCTAGTTAGAGAGAAGGAGGATAGAGAGGATCAGCAGGCTAAGCGCACGCAAATAAAGATTTAGTAAGGATCCTGGCAAGTAGCAATTAGAAAACAGGGCACAGCCAAAGGGAGCCTAGGAACCTGGGCCAAAAGAAGAGCCGGCTAGAAAAAAGACCAATGGGCTTACTGCCAAGATAAAGGACACTGAGCACGGGGTTGCCCAAACAAGAAGGGAAAGAAGGAAAGAACGGGCTCCTCCTTTCTGTCCTTGGAGCAGGAAGACTAGGGGCATCAGTTTGAGACCCCTGATCTAGCCCTTTGATTATTCTTTTCTCTCCTGCCTTTTTTTGGCCCACACCCAGCAGTGCTCAAGGGTTACTCCTGGTTATCTGCTCAGAAATGGCTCCTGGCAGGCATGGGGGACCATATGGGATGCGGGATCCTCTATGGATTATCTAAACAGAACTTTGGGTCCTTTAAACTTTTAATTTGTTTTTTGTTTGTTTGGTTTGTTTTTGGGTCACATATGGTGGCACTTGGGTTACTCCTGGCTCTGTGCTCAGAAATTGCTCCTGGCAAGCTTGGGGGACCATATGGGATGTCGGGATTTGAACCACCATTTGTCCTGGATCGGCTGCATGCAAGGTACATGCCCTGCTGCTGTGCTATTTTTCCTGCCCCGTAAACTTTTATTTATTTATTTATTTATTTATTTTGTTTTTTTGGGTCACACCTGGCAGCGCTCAGGGGTTACTCCTAGCATTATGCTCAGAAATCGCCCCTGGCAGGCACGGGGGACCATATGGGATGCCGGAATTTGAACCACCGTCCTTCGGCATGAAAGGCAAATGCCTTACCTCCATGCTATCTCTCCAGCCCCATTAATTTTTATACTTATCATCCTTATTATGGTTCTTCAGCCACATTTGGCAATGTATAGGGCTTGTTCCTGGCTCTGTTCAGGATCGCTCCTCACAGCACTTCTGTGGTGTCAGGGTTTGAACCAGGTCAGCCATGTGCAATATAATCACTTTATGTGCTATCTCTCCAGCCCAGTCATTTGATTTTAAATTTTTGAAGAATTGGCCAGAGAGAGAGCATGGAGGTAAGGTGTTTGCCTTGCATGCAGAAGGACAGTAGTTCGAATCCTGGCATCCCATATGGTCCCCTGAGCCTGCCAGAAGCGATTTCTGAGCATAGAGCTAGGAGTAACCCCTGAGTGCTGCTGGGTGTGACCTCTCCCAAAAAAATTGTTTTTGAAGAATTAAATACACATTTCAAATGTTTCCTAATACTCAATTTTGAACATTTAAATATGTTTCAGCAAAGTATAGAGTTCTTGTTTATCTATGAGCTTTTGTTTTTAAAAATTGGTTTGTTTTGTTTTTTGGGGTCACACCTGGTAATGCTCCTGGCTCTGAGCTCAGTAATTATACCTGTTGGGAGCCCATATGGGATATTGGGACTCAAACCCAGTTTGGCTATGTGCAAGGCAAGTACCGTATTTTCCGGCGTATAAGACAACTTTTGAAACAAACAAAAAAAAGTCAACCGAAAATCAGGGGTCATCTTATATGCCGAGTATATCCCGAAAAATGTCTGAATATTGCCACAAAACTAATTTTCCAACTCGATCCTGCACCAATTACTGCCAGGCTGCTCGGACCACCTCTCTAACTCAGCCAATCCAAGCAGGCTTTTTATGCATGCAAATTATACAGTGTTTTGTACCCAAATCTACACTGTAAAAAGCCTGCTCAGATTGGCCAGAGTCAGAGAGGACGTCTATTACAGTATAACCTTTGGACCTTTGCTTGTTGTGATTGGCTCACTGTGGAAGATACAGTTGCAGCACAGGAACATTCTGTCTTATACAGCAAATATAGGCCTAAATCTATGTTTTAACTGTAAAATTAGGGGGTCGTCTTATATGCCGGAAAATACGGGTCTAGGAAAATATGGTAAGTGCCTTAGCTGCTGTACTATCTCTCCAGTCCCTAACAGGCTTGTTCTTAAGACAGTCATTTGGGGCCAGAGCAGTGGTGCAAGCAGTAGGGCATTTGCCTGGCAAGGGCTGTCCTAGGACAGACTGTGATTAAATCTTCCAGCGTCCCATATGGTCCCCTAAGCCAGGAGCAATTTCTGAGCATACAGCCAGGAGTAACCCCTGAGCATCACCAAGTGTGCCCCCCCCCCCAAAAAAAAAGTCATTTAGTTGTTCCTCAGGTCAGGGCTTTGACAGCTGCCAACAGTTTGTCTCTTCACAGTGACTTCCTTTGATCTCTGTTTGTCAAGCTGAAGCTGCCCTGGAAATCACACAGCCTAAACAGAAGTGTTTCTCATGGTTTGCCTTAGAACTCTCATTTCTAAAAACAATGCAGAATTGAGGGCCCATTGCCAAGCTGCAGAGTTAGCATCTTTGAAAATAATTCCCAAGAGAGTCAAAGGGGTAGCTCAATGGATTCCCCTTCAAAACAAATAAGCAAACAAAAAGAGACTGAAGAGCTGGTAGGCCTTATGCCTTGCAAGCAGCCAACCAAAGTTTGACCCCTGGCACTATAAATGAGTCCTTGTGCACCACCAAGTGTGATCCTTGAGTGCAGAGCCAGTTGTAAGCCCTGAGAACTGCCAGCTGTCTCTGCCCTCCTCCTGAATAACAAAACATCAATGGTTTGAGATGCTTTGCATGCAGAATGCTCAGTTTATTTCTCTGTAATGTTCTTGCAAGCATCCTCAAGTCTGACCCCTAAGCAGTGAAACAGCTATTAAGGACCACCAAAACAAACCTCAAAATGATCACCATTGGAATTGGCCCCAAAAAGAAAATAAGTCTAGGGGGCCGGAAAGATAGCATGGAGGTAAGGCATTTGCTTTTCATGCAGAAGGTTGGTGGTTTGAATCCCGGCATCCTATATGGTCACCTGAGCCTGCCAGGAGTGATTTCTGAGCATAGAGCCAGGAGTAACCCCTGAGCGCTGCCGGGTGTGACCCAAAAACCAAAAAAAAAAAAAAAGAAAGAAAAGAAAAGAAAAGTCTGATAGTACTCAGAGGTACTTAAGGTGGCCATACGTGATGGTATTGGGTATGCCACCATCCCATGTAAGAGGAGGATGCAATTTTGCTGTGCCTGCCATGGAGAGGATTCAAAGAAGCCTACCCTCCTTTGTGGCTCACTTAATGAGAGGACTCATGAAGGACCTGCTTCTCTAACCGATTATGGCATGCCCATCCATCAGCATGAGCAGTTGTGCATGTTCAAGCAATTCTTTTTCTTTTTCCAGCCCGCCAGCCCCTGTTCAAGCAATTCTTTAATTGTAGTCTTACTATATATATTTTATATATGTTTATAAATATATTTGGGGGGAACCACACGCGGTGATGCTCAGGAGTTACTCCTGGCTATGCGCTCAGAAATTGCTCCTGGCTTGAGGAACCATATGGGACGCTGGGGGAATGAAACCGCAGTCCATCCTAGGTCAGCCGTGTGCAAGGCAAACACCTTTCTGCTGCGTTACTGTTCCGGCCCCTAGTCTTACAAAATTATTAACCACCCTCTTAAGATTTCTGTAATATGCAAAACCTAGCTTTGCTGCTAACCTATGTGCAGCCATACTAAGAGTTAATATTACAAATTCAGCTCAATGAATGAACTGAAACAAGGCCAAAAATAACAAACCCCAGTCTCTGGAACCTGACCTTACAAGCACATACTAGATCCAGATGGCCAAATACAAAGTGCAGAGTGGCCTCAGAGGGCAGAAGAACATATGAACTGAAAACTTTCTTGAGTCTGTAAAGATGACATTTTCTTTTTCTTTTCTTTTTTCTTTGTTTCTTTTTTTTTTGGGGGGGGGGGTCACACCTGGCAGCACTCAGGGGTTCCTCCTGGCTCTACACTTAAAAATCACTTCTGGCAGGCTCAGGGAACCATATGGGATGCCGAGATTCTAATCACCATTCTTCTGCATGCAAGGCAAACGCCTTACCTCCATGCTATCTCTCCAGTCCCGATATATTTTTTTTACTAAACATACAGCTTAACCTACAATTTTGTCTGATAACAGTATGAGAACTAATAGTTTTAAAGGTCAATTATGGGGGGCCAGAGAGATAGCACAGCGGTAGGGTGTTTGCCTTGCACGCAGACAGGTGATGGTTCGAATCCTGGCCTCCCATATGGTCCCCCAAGCCTGCCAGGAGCGATTTCTGAGCACAGAGCCAGGAGTAATCCCTGAGCGTTTCTGTGTATGACCCAAAAATAAATAAATAAATAAATAAAGGTCAATTATGATTCTGAAAACCCCCCTAGACCTCCATTGAAAATGAGTTGTGAGGAGGCCGGAGAGATAGCATGGAGGTAAGGTGTTTGCCTTGCCTGCAGAAGGTCGGTGGTTCAAATCCCGGCTCCCAATATGGTTCCCCGAGCCTGCCAGGAGCGATTCCTGAGCATAGAGCCAGAAAAGCATAGAGCCAGAAGTAACTCCTGAGCACTGCCAGGTGTGACCTCCCAAAAAAATAATAATAATGTTTCTAAAAATAATGATAGTAATAATTTTGGGCCCAGAGAGATAGCACAGTGGTGTTTGCCTTGCAAGCAGCCGATCCAGGACCAAAGGTGGTTGGTTCGAATCCCGGTGTCCCATATGGTCCCCCGTGCCTGCCAGGAGCTATTTCTGAGCAGATAGCCAGGAGTAACCCCTGAGCAATGCTGGGTGTGGTCCAAAAACAAACAAACAAAAATATATATATATATATATATATGAGTTATGAGGGGCTGGAGCAATAGCACAGCAGTTGGGCATTTGACTTGCATAAGGCTGACCTGGGATTGACCCACGTTTGACCCTGGCATCCCATATGGTCCCCTGAGCCTGCCAGGAGTGATATTTGAGCATAAAGCCAGGAGTAACCCCTGAGTGCCACTGGGTGTGGTCCCCCAAACTAAAAATGACTTGTGAACTATTGGGGTCATTTCCATGTTTTGTTTGTTTATGGGCCACTCCCGTTGATGCTCAGGGGTTTACTTCTGGCTATGTCCTCAGAAATCGCTCCTGGCTTGGGAGACCAGATGGGACGCTGGGGATCAAACCAAGGTCCTTCCTGGCTCAGATGAGTGCAAGGCAAACACCCTACCTCTGTGTTATCACTCAGGCCCCATTGGAGTCATTTCCTAATGAAGGGCAACCCCAACATTCTGGTAAATAAAGGGACTCATATTCCATATCATTTCTGAGTGTCTGGTCTCTGTCCCATCGCCAACTCCTGCACCCACCTTTCTTAAGGGGACCCAATGAATTCCCTTAGTGCCACCTGCTCAGACAGCCTGTGACATCTAGCACCCAACAGTTGCAGCTCAATGGAAGGTAAACTGTCATTCTGTTTCTTTGCTTTATTAATTTTTTTTTAGATGCCTGGATCAGACCTCATTTAGGGTGCCCAGGACCCCTTGGTAAAGAAAGACGAATTAAGACAATGAGAAGGTATATGAGTAAAAATGGGACAAAGCTGCTCTAGGGGACAAATTCTAATGTTTTGAAGTTCATGTTAAGAACTAGGGGATCTAAAATTAGTCAGCAACAATTGCAGGAATTTTAAAACTTTGTGCAGAAAGTCAGCCCCTGGTTCACCGAGGCAGGCAGTTTAAACTTAGAGGACTGGAAAAAAGACCAGACTGGAAAAAAGTAGACAAAGACATCCGTACGTTTTACCAGCAAAACGGACCCAAGGAAGTTTCCATTATTGTCTTTCTAGTTGGGACACAGGTCAGAGATATTATGGGTGATAGGACTGAGCTAGAGTGCTTAGCTCAGAAAACTAGGTCAGAGGAGCAGCCTCTATTACAGAGGTCAATTAAGATTTACGACACGGTGCTTGAGAGGGACCCTGCAGAAAGCACTCAGGAATGGCTAAAAGATCAGGACGATGAGGAATTGGAGGCCCTTAAATATTATGATGATCTATTTACCAGGGCCTCTGCTCCTCCCACATACCCCCTTATGCAAAAGACTCATTCCACTGTGGACCTGCTGCCAAAGACTTAATATTATTACGCCCTTTTTCGGCACAGTTCAAGAGGCTCATAGGACAGGTGATTTGGAGTTTTGTTTTGCATTACTATGGGGGTATGAAGAGGAGGACCCTACGTGGAATCCTTTGCCCTTAAAAATACTGAAAGAGGGGCTGGAGAGATAGCATGGACGTAAGCTGTTTGCCTTTCATGCGGAAGGACGGTGGTTTGAATCCCGGCATCCCATATGGTCCCCTGTGCCTGCCAGGGGCGATTTTCTGAGCATGGAGCCAGGAGTAACCCATGAGCGCTGCAAAAAAAAAAAAAAAATACTGAAAGAGGGGCTGGAGAGATAGCATGGAGGCAGGGCATTTGCCTTGCATGAAGAAGGACAATAGTTCAAATCCTGGCATCCCATATGGTCCCCTGAGCCTGCCAGGAGCTATTTCTGAGCATAGAGCCAGGAGTAACCCCTGAGCACTGCCGAGTGTAACCCCCCCCCCAAAATACTGAAAGAGCTTGAACAAGCAGTTAAAAATGTTGGGCCTTCCTCCCCATATGCCACAAAATATAGAAAATGTAGGATGCAGATGGATGACCCTTTAGCAAATGGCTAAGTTTGTGCTGGCCCCTGTGCAATATATATTATGAAGAACTGAGTATGAGAATCAAGCCCGAGCACTACTTCAACAAAATCTGACAGGAACCGAGTTGAAGAAATAACACTCTCTGCCCTTTTAGGAAGAGATGATTATGACATCCCCCAGAAACAAATAAAACCAGGAAAGCTTGTCTTGTGAGAGATTTCAAAATTGGCCGTAGTGTCCTGGAGAAAAATACCATCTCCAGATGCAAAAGGCACTGTCTTGGCAGGAATTAGGCAGAAAGCCGATGAACCCTATGAGACATTCATGGCTAGACTACAGAGAAGCCAGAGAGCATGTGGGCCTGTCTCTGAGGCTTCTGATTTACTGCTAAAGCATTTGGCTTTTGAAAATGCTAACCCTTCCTGGGGCTGGAGAGATAGCATGGAGGTAGGGCGTTTGCCTTTCATGCAGAAGGTCATAGGTTCGAATCCCGGAGTCCCATAAGGTCCCCTGTGCCTGCCAGGAGCAATTTCTGAGCATGGAGCCAGGAGTAACCCCTGAACACTGCTAGGTGTGACCCAAAAACCACACACACAAAAAAAGAAAATGCTAACTCGTATTGTCAGTCCCTCATATGTCCTATATTCCTATTCATAGGACTAGGAGACTTTGAGATTATGTTAGAGCCTACATGGATGCCAGTCTCTCTATTTTAAAGGAAGTAGTTTTTGAGCAATATGTCAAATGAATGAAAGGCGGTGAGGGAGGGTCTAGGTGTTACTCTTATGAGCAGGTTGGTCATTTTATCAGGGAATGCCCAGAAAAGGAAAATTTGGCTCCAAAAAGTAGTTATGAGCAGGAACCTCCTGGGCCTTGCCCTCGCTGCATGAAAGGGAAACATTGGGAGAGAGATTGCCAATCTAAAATTCATAAGGATGGCATGACTCTGAGAGGAAAGAGGCAAAAAACTAATCTTGGAGCCATCCCCAGGCCCTAAGACAAAAAAAGGGGAATCCACCTCCAGAGCCCACCCTCCACCCCCCAGTAATTCTTCCTCAGAACCTCTTTCTTCTGTAGATAGGGAAGCAGCAACAGCAGGCAGAGGGAAACAGAACAGAAACTCCCCATGGAAACTTTTTGACTTGCCCCATGCTTTGCCCAACATCATGCTTTAGACCTGTCCACAAGCCAGGATTACATCGTTCCTGCTGACTCCCAAGTAAGACTGAGACAGGAGTTTTAAGTCCTTTTACCATAGGGAACTTTAGGACTCATTCTAGGGCAAAGCTTTGCCTCTATAAGGGGTCTTCAAATTATACTGGGAGTTAACGATTCGGACTTCCTTGGAAAAATTAAAGTTATGGTGCAGTCCTTATCTAAGACTCATAATCCAGATTCATAAGGGGCAGTGAATAGCTCAATTATTGTTATTGCCATATTTTTTTTTTTTTTTTTGGTTTTTGGGCCACACCCGGCAATGCTCAGGGGTTACTCCTGGCTGTCTGCTCAGAAATAGCTCCTGGCAGGCACGGGGGACCATGTGGGACACCGGGATTTGAACCAACCACCTTAGATCCTGGATCGGCTGCTTGCAAGGCAAACACCGCTGTGCTATCTCTCCGGGCCCGCCATATTTCAATATACCTAACCCCACCCTTAAGGAAAAAAGAGGAGAGGTGCTGTGACCCCTATCAATTTCCTCATTTCCCTGAGTATCTCATGGTGATTGTAAATACAGGCAGCCAAGGCCTCTCAAGCTTAGTACCCTCCCTTAGCCGAGGTCTCTGGGCTAGAGTCCCTTACACAGGGGTCATGGCATTATCTATGGAAAATTTACAGGCAGTAGAACAATTGATGTCACTGTGCTGCCTTGGAGGTCATTTGTTAACAAAGCCATGGAGGGTGGAATAGATACAAGTCTGGCTGGACTATTGTGAAAGTGTGTGTGTTGGGGGGGGGGGATGATATAGAGATCCATTTTGAGATGCCACCTTTGAAGGTAGCTTTTCAAAGAGGCCATTTTGGCAGTTAGGAAGTGGTGTGAGGAAAAAGAAAGGTAAATCTAAACTGCCTTCTCTGCAACTTGCCTGCTATGATAAATCTGTGCTATTTCTGACTGTCCCTAGCACCTAGCACAGAGCCTCCCACATGGTGAATACAAGAAAAACTTGTTAAATGACTGAATAAGCATGATGGCCTACATAATGTCGCATGTAAACAATTCTGTAGGACTGGGGATATACCTTAGCAGTATAGCTCATATCTTACATGTGTGAGACTCTGTGATCAATGCCCAGCACTAGAAAAACAAAACAAATAAGCAACAGAACTCCTTTTTATTTTTGGGCGGGGGGCTTATACCCAGCTGCACTCAGGGGTTACTCCTGGCTCCACACTCAGAAATTCCTCCTGGCAGGTTCAGGGGACCATATGGGATGCCTGGATTCGAACCACTGTCCTTCAATATGCAAGGCAAATGCCTTACTTCCATGCTATCTCTCCGCCCCCCCCCCCTTTTTTTTTGTTTTTTTTGGTCACATCCGGCAGCGCTCAGGGGTTACTCCTGGCTCTACGCTCAGAAATCGCCCCTGGTGGGCTTCGGGGACCATATGGGATGCCGGGATTCAAACTACCGTCCTTCTGCATGTAAGACAAATGCCCTCCCTCCATGCTATCTCTTCGGCCCCAACAAAAGAACTCTTATTTTCTACTTTTTTAAATATTTCTATTACCGTGGATGACTTTTTTTTCCCTGTATACAGGTATTTGGGCTACACAAGCAGTGTTCATGGCTTGCTCTTGGTTCTATGCTCAGGGATCACTAATGGCAGTGCTTGAGTAACCCTATGTAGTGCTGTGAATTGAACCAGGTTTGGCCTCATGGAAGGAAAGGACTTTAATCACTGTAAAGTCTCCTTTGCTCCAGCTGACATTTGTTGTTGTTGTTGTTGTTTTGTTTTTTTTTGGGTCACACTCTGCAGCGCTCAGGGGTTACTCCTAGCTCTACATTCAGAAATTGTTTCTAGCTGGCTCGGGGGACCATATGGGACGCCGGGAGTCAAACCATCGACCTTCTGCATGTGAGGCAAACGCCTTACCTCCATGTAATCTCTCCAGCCCCTAACTTTTTTTTTCTTTGTTTTTGGGCCACACCCGGTGGCTATGCGCTCAGAAGTCACTCCTGGCTTGGGGGACCGTATGGGACGCCGGGGGGTATTGAACCGCAGTCCGTCCTAGGCTAGCGCTGGCAAGGCAGGGACCTTACCTCTAGCGCTACCGCGCCAGCCCTTTGACTTTTTTTTAAATGTGGCACAAGAAATCAAACTCGGAACCTCATTCATGGAAGGAATCCCCTCCTCCATCTATTTTATTTAAAAGAAATAATTATTAAATTAACTCTGACACTATACAAAATATGGTCCTGCTTAAATTCATTCACTTTATAATGTTTTACATTTTAATTTTATTTGCATTGTTTTCTAGTTTCTGGGCAATACCCAGGGATGCTCAGGGGTTACTCCTGGCTCTGCACTCAAGAATCATTCTTGGTGGTGCTTGGGGGCCACATGGGATGCTGGGGATTCAATTCTGGTCTACCATACGCAAGGCAAGTACCCTATTCATTGTATTGTTGTTCTGGTCCTATTCTTTGTATTCTTATCTAATATTGACCCATTAAATTTGGGAGTTTTTTGGGGGGAAGTCATACCCGGTGGCACTCAGTGGTTACTCCAGGCTCTGCACTCAGAAATCGCTCCTGGCAGGCTCAGGGGACCACATGGGCTGCCGGCGATCAAACCCAGCTCAGTCCTAGGTTTGCCACGTGCAAGGCAAACACCCTACTGATGTGCTATCACTTCAGCCTTGATCGATTAATTTTTACTCAATTAAAAACCTCACAAACCCTCTTTTCTGTTGAGCCTGCCTAGACACTCCAAGATCTATAATCTCTCCAGGACCCACACCCGGTAAGATGTCTCCACCCAACGCATGTGGGGCCAATTCCTGCCGTGTGATTGGGTACCCAGAGACTTATAAAGCACTGTGGGCCTGCGCTCCGCTTCACTCTCCAGCCTCGCTCATCTTGTAACCCCTGAATTCCATTTCTGCACTGTTGTGTATGTAAATATTTTGGGGGATTACTATGTTGCTCACCCTAATCTGATTAGGTGATTGTGCCCTACCCTAGGGTGTGACCTGGCATTCTGCCCCCACCCCAGGGTAGGACCTGATTCTGCTTCCACCATTGGTTTGTATCTGATCCCACCATTGGGTGGGACCTGACTCTGGACTATAAGAGCAAGGGTCTGTGGAAGGCGAGAGGCTTTTTGCTGGCTGGAACTGAATCGGAGTCTTTGGACTTCAGTTTTGTCCATCCGAATAAAGCAAATATTTCCACGAGCCTGATTGTCTGCGAGCTGTTTACCCGCCGTTTCACCTCAGAACCGTGGGCTAGACAGGGTGGCAGACACGTGCTCCGAGCTGGAAGAAAAGGGCCTCATTCTCCATCCCTCCATCAGTCAACCTCTTCAGGGGCTGTCCTGCTACATAATGACGCCCGGACAGGGACCTGAACCCTGGACCCTCAGATCTGTAAGTGAAATATTTCATTGGAAATTTCCTATGCTGACCATCAAATGGTTTCTGTGGTTAGTCATGTGGATTTTACCACCCTTAGTCTTACGCATTGGTGCTCTAGTATACAAGTGGATCATTCCATTTTGTTTAAAACTAATTGGTTTTGATCTAAGGACAATCACTGCAGTTGGATGGTTGTGGTCTATATTTCAAATGAAAAGTGTAGTGTCTCTAGCCATCATAGTTTGTGGAATTTCTGTGTTGACTAACGTTATTATTATGAGCATAGTTATTTGCTGTTATTTCTATTTAGGAAATAGAAAGTGTAGAAATGGTGAGGCTAAAACCAGTATAGATAATAAGGAAATTTATCTGACGAAAACTCAGACCAAGGTGCAGGCTGACGAATCCAGCCCCCACCATCAACAATATAGAAATTTTTGCTGGAAGAAAAACAACTCAGAATGTTAAGCCTGATTCTAGTGAATTGCTTGACAGTAGTGACTCAGATAATGATCTACCTCCAGTGCTAACTCCACGAAGTATGCCTCCTTCTAGTCACAAAATTGAATCGCAGAGCAGAGCAGATTCAAAAAATGAACCACATGCTCAGTCTCAGAGCTCTATTCAGAGTAATTTTGCTAATCAGGCCTTATCCCCTATAGACGGGGTAAATGTTTCTAACTATGTACCCTATCAGATGGAAGAATTAGATCGGTTTAAAAGATCATGTAAAGAAAATGGGCCAAAATCGCCATACAGTGTGGAGTTATTAAGACTTTGGAGTCATAACTCATCTTGGACTTTGTATGATTTTAAAAGAATCGCTGAAATATGCCTGTCATCTAAACAGCGAACTGAATGGGAAATGTACTATTCAGAAGGCGTAAAAGCTAAATTATATAGTCCGGATGGTATGAAAAAGCAAGTGGCAGGTGTTACTCTATCGTATGAATTATTGATGGCAGAAAATCAATTTGCAAATATTCAGACACAAGCAGCTTTACCTAAGGAAATCTTAAATTTAATCAGGGAGATTGCATTGTCAGCATGGGAAAAAATTGATTCTAACAGCATTGGTAGAGGAAACTTTTTAAAAATTACCCAAGGCCCTTATGAGTCATTTGCAGAGTTTGTAGGTAAGATTAAAGATGCTCTGAAGTTACAGGTGGAAGATGAGGAGATTAGAAACTTCCTAGTAAAATCTGTGGCCTATCATAATGCAAATTCAGCCTGTAGATTAGTATTGAATACATTAAATGAAAAGTCAGATCTGAATGATTACCTTTATGCCTGCCGGAATGTCTATGTGGAACCCCAACCCCCACCCCACTCAGACTCAGTACAAACCTTCCCAGTTACCAAGGGAACAATGTCTTACTCCCCTCGGGGACAGAACACTTTCCGGAAACCAGGTCTTTGCCCAAAATGCAAAAGGGGTCGCCACTGGGCGAAAGATTGCAGATCCAGAAACCTCATTAATAATAACCTAAGTAGAGGTTTCAACACAGTCCCCAGGAGGCAAATCGCCTGCTACCATTGTGGAAAACAGGGACATATCAAAAGAAATTGTCGTCTCCTTATAAATTCAGCTCCCCAAGAACACACATACAAGATGCAGGGAAACGCCCACAGGGCCTCCCCCCAGGCCCTTCCAAATCAGGGGCAAAGTTCACAGACAATAATCCTTCCAAGCCCAGCCCAAGAAAATTCATCACGATAAGGGAATTAACCCACTCTACTTCAGGGAGTGCCGGATTAGACATATTATGCCCAGAGGACATTACAATTTACCCAGGAGCATGCCCTTACATGTTAGAAACTGGCATTGTAGGCCCGCCACCCCCAGATACCATGGGTTTGATTCTTGGCAGAAGTTCCCTCAACATAAAGGGTATATCAGTAATCACTGGTGTCATTGACTCAGATTCCATGGGAGAAATCATTGTAGTTATTACTGTACCAGTTACATGGACCTTTAAAAAAGGAGAAGCGATTGCCCAGATAGTAATAGTGCCTTATGTCAAATTTGGGACTTCAGATAAGACTAGAATTGGAGGTTTTGGAAGCACAGATCCGGGTGCTGCTCAAAACCCAATCGTGGCTCTGGTTACTAAATGTAAAGATGAACACCCAATGATCAAACTTCACTTGGAAGGCAAACCCTTTGATGGAATGATAGATACGGGTGCTCAGGTTACCGTAATTTCTGATAAAGAATGGCCAGAAAATTGGCCTCTTCAGGAAATCCCGTATTCCCTAGAAGGAATAGGAGGCCTGAGTTCCTGTCTGTTGAGTACGAGGACTATACTATTTTACGGCCCAGAAAATCAAAAAGCAATAATCAGACCTCACGTGGGCCCATTTTCACCATCCCTGTGGGGCCGTGACCTACACAAACAGTGGAAAGCAGAATTCCACATCCCATTAGCTCCAGAAGAGTCCGAACCTTCTTTTGATTTAAAAACCCAAAATTTTTAGTGGGGGCCACTACCGTAAAAACACCAGCACCAATAAAAATAAAATGGAAATCTGATGAACCAATTTGGACAGGTCAGTGGCCCCTTAAAACTGATAAATTAAAGGTGCTGACAGAATTAGTGGAGGAACAGCTAAGTTTAGGACATATTGAACCATCTTTTTCTCAATGGAATTCACCTATATTCACTATAAAAAAGAAATCCGGTAAATGGAGACTTTTGATGGATCTTAGAGCTATAAATTTATCCATGATACCTATGGGCAAATTGCAGACTGGTTTACCATCACCTGTAGTTATTCCAAAGGAATGGCCACTAATTATAATTGATCTGAAAGACTGCTTCTACCATATTCCTATCCACCCAGATGATAAAAAACGTTTTGCATTCTCAGTTCCTTCTCTCAATAATACCCATCCCTGCAGATGTTTCCAATGGACTGTTCTCCCCCAAGGCATGCTGAATTCCCCAACCATGTGTCAGTTTTTTGTAGATAAGGTTTTGAGCCCTGCTCGTGAAAAATTTCCTCAAGCCATGATATTTCATTATACAGATGATATCTTGCTCACAATGAACAACGAAACAGATTTACAGGAATTATACTCTTATGTTACTGACTGTTTACAAACATCAGGACTGAAAATAGCTTTAGAAAAAATACAGATAATGCCACCGTATCAATATTTGGGTTTTATTTTGGACCGGACGTCTATACGTCCACAAAAATTTTCTATCAAAAAAGAAAACCTCAGAACGCTTAATGATTTTCAGAGACTTTTAGGTGACGTAAATTGGCTCCGCCCTGCACTAGGAATCCCAAATGCAGAGTTATCTAATCTGTTTAAAACGTTGGAGGGTGATCCTGCTTTAGATAGCCCGAGAAATTTAACAACAGCTGCAAAAAATGAATTGGACATCTTCTTGAGCAGATTACAAAAATCGTTTCTCTCAAGATTCATCCCAGGAGAAAAGGTATTACTGTTAATCTTCCCTACTATAGAAACCCCCACAGGGGCCTTGATGCAACAGTCAGGACCTTTGGAATGGGTGTATTTACATAACAAACAACCTCGCTCAGTTGTCCCCTACTTACAACTGATTTCAGAGATTATTATCAAGGCAAGACTCAGATCTATATCTTTACTAGGTTTTGATCCAGATATAATAGTTTTGCCAGTACCAAAAAAGGAAATTGAGTCAATATTGCCAATTAATGAATCTCTACAAAGGGCCCTCTCAGATTTCACAGGAGAAATATCCTCCCATTATCCAGCAGGAAAAATTTGGGACTTTTTAAAGAAAACTCAGTTTGTTATTTCTTCAATTGTTCGGGATTCCCCTATTCCCAATGCCAAGGTTTTTTACATTGATGGATCCCAAAATGGAAAAGGAGGAATAACTGGAGACAACATTAATATGACCATAGATACCAAATATAAATCTGCACAGAAAGTTGAATTAGCAACGTTAATTTACCTATTAGAAAATGTATCTGAAGCCATGAATATAGTTTCTGATTCTTTGTATGTGGTAAATTTATGTCATGTGATAGCCACTGCATCCCTTAATGCTAATAACCCGATCATACAGGACTTACTTAAACAATTACAGCAGCTTCTTCAAAAACGAACTGAGCCCATCTTCATCACACATATTAGAGCCCACTCAGGTCTTCCAGGACCTATGGCTCAAGGAAATAAAACTGCTGACTTGCTAGCAATGCCTATATTTAAATCACCTATAGAGGAACATTCAGCCCTACACACAAATGCTCGCCGTTTACATGTGAATTACCAAATTCCATGGAGGCAAGCTAGAGAAATCGTAGAAAACTGCAACGTATGTGCACCGTTAACAAAAAAGACTCACATAGCAGGAGCAAACCCAAGAGGCTTACAGTCTAACGAACTTTGGCAAATGGATATAACTCAAACAGATTTATTTCCAAGGAAACCTTATCTTCATGTTGTGGTGGACACTTATTCTCGGTTTATGTGGGCAATTCCCATGTCTTCTCAAAAATCTAAGGCTGCTTGTAGTTTTCTTTTACAATGTTTCTCTGTGATGGGTATTCCATATTCTATAAAAACTGATAATGGGCCAGCCTATGTTAGCAAAACTTTTGAATTTTTTTGTAAGGAATGGCAGATAAGACATCTCAGAGGAATTCCTTACAATTGTAGGGGACAGGCCATTGTAGAAAGGACTCACAGAACCTTAAAAACTCAATTGCAAAAAAATAGAAAAAGAGGTTTACCACCAACGGATTTGCTGTCTTTGACTCTTATCACACTAAATTACTTTAACTTACCCCAAGGGGAAAGCTACACTGCAGCGGAAAGACATTTTAAAGAAGATATTCAGAGACAAGAAACAACCCATAAACCTATTTGGATCAAGGAGGATGAAAAATGGATAGCTGGCTATCTTCTCCTAAGAGGAAGGGGTTATGCCTATGTTTCTATAAATGATGACCCTCCCAAAAAATTTTGGGTTCCATTACGTCTTGTTAGAAATCGGGCTAGCACAAATGATCAGGTTCAGACTACAAACTCCCCTTCAGAGAAAAAACAGAATACTTCAGACACTAACAGCAGTAATATTACTAAGGTCTCTGGGGCAGGGAACGATTTAGCTGTCACACACCATACAATGAGTGAGACAGATGGTAGTGATAAACCCTTACACTCCGAGATGCAAAAGGAAAGACAGGAACCTGTCTTAACTGGGCTCCAAAATATAGGAAACTCTTGCTACATGAACTCAATATTGCAATGCTTGTATAATATTTCAGACTTAACTCAGTATTTTTATAAAGATCATTATAAAAAGGATATTAACAAGAAAAATCCGATGGGGCATGAAGGTAAATTAGCCGAAGAATTTGGTCGGCTCATCAAAACCATGGGAAATGGATTTCATAGATATATTAACCCTGAAAGCTTCAAAGTAACAATTGGTTTACTTAATGACCAGTTTGCTGGACACAATCAGCAGGATCCTCACGAACTACTGATGTTCCTAATAGAGGGATTACATCAGGACTTGCTTACTGTAAATCTAATGACAGACAAAACTACACATCTCATGGGAAATGAAAATTATGAACAATTTAGTCCAGAACACCAAAAGGCTCATAAATCTATTATTTATGATCTCTTTCAAGGACAATTCAAATCTATACTCCAGTGTCTCACTTGCCACCAAAAGTCTGAGGTTTATGAGACATTTGTTCATTTGTCTTTGGCTGTTACATCTACAGATAAATGTACATTACAGGAATGCCTCTCTGAATTTTTTAAAGAAGAAGAATTAAGAAATGACAACAAAGTTCTGTGCAACAGTTGCAAAAATAGAAGGGATTTTTCAAAGAAAACGTACTTATGGAAACTGCCACCAGTACTTATAATACACTTGAAACGTTTTGCTTTTGATGGCAAACAAATAAAAAAATTGCATACTTATGTAGATTTTCCTTTAGAAGACCTCAATTTAGAGGAATTCACTTCAGAGAATAAAAGCAAGATTAAGAAATACAACTTATCATCGGTGTCAAACCATTATGGTAAAGTTCACTATGGACACTGTACTTCATACTGTAAAATTGCTGCAAAACAACACTGGATCAATTTTGATGACAAGAAGATCAAAAAAGTCCCTAATACATTGGTGAAATCCACAGCAGCATACATACTGTTTTATATTTCTTAGAGATCTACAATGAACACCAGATAATCATTTTACTTCCTTATCAGTTGCTATTAATGCTCTAGGATTCTTTCCACAGGCATGATCAATGAATATAGATTGAAAATCATGAATCCCCAATGTGTTTCCTTGTAGGATGGATTTATGTCTTAATTTCATTATTGCTCTAGGTCTCAGTTAATCATGAAATTTTACAAATTAATTTAGTCAAGGTTCACCTGAAAGAGAAATTTCTCATCATATTAATGTTGTTTTTCTTTCTAGGTATACTCATTTAACGACTTTCACTCTTTTTATTTTAACATCATTGCTTTATTTCCCTCAATTTAGGTTTTAAGACGCTTACATAATGATAATTTTAGGTGGACTTTCTTCACAGTGCTTCTTGCCTATGATTGATTATCATAAAGTTACTGTTATACAATAACTTTGTATATATACTGATATACACGTATAGTAGAGTTGTCCATGTTTGTATTATGCATGAAATTCTCTTTCAGATCTGCTAGGCAAAACCATAAAAAAAAAATTTTTTTTGTGAATTTGAAATGATTTATCTAAACAATTGCCGGCTATTACATTTTAAGGAGCTTTTAATTGATTCAGCTGAATTCTCTTTTCTTTTGCTCTATTTTGGATCCTTTCCAACAAATATTTTTTAGTATGAGTGAGTGTTATGGCCATATTTTTTGTGAAGTCTGTGTATGTATGTCTTGTTTAGTGTCTGTCTGTTCTGCATATTTTGTATATAGTTTCCTTTTTCCTAACTTTATCTTCCCCAAATTAGTCTTCCTTATCCTTCCTTCTCTCTTCCTAGTCCTTAACATTTTAATTTTCAGGATTTCACATGTGCAACCCATCTCCTTCACCCACAACTACAAGCTTCCTGATCTCGGCGGGAAGAAGAAATCCATGACTGTTGGAGTTTTACACCATATATGCTGCAAACTTGTTGGAAATGAAGCCACCTGGGATTTGTGTCACAATGTAACACCAGAGAAAAGATCCATGGACAAGACCCACAGTCTCTGGATCCCAGTTAAACTGTGCTGTCTGAATTTCTGGTTTTCCATCCACATACAAAATGCTATTGTTGACCGTTTCTACAATGGCTACCCCAAGATTGCACCAATCCCAAAGGAAATACAGAAGCCCAACCAACTTATGATGTAATGATGTAACGCTTGGGGATGCCCCAACACATGGATGACTGTACTGGCCTTCCCTCTTCATTCAGCTTGATGTTATCTCCTGTACAAGGCTTCAACCGGCTTTTCCAGACCCATCAAGTGTCTTCTGCCGGTCTTTTTGGAGTCCCAGACCCCTCATATTTACACATTGGTATTGAACTCTGTAGAAATTACATCTGTTGTTTTTCCTATAACTGTAATCCTTTGAAGTTATGTTTGGTACTACGCTTCTTTTGACTATCGTAATTAATGTTTTTCTATTTTAGTTTTTAATATTAGGAATCGATGTTGTATTACATTAAGGTTTTGCTTTCTTGACTTTAGGTTTGTGAGTTATATACTATTGTCTATAATTTCCCAAATGATATTTTTGTCTGTTCTCAGGGTTTTTTGCGTGGGCGCATCATAGGCAAAATACTAGGTTTATAGAAGGTTCCATCCATTTTGGATGGGCCCTCAAGTTGTTTATTTACACAGGGAGGGTCTCTGCCTTAAACATTTTGTTTTGGTTTGTGACTTAAGCTCCCATCTATAAATAGTCGACATCAATTTCAGACATCTTATGGACTTCAGACCGGATTAAGAACTTGGACTAAGTTCAGATATCTATTGATCATCATTGCAGTGGCTCCCCACTGTGCAGAGGGTGTATGTGCCACTTCTTCCGAAATAAAGGCCTAGTTCAATGCCCTCAAAGATGGGCTTTCTGGTCTACCTGAACTTGAATAAAAATGGAGCTGGAGAGATAGCATGGAGGCGAGGCGTTGGCCTTTCATGCAGAAGGTCATTGGTTCAAATGCCGGTATCTGCCAGGAGCGATTTCTGAACGTGGAGTCAGGAGTAACTCCTGAGCACTGCCAGGTGTGACCCAAAAACGACCACCACCACCACCTACAACAACAACAAATAAAGAAAAGGTGCTTCTTCTTGCCTGCTACACAACCTTTCTGGTGTCTCTTCGAAAGATCTATGTACGTCTTAGATTTATCTTCTCAGGAGCTTGTAGTTGATTCCTTGATACATGTTTCTGGTTTTAGACACCCTGTGCTTAGGTTAGAAGTTTTTCTTTACATTTTCCTGTGATGCGCTTATGCAAACAGCCGCTCTTTTATTATTGACTAATTTTTCTTTTAATAATTGTAGACAATATTGTTTGTTTACTAAAAACAAAAGGGGGAATTGTTGTGTATGTAAATATTTTGGGGGATTACTATGTTGCTCACCCTAATCTGATTAGGTGATTGTGCCCTACCCTAGGGTGTGACCTGGCATTCTGCCCCCACCCCAGGGTAGGACCTGATTCTGCTTCCACCATTGGTTTGTATCTGATCCCACCATTGGGTGGGACCTGACTCTGGACTATAAGAGCAAGGGTCTGTGGAAGGCGAGAGGCTTTTTGCTGGCTGGAACTGAATCGGAGTCTTTGGACTTCAGTTTTGTCCATCCGAATAAAGCAAATATTTCCACGAGCCTGATTGTCTGCGAGCTGTTTACCCGCCGTTTCACCTCAGAACCGTGGGCTAGACAGGGTGGCAGACACGTGCTCCGAGCTGGAAGAAAAGGGCCTCATTCTCCATCCCTCCATCAGTCAACCTCTTCAGGGGCTGTCCTGCTACACTGCACATTTTAAGAAGCAATCTACAGCCTTGCCAATGGAGTAATTGTGCAGTACACCACCATGTTTACAGAAATCAAGAGGGCTCCTCTAATAATCTAAAAAGTAGGAAACAAATAGGTATCCTCTCAAATAAGAAGTTTAGAGTAGAATTATGGAAAATGTTCAGGGAGCTCAAAAAAAAAAAAGCATCGATAGACTTGACTGGAGCAAAATTAAGCATCAAGAAGATTTGTCAATTGAAATTAGAAATTTTCACACTGAACTAACAGATAAGAAAAACTGAGCTTATGTAAGTGTTGCCAGGCACGGGGTTTGGGGAGACCCCATGCTGGAGCCTTTCTCCCTAGCCTGGGGAATGCTGGGAGGTTTGGCAGGCCCCATAGCCTACCCCCTCTTTTTCCCCTGGACTCCAGGCCCTACCTGGGTGTCGGCTCAGGTGGCCAGAAGTAGGCTCAGGTGGACTCTTAGTAGTCCTCAGGCTTCCCCCCTCCCTCCATACTCCAGGGGGGAGGTGCATGGGGAGGAGGGTGGGCAGACATCTGGCTTCTGGTTTCCTCCTTGATTCTGGAGACCAGCTCTTGCCAGGTATGGGGTTTGGGGAGGCCCCATACCGGAGCCCTTCTCCCTGGCCTGGGGAGTGCTGGGAGGCTTGGCAGGCCCCAGCCATCCTTGTCTTTTTCCCCTGACTCCAGGCCTTCCCTGGGTGCCAGCTCAGATGGCCAGAAGTGGGTTCAGGTGGACTCTTAGTGGTCCTCAGGCTTCCCCTCACCTCTCCCTACACTAATGGAAATGCGCTTTGGGAGGAGGGCGGGCCATTCTAGTACTGGTATATGTTGGGACAGTCACTGGAAATTTTTTCTCCTTGTTTTCCTATTGATAGTATTGTATGCATATATTTTATATATCCATAACATCCATCTTGTATTGTGACCTTGATACTGCCCTACAAAAATCATTTCTAATATTTTACTACCTTAGTCCCAACCCTTATTTCCCCCCATCTTCCCATGTAGGTGAAGCTCATGACATGAAGCTCACCACATAGAGTGATAAGTGCAGTTAGAGAAATAACTACACTGAAAACTATCATAACAATGTGAATGAATGAGGGAAAAAGAAAGCCTGTCTTGAGTACAGGTGTGGGTGGGGTGGGGAGTAGATAGATCTGGGAAATAGGTGGTGAGAATCCTGCACTGGTGAAGGGAGGTGTTCTTTACATGACTGTAATCATACAACTACAATTATATTTGTAATCACGGTGTTTAAATAAAGATAATTTATTAAAAAAAAAAAGAATGTGCACTGGTGAAGGGGAATGTACTTTTTTTTTTTTATTTTTGGCCACACCCGGCGGTGCTCAGGGGTTACTTCTGGCTGTCTTCTCAGAAATAGCTCCTGGCAGGCACGGGGGACCATATGGGACAATGGGATTCAAACCAACCACCTTTGGTCCTGGATTGGCTGCTTGCAAGGCAAACACCGCTGTGCTATCTCTCCGGGCCCCGAATGTTCTTTTTTGTAACTAAAACCCAACCACAAACATGTTTGTAATCATGGTTCTTAAATAAAGATATTAAAAAAATAAAATAAAAAACTCACAAATTGGGCCCGGAGAGATAGCACAGCGGCGTTTGCCTTGCAAGCAGCCGATCCAGGACCTAAGGTGGTTGGTTCAAATCCCGGTGTCCCATATGGTCCCCCGTGCCTGCCAGGAGCTATTTCTGAGCAGACAGCCAGGAGTAACCCCTGAGCACAGCCGGGTGTGACCCAAAAACTAAAAAAAAAAAAAAAAAAAAACTCACAAATTAAAAAAAACTCACAAATTTGGAGCTGGAGAGATATTATGGAGGTAGGGTGTTTGCCTTGCATGCAGAAGGATGGTGGTTTGAATCCCGGCATCCCATATGGTCCCCTGAGCCTGCCGGGAATGATTTCTGAGCATAGAGTCAGGAGTAACCCCTGAGTGCTGCTGCCCAGTGTGACTCAAAAACCAAAAACCAAAAAAAGAAAAAGAAATGGTCTCAGTGGGGCTGGAAAGATAGTACAGCAGGTAAGGCACTTGGCCTTACATGTGACTGACCTGGGTTCTATCCAAGCATATCATATGATCCTCTGAGCACTGCCAGGAATGATCCCTGAGCACAGAGCCAGGAGTAAATCCAGAACACTGCCAGATGAAGTCCAAAACCAAACAAAAAAATTCAATTTCACTTGAAGGTATTTGTTTTATAGTCTGTATCTGAAAGCAGCTTAGAAAATTAAAAAATAGAACTGAATGTGTCTTCATCAATAGATGAAACTCTTGTCTAGAAATTTCTTTTCAACATTGTTAATTATACTCAAATATCTTTTAATAAGTAGTTGTGGTGAGTGATGTGTCTTCCAGCCAAGTCACACAAACGGATTCTCTGTCCTCTAGAGACCTACTCATGTGACTATTGCAAAGGATATGATTGTTTGAATATAGCACCAAGAATAAGTATATTAAAAACAAGATAAAATATGGAGTCCATATCAAGGCATTGACCTTTTCTACTTCACCAGAGTGGGATTGGCAATAAAGGGAGACTTCTTGAAAGAAACAGGGAACAAAGTTGTAGAGAGTGAAGTGAGGAATGGGAGACAAAGATGGATGCTGCTCTGGGTTCAACTTGAGAAATCCAAGATAGATGGAGGAGAAATGTGGGACTGAAGCCAACTCAAGCTTTGTTTGGCCTCCTGCCCAGGACTGTGTTTAACTCACCAATCAGAGTCTAGCCTCTTTTTCCACCCACTGTTGGTCACTTAACACATACTCTATCTTCCACCCTTCAGGACTGCCACTGGAACTGAGTTTTCTACTGTCCTGAAACTCAGAGAGAGGTCCTGTGGCAAATCCTTCCTCTGATAGGCATGAAAGATAGACCCTTCTGGTTTCTGGCAAGAGTATTTGGTTCAGAACTCCTAGTGTTCCTGTTATGGCTTGAGGAAGATTGAAATCTTTAAGGGAAGAGATCCTTCCTTATATTCCAGAGGAAAAATTTTTCCAGAACTGTCTAGATAGCAATCTGTCCTCTTGGCTTTCTCCAATCTATTTCATATACAGTCATCAATCTGAACATTCTCCACAGTGAATTTCACTGCCAACGACACCGTCTTCTGGCAGATGTCTGACTGCAGTGTGTGTGTGTGTCATCTTGTGACTCAGAGAGCCAAGCACACATTTCTTATTTCAATCTTTGTTATTGATCCAACACTTCTGTATAACTGACCATATACCAGGCACTCCTGTAAGAGTTTTCTAGTCTCTTAACTTATTTCGCCTTTATAACAACACCAGTGAGGTATTAACTTCCTTTTGGTTGATGACACACAGAGAGAGGGTAGGCAACTTTCCCAATGAGCCCTGGGTAGCAAGATGCAAAGCTGAAATTCAGATGTGGGCGGGCTGACTCCAGAGTTCCTGCTCTTATCCACTGAGCAAATCTGTCTCCAAGATAACTCTAGAGTGATGGGTGACAGCTGTCTGATAGCATTAGCTGAAGTCAAGACAGGAGGTCAGAACTTCAGAGGGATAACTGATTATGAAACAAAGAGGATCTATAAAAAGAAAATGATATGGCCTGGGTGGTACAGTCTGCCATTCAGACCCTCTCTCAGTTATTGTTGTCTAATTAATATTAATTCATCATGCTGCCTGATCAACATACTTGTCTCCTTTCTTCAGCCCTGGGCCTGTTTTTATTTTTAGTGGTTTGTTTTCTTTTTGGACCACACCTAGTGACGCTTAGGGGTTACTTCTGGCAATGTGCTCAGAAATCACTCCTGGCTTGGGGGACCGTATGAGATACTGGGGGATCGAACCATGGTTTGTCCTAGGTTAGTGCGTGCATGGCAAGCGCCCTACCTCATGCACCACCACTTTAGCCCTGAGTCTGGTTTGTTTTGTTTTTGGGTCACACCCAGCAGCTCTCAGGGGACTCTTCTGGCTCTACGCTCAGAAATAGCTCCTGGCAGGGTCTGGGAACCATATGGGATGCCTGGATTCAAACCACCATCCTTCTGCATGCAAGGCAAACACCCTACCTCCATGCTATTTCTCCAGCCCCCAAATCTGGGTTTTTGATTCAGTTTTATTTCCTCCTTTATTCAAAAAGCTTGCAGTATTATTTCAGCCATGTTCTCTCCAAATAAACTCTTCTTCCTCTCCTTTTTTTTTTTTTTTTTTTTTTTTGCTTTTTGGGCCACACCCAGTGATGCTCAGAGGTTACTCCTGGCTATATACTCAGAAATTGCTCCTAGGGGCCGGAGAGATAGCATGGAGGTAAGGCATTTGCCTTTCATACAGAAGGTCATCGGTTTGGATCCCAGTGTCCCATATGGTCCCCGTGCCTGCCAGGAGCAATTTTTGAGCATGGAGCCAGGAGTAACCCCTGAGCACTGCCGGGTGTGACTCAAAAACCACAAAAAAAAAAGAAAGAAAGAAAGAAAGAAAGAAAGAAAGAAAGAAAGAAAGAAAGAAAGAAAGAAAGAAAGAAAGAAAGAAAGAAAGAAAGAAAGAAAGAAAGAAAGAAAGAAAGAAAGAAAGAAAGAAAGAAAGAAAGAAAGAAAGAAAGAAAGAAAGAAATTGCTCCTTGCTTGGGGGACCATTTGGGACGCTGGGGGGATCAAACTGCTGTCCATCCTAGATTAGCGTGTGCAAGGCAAATGCCCTAGCACTTGCGCCACTGCTTCGGCCCCATTCTTTTCCTTCTGTGTTCTATAGTTATGGCAAAGTTACATAGAATTAACATTGTCATCACGGGACTGGAGAGATAGCACAGCGGTAGTACGTTTGCCTTGCACACAGCCGATCCAGGACTGATGGTAGTTTGAATCCTTACATACCATATGGTCCCCCATGCCTGCCAGGAGCGATTTCTGAGCATAGGGCCAGGAGTAACCCCTAAGCACTGTGGGTGTGACTCAAAAACCAAAAGCCAACAAAAACATGGTCATCAATGCTGTGCAGAACTCCTAGGGTCAAGAACTCTACCAAGACTTGCCTAATGCCCTAATGAGTTTGGTTCTCTGTAAAGATGGGGAAGTAAGAGGGAAGGTGTGAAAAGAAAAAGAAAAACATTAAAAAAATATTTCATGGGCCCGGAGAGATAGCACAGCTGCGTTTGCCTTGCAAGCAACCGATCCAGGACCAAAGGTGGTTGGTTCGAATCCCGGTGTCCCATATGGTCCCACGTGCCTGCCAGGAGCTATTTCTGAGCAGACAGCCAGGAGTAAACCCTGAGCATCGCCAGGTGTGGCCCAAAAACCAAAAAAAAAAAAAAATTTCATATACTTTCATAGGATTCTCAATACAACTCTGTGAGGTAAAGGCTGGGATAGTTGAAGAAATTGAGACACAGAGAAATAATGTGACTTGAGCCAAGTCAGGGTTCAAATCTCAGCTATGCTGTCTTTTTTGTCAACTCATGATATTTTTCTGGTTTGGGAGCCATACCTGGCAGTACTCAGGAGTTACTCCTAGCAGTGCTCGAGGGACCATAAGGAATGCCAAGGTTTGGACCTAGTCAACTGCTGACAAATCAAATCCCCACCCTCTCTACTATCACTTCAGGCCTATCCATTCACTTTATCTGAAATCATCTTGGACTATAGCCAAATTATCTTCCAGGAAATAAAGAGGAAAGTCTGTTTCCTTACATCAGAGCATGTTCTGGGTTTTCAGTTTTTTACTTATATCACTAAAATGGTTAAACAACTGTTATAAACAACATATTTGCCTGAAAGCCTGTGGATTCCAACTTTTCCTGGAACTTGACAAGGATGATAGCTGAGATCAATAGTGTAGGAACTGAGCCTGGCACATGTTTCACAAGCATTAACTTTTCACAACCCACTGAAAAGTCCTTAATGACTGTTGCAGGAAAAGGGACAGGCATGGAGAAATGAAAGATCTAAGTCAGGCTCTCCTAACTGTTAGATGATGAACTCTAGATTCATAGCAGCCAATTTTGTTTGTTTGGGGATTACATTCAGCTGTGCTCAGGGATTGCTCCTGAGAGCTGAGTGGGATGAGCACTGGGGGCCAAATATGTAATTCTGGAGATCAAACCATGTAGGCAATTTGTCAGCAGTTTCTGATTCCTGTGCTAGATCTCACAACTTCTAGGAGAAAGCGGGATTGGCATTAGACACATTTCATTCTCCCTATTATTTATATGTAATGCTTCAGTTATTTAAAAAAGATATATATCATGCTCCCTTCACGTAGTGCCAAACATTGTTGTAGCACTGGGAAGGTAAGTTACAAACTTTACAAGCTGGAAAAGTTATGAGCAATTAGGTATTTGCCTTGCAGGTTGCTGATCTGGGTTTGATCCCCAGAACCCGCCAAGCCTCTCCAAAAGTGAGCATAGAGTAAGTTCTCAGCCCTGAGCACCACCATGTGTGGTCCCCAATGAGAAACAAATCAGTAAATTTATTATCTAGTGCTGCTTGTATGCCCTCTGGGCAAGCCTGAAAAGAGGAGTATATAAGACACCCCCAATTTAAACAGTAAAGAGATATAGAAGTTATTTAGGATGCTACAAAGAAATCATTCTGTTTATGTTGATGGTATTTTATTTTGTTTATTTTATTTATTTTTTGGTTTTGTGGCCACACCCGGTGAAACTCAGGGGTTACTCCTGGCTCTGCGCTCAGGCTTGGGGGACCATATGGGACGCCGGGGATCGAGCCCAGATCCGTCCTGGGTCAGCCGTGTGCAAGGCAAACGCCCTGCTATCACTCTGATCCAGATGTTTGTTGTATTTTTTTTTGGTTTTTGGGTCACACCCGGCGGTGCTCAGGGGCTACTCCTGGCTGTCTGCTCAGAAATAGCTCCTGGCAGGCACAGGGGACCATATGGGACACCGGGATTCGAACCAACCACCTTTGGTCCTGGATCGGCTGCTTGCAAGGCAAACGCCGCTGTGCTATCTCTCCGGGCCCCCAGATGGTATTTTTTAAAAAATGAACAAAAAGCGAAAAGCACAACAACACCTCATTACTTAGAATCATGTACCTGTCACAGGGAGAATGTCAATAGGGCTTTGGAGAGCGAAAAGGAGCAAATCCTGAAGCCGATCACTCTTTAATCAGGCCTCTTTGTAGGCTAAATCCGACCAGGCTGAGTTGCAAACCTGCCAGAGAGGTCACTGCACTCTCGGGGTTGGTGAGTCGCCCTGAGTCACCGCCCCGCTCCAGCTGTGTGACCTTGGGGACCAGAAACGTCTTGCCCCTTTTCTATTAAACATACAGAGTCCGTGCAGCAGATGTGCCCCTCAATGCCCCATCCCCTAAAAGCCTAGCCCCAGCTGGGGTCCCTGCGCCAGGAGAGAGGGCCTAGAGGCGCGCGGGGGAGGGTTTCCGAGGCTGCACTTCCACGCTCCGGCCAGCGGGGGCGCTACACCGGTTCGGCGCACGTTCAAGTTCGCGTTCGCGTTCGCGTTCCGCAGGCGCTTGTCCCTCGCGGCGTCCCGTCCGCGGCGCCCGCAGAGCCGGAGGAGGAGGTGGAGGAGGAGGCGGAGCGGCGCTGTCGGGCCGGGGAGCGAGCGGGGAGCAGCCGGGGCGGCGCGGCGGGCCCGGGCGGGGCGGCGGCGGGGGAGGCTGGCAGCGCGGGCACCGAGGCGCCGAGCGGCGGGCGCTCCATGCGTGCGGGCCGAGCGCGGCCCCTCCGAGCCGGCGCCATGAAGAAAGACGTGCGGATCCTGCTGGTGGGAGAACGTGAGTCCCGGCGCCCGCCGACCCCGGGCCTGGGAGGGAGCCGCCAGCCTGGGCCTCCTGCGGCGGCCGCCTGGCCTGGCAGCCCCCTCCCGGCTCCCAGGTCCCCGCTAGCTCCTAGGGACCCCCGGCCTAGGCTCCCCACCCCACCCCCAGGGCCCCTTCTTGCCCCTCCGAGCCCTTCCTGTCCCCCCGGCCTCGCTCGGGCCTTCCTTGCACACCCTCCTCTTTCTTGCTCTGGTTCTGCAGCGAGATCTTGGGGGATCTCCCGGGTCCCCGCCTGGCAGGTGCTGGGACGGGCCGGGGTGGCGTGAGCCTAGCTAGGGGGAAGGGCGCCCAACTCTGGGCTCCTGGGCAAGGTCAGGTTTCTCTCTCTCTGTCTCTCTGTCTCTCTCTGTCTGTCTTTCTGTCTGTCTGTCTCTCTCTCTCTCTCTCTGTCTCTCTCTGTCTCTGTCCCTCTCTTCCCCCTGTGTCTCTCTCTGTCTCTGTCTCTCCTCTCTTCTGTCCCTTCCTCTTCTATATCCCTCTTACCTTCTCTCTCCTCTCAATCTCCTTTCTGTGTCTCTCATTTCTTTCTGTCTCTCCCTCTCTCTTCTCTCCTCTTCTCTCTTCCCTCCTTCTCCTCCTCCTTCTCCTCCTCCTCCTCCTCTTTCTTCTTCCTCCTCCTCCTCCTCCTCCTCCTCCTCCTCCTCCTCCTTCTTCTTCTTCTTCTTCTTCTTCTTCTTCTTCTTCTTCTTCTTCTTCTTCTTCTTCTTCTCTTCTTCTTCTTCTTCTTCTTCTTCTTCTCTCCCTTTCCTCTCCCCTCTTTCCTTCCCTCTCTCCCTCTTTGCTCTCTCTCCCTCTCTTCTCTCCCTCTTTCTCCCTCTCCTCTCTCTGCTCTCTCTTCCTCCCTCTCTCTGCTCTCTCCCTCCCTCTTTCTTTCCCTCTCTCCTCTCCCCTTCTCTTTCTCCCTCTCTCCCTCCTCTCTGCTCTCTCCCTCTCTGCTCTCTCTCTTTCTGCTCTCTTTCTTCCTCCCTCTCTCTGCTCTCCCTCCCTCTGCTCTCCCTCCCTCTTTCTCTCCCTCGTTCCCTCCTCGCAAGCATTCTTCCCCGTGTCCATTGACATCCCAAGTATGAAGCTGTTTCTTGAGCGGTTTTTGGTAGTTCGGCATTACATTCGCTCCTGATAACACTGTTTCTTTCCTCCAAAAAACTTGGACTTACCGATTCCCAGTTAGGTTCTCCGGATGAATGATGATCTAGGGACTGTCCTTTCGTTGAGAAGCTGTGGTGGTCCTCAAGGATGTTTACCCCGCCTCTTCTTTCTTAGTAGTATTGATCCCAGAGCCACTCGGACTTTGATTTTAGGAGACACAAGAAAAATCCAACATTCTCCTGCACACTTTAGAGCTCTGTAGAGTTCACCTTTTTGAGGCCACCCATAGAAGAGCGTTGTAAATAGAAAAAGACTTATTGATAGTACTGGGCAAGTTATATGAGTCAAGCCCTAGAACTAAAATAAAAAGAAAGTGGGCTGGAGTGATAGCACAGCGGGTAGTAGGGCGTTTACCTTGCACGCAGCTGAGCCGGGATGGACCCAGGTTCGATCTCCAGCTTCCCATATGGTCCCCAGAGCCTTCCAAGAGCTATTTGTGATCACAGAGCCAATTGTAACCCCTGAGCGCCAGCTGTGGCCCCAAACTCAAAAACCATAAAATGAAAAGAAAGTGGGCTGAGGAGGATGCTATTGTTTATTTTCGAGGCAATGCTCTGCCTTGCTCTTTTGAAGTTTCTATTCTAATCTCCTGGTCTCTGCTAGGAAAAAAACCTCCACTTCATGGGGACATGCTTATTGGGAAGAAAGCAAGCATATCCCCTCCCTTCTAAGATGCTCATTGATATGTCTGTTCAAGTGCTTTTTGGAGAAAAGGTCTTTAGAATCAGAATTTAGGAGTTAGCCAGTGCTGACATTTGTTTTGCCTTAGTGAATTTGAGTCTCTATAACTGTTTTTTTTGGGGGCCACACCCGTTTGATGCTCAGGGGTTACTCCTGGCTAAGTGCTCAGAAATTGCTCCTGGCTTGGGGGGGGGGACCATATGGGACGCCGGGGATGGAACCGCTGTCCTTCCCTTTCCTTGGCTAGCGCTTGCAAGGCAGACACCTTACCTCTAGCGCCACCTCACCGGCCCCAATATAACTGGTTTTATTATTTTTTTTCTAACCATTTTGGATCATACCTGGCAGTGCTTAAAACTTGTACTCCTGCCTCTGTGCCTAGGGATCACTCATAGTGCTCAGGGGACCATGCTTGGGATCATACCTGGCTGGGTCATGTGCAAGGCAATTGCCCTACCCATGAATACTCTCTCAAGGCCCTGTAACTGAATCTTAATCTGAATTTGCATGAACTTTTTTGTTTGTTTTTTGGGCCACACCAGGCAGCGCTCAGGCTTTACTTCTGGCTCTGTGCTCAGAAATTTTTAAAATTGAAATTGTTTTGGTGTTTGGACCATGCCAGGTATTGCTCAGGTGTTACTCCTGGCTCTTTGCTCAAGAATCATTCCTGTGGGTTTGGGGAACCATATGGAATTTTGGGGGATGAACCCAGGTTGGCTGCATGCAAGGCAAATGCCCTACTTGCTGTACTATCGCTCCAGTCCCAATTTTAATACTTTTTTGTTTTGTTTTATTTTGAGTCACATCTGGCAGCACTCAGGGGTTACTCCTGCTGAATGCTCAGAAATTGCATATGGGATGCCGGAATTCGAACAACCGTCCCTCTGCATGAAAGGCAAACACCTTACCTCCATGCTATCACTCCGGCCCTGAATAATACTTTTTTAAAATTTTTATCAGTAGATTGGTTCGTTGTTGGGTCATACCAACGGTGCTCAAGGGTCACCCCTGGCTCTGCCCTCAGAAATCGCCCCGGCAGACTGGGGAATCACATGGGATGCTAGGAATTGAACCCAGCCCCTCCTGGATTGGCTGCATGAAAAGCAAATGCCCTACTGCTGTGCTATCTCTCCAGCCCTAATTTTATTTTATTTAACCAGCTATCATGTGAAAGTTTTTTATATGTAAAAAGTGTTATTTAAAATATGCAATTTTAGGACTGGAATAGTATACAGGTGCTTGCCTTGCACTCAGCTGATTCAGGTTTGATCCTCAGCATCACATATAGTTCCCAAGCACTGCTGGAAATAATCCCTGAGCACAAAGCCATTTTGCTGTTGGTTTGGTTCTATAACTTGGGGGGATATTACTGGTAATTTTCAGAGGACTGTTTGGTATATAGGATCAAATTTGAGCTTTTTTGCAAGGAAAGAGCCTTATTTACTGTCCTGTCTCTCTGGCCATTGGTAGTTTTCTCAGTGCTTTTCTTTTTTCTGGGTGTTAGTGGGGTAGTTGGGCCACACCAGGCGGTGCTCAGGGTTACTCCTGGCTCTGCATTCAGAAATGGCTCCTGGCAGGCTTGGGGGACCATATGGGATGTGAGTCTGTTGTGTGCAAGGTAAACGCCCTACACACTGGTATCCCTCAGGCCCCACAGTACTTTTTTCTGGTGCTGCCAGACTGATCCTGAAGCAACCATATAGCAGCAGCTTCATTCACTGCATGTGGTGGTAGTTTTGAACTGTTTCAACAGTTGGGCTGTGGCGATAGCACAGCGGTAGGGAGTTTGCTTGCATGCGGCTGACTCAGGATGGACTCCGGTTCAATTCCCGGCCAGGAGCAATTTCTGAGTGCAGAGGTAGGAGTAACCCCTGAGTGTAACTGGGTGTGGCCCAAAAAGCAAAAAACAGTTTGTTGATTAAATCTGTATTATACTGGGGCCAGAGAGATAGCACGGAGGTAAGTCATTTGCCTTTCATGCAGAAGGTCAGTGGTTCGAATCCCAGCATCCCATATGGTCCCCCGTGCCTGCCAGGGGCAATTTCTGAGCACTGAGCCAGGAGTAAACCGAGTGCTGTCGGGTGTGACCCAAAAAGCAAAACAAACAAACAAAAAATCTGTATTATACTTTTTGTGTGAATGAATCTTTCCTTAACCTTCTTCTAGGCATTCATGATAACTAATTGTTTATTTTATTATTGAGTGCTATATTTCAGAGAAATTAGATTGTATGTATAATATCAGATAAGTTAGACTATGAATTTTTAATTATTATTTTGGGGGCGTCACACCTGGTGATGCTCAGAGGTTATTCCTGGCTATGTGCTCAGAAATCGCTCCTGGCTTGGGATCATCTGGGACACTTGGGGATTGAACTTCGTTCCATTCTAGGTTAGTGCATGCAAGGCAAATGCCGTATCACTTGTGCCACTGCTCCGGTCCCTAGACTGTATACATTTTAAGACTTGTGCAAAGAAAGCCAAAATGACACCTTTCTTTTTTTTTTTTTTTGGTTTTTGGGCCACACCCTGTGACGCTCAGGGGTTACTCCTGGCTATGCGCTCAGAAGTTGCTCCTGGCTTCTTGGGGGACTATATGGGACGCCGGGGGATCGAACCGCGGTCCGTCCTAGGCTAGCGCAGGCAAGGCAGGCACCTTACCTCCAGCGCCACCGCCCGGCCCCATGACACCTTTCTTTAATTATCTTGATTGTTAAGCATATTGAGCACCATTTACACTATCATTGAATACTCACAAGTTGGAACCTAGAGCGATAGAACAGCCTATAAGGCACTTGCATTACCTGTGGCTGAACTGGGTTTGAGTCCTTGCATCCTATATGGTCCCCCAAGTCTGACCAGGAGTGATCTGTGAGATCAGCTGAGCACCTCTGGTTGTGACTCCCCCCATTAAAAAGTCAATTACCATTCTTAAAATAAACCAAAATTGTAAAATTCTTTAAAAATACCACCTCATAAAACTTTTTTTAAGTTATAATTTTTCATAATCAAATTAATTGACCAGAATTTGTTAACTAGATTTGCATTAATATACTTAGAAAATGCCCTGGGGGGGCCAGAGAGATAGCATGGAGGTAAGGCGTTTGCCTTGCATATACAAAAGGTCGGTGGTTCGAATCTTGGCATCCCACATTGGTCCCCTGAGCCTACCAGGAGCGATTTCTGAGCATAGAGCCAGGAGTAACCCCTGAGCACTGCCGAGTGTGAACCAAAAACCAAAAAAAAAAAAAGAAAGAAAGAAAGAAAAGAAAATGCCCTGTGGGGGCTGGAGAGATAGCATGGAGGTAAGGCATTTGCCTTGCATGCAGAAGGATGGTGGTTCAAATCCCAGCATCCCATATTGGTCCCCAAACCTGCCAGGAGCGATTTCTGAGGGTAGAGCCAGGAGTAACCCCTGAATGCTGCCAGGTGTGACTCAAAAACCAAAAAAAAAAAAGAAAGAAAGGAAGGGAGGGAGGGAGGGAGGGAAGGAAGGAAGGAAGGAAGGAAGGAAGGAAGGAAGGAAGGAAGGAAGGAAGGAAGGAAGGAAGGAAGAGAAAGAAGGAAGAGAAAGAAAGAAAGAGAAAGAAAGAAAGAAAGAAAGAAAGAAAATTCTCTGTGGGGACCGGAGAGATAGCATTGAGGTAAGGCGTTTGCCTTACATGCAGAAGGTCGGTGGTTCGAATGGTATCCCATATAGTCCCCAAAACTTCCAGGAGTGATTTCTGAGCGCAGAGCCAGGAGTAACCCCTGAGCGCTGCCAGGTGTGACCCAAAAACCAAAAAAAAAGAAAAGAAAATGTCCTGTGAAAATAAAATTAGTGAGGCCCTTATACCCTTTATTAATTTACTCTTTTTTTTTTTTTTTTGGTTTTGGGCCACACCTAGTGGTGCTCAGGTCTTATTTCTGGCTCTACGCTCAGGAATCATTTCTGGTGGTGCTTGGGGGAATCATCCAGGATGCCAGGAATCAAGTGGCTTGGCCTGAGCAAGGTATTGCTCTGGCTCATCCCTTTAACCCTTTAAATCATGTGGCTACATTGAAAGTGCACACTTTGTTTTAGTGAAGTCTTATTTTAAAATTAAAGTGGGATATATTGGTCTTCTAGTTGGATTTTATGTGAGAATGCAACTGTTACTTTACAGATGAGTCCGATCACTTTTAATTTGTTAGAATGTAATTAGTTTATCATTGAAACCTCTGCCAAACTAATTCAAGTTGCAGATGATTCTAAACTGGACTTCTAAAACATCTCATAGCTGAGTGCCCTGCTTTAAATTCTTTCTATTTTCTCTAGAACAGAGTCAACGTAAACTATTGCAGGGGCAGGAGTGATAGTTCTCACTTCTCTGCCAGTTTATTCACTTTTTCTGTCATTGGGTTTAGAGAATTAACTTTATGAGGGCAGGGAATTTGTCTTATTTATTTCTGTATCCTTAGTACATAGAATAAGCCTGACACAAATTAGTCAATTAAATAGTTTTTAAATGAATAACTCCAAGCTAGTTCTGTTTATTCAAAGTTTGTTTCCTCAACTGCTAATCTTAATCATAAAAATGTGATCATTCTTCTCTCTTATAACTGATGGTTGTTTGTTTTGAGGCCTATAGAATTAGAGGGTTTGTTGGGGCTAGAGGAATAGTTTAGGGGGTAAGATTTTTGCCTTGCTTGCTGATAGGGGTTTCTTCCCCAACATTGCATGCTAGGAAGAATTTCTATGTGCAAAGAACACTGCTCAGAAGAATTTCTGTGTGCAAAGTCAGAGTAACTTCTGAACACCACCAGGTGTGGCTGAAAAACAAACAAAAAAATTGATTTGAGGGTGTGATACCTTTTTTTTCCCTTTTCTCAGAAATTGCCCCTGGCAGGCACAGGGGACCATATGGGATGCCGGGATTCAAACCACTGTCCTTCTGCATGAAAGGCAAACGCCTTACCTCCATGGTATCTCTCTGGCCCCTTTTTTCCTTTTTCTTAGAGATTCGCTGTTCTGTCTTTTTTTGGGGGTGGGGGTGGGGGTTCACACCTGCAGTACTCTGGGGTTACTCCTGGCTCTGCGCTCAGAAATCGCTCATGAAAGGCTTGGGGGACCTCATGGTATTTGAACCACCGTCCGTCCTGGAATAGCTGCGTGCAAGGCAAAAACACCTTACTGCTGTGCTGTCTCTCCGGCCCCTCTGTTCTGTCTTTAAAGTAGTGACTTACAGTGACATTGCCATGGGTGTTTCATGTCTTTGCAGCCAGGAATTATTGTCCTTGCCAAAGGAGGTCAGCTTTTCCTTGAAACACCAGAGGCCATCTTAGATATTTGAAAGGGATGGGGAAAGATTCTTTAGGTATAAGTTAGTATTTATTTTAGAAAAACTTGAAGTGGCTCCTTTAAAAACCAAATTGCTCTCTATTTAGATTTATTTATGTACTTGTTTATTAAGGTGTGTGTGTGTGTATATATGCGTGCACGCGCGCATGCACCACATGGGCCATACTCAGAACATACTCAGGTCTGGCAAGTCTCAAGGACCATATGGAATGTCTGATAATTCAACCTGGGATGGCTGTGTAGAAGGCAAGCATCCTATCTGCTGTGCTGTCTAGTTCTGGCCCCTGATCTCTATTTTGGTCTTTGTTGGAATGGTGTTTGAAGAGTATTTGCTTCAATTCTAATTATACTCTGTTTAATACCTTGTTCAAGTATCCCTTTTGTAAACAAACAAATATTGAGGATAGTGCTTTTTTTCATTTGTTTTGTTTTGGGGCTGCACCCAATGATGCTCAGGGGTTACTCCTGGCTCTGTGCTCAGAAATTGCTCCTGGCTTGGGGGACCATATGGGATGCAGGGGACCGAACCCAGATATGTCCTATGTCAGCCATGTGCAAGGCAAATGCGGTACCACTGGCCCCAAGAGGATGGTGGTTTTGAGTCACAGTGTCTTACCCACTCTGGCCCTGGTTTAAGCATCCTTAACCCTAGTCAGTTTATTTTGAGTCACTGTTACATGTGTATTGAAATCTATTTTCCACTCATTTTTGGTGAATATTGAGACATTCCCCACCATGGGTAACCAAAACTCTGGTGACCAGGTGGGCATTAGTTTGAAGCTGGACCCCTATTGGACACTACTTTTAGGAAAAGAGCATCCTGTAGCATTTGTTTTGTCAAGTCTACTTTATCTGCATATGGTTGATGAACTTTTCCTTAGAACAATGCTTGACTATTTCTCCAGGGCTGAAGTTTTCCACATAAAATTCTCAACTAAAGTCACTATCCTTCCCGAGTACTCTCATTATGTTAATTGAGGAAGCACTAACAAGGTGTCATAGAGAAGCAGATACAAATGAGAACTTGTTTCCTTTGCTGCTTGAAACAAAGTACGTTATCATTAAGAAAATTAGCCAGAGTGCTGGTAAGGTGGTAATTGGAAGCAGAGATTGTTCTGCTTCATGCCCATTAGGAATTTGTTGTCATTTATAGCTGGATATACAAAAGATGTGATAGAAAAACAAATAATTTGTCTTTTAGACAAAGATAATTCGTTTTATTGTGAAGAATTACATTTCTCTGGATGACCTACTTAAAAGCATGGAGCTTCAGCAGATCTGTGGCATATCGTGTTGAGCTGAATCAGAAGGCCTGTCCTGAGGGATAATTATGGCTGTGCTTTTTGTTTTAATATTTTACTTTTCTATTTCTCAGACAAAATAGAGGAAATAGAAACCCTTGGGTGATTAACAAGGGGTCATTATTTTGACGTTAGGTCATATTCATATCAAATGCATTTATGCTTACAGATATTATAGAGTATTTTATAAAATTTTATTGTAACAAGGCAAGGTATATTTATATATTATTTTATTTGATATAAGTTAGAAGTTAGTAGAAAAGAGCTTAGAGTTTTTTTCCTTTGTGGAAAACATTTTTATATTGTCGGGAGCAGTTTAAAAATGTTAAAGCTTGCTTTGCACGTGGCCAATCTAAGTTTGATTTCTCTGCATCCCACATGGTCCTCAGAACTTTGCCAGGAGTGATTCCTGAATGTAGAGCCAGGATTAACTCATGAATTCTGGTGAATATCTCCTGAGATTGTTCTTCTCAGCACTTCTCCTAGGGACAGTAAGGATGCTGTAGTCTCCAAAACAACAACAAAAAAAACCCCACAGGGGCTGGAGCAGTAGCTCAGCAGGTGGGACATTTGCCGTGCACGTTGTCCACCCATGTTCAATCCCCGCCATCCTATATGAGCCTTGAGCCTTGAGCTTGCCAGGAGTGATTTCTGAGCACAGAGCCATATAACCCCTGAGCATGGCCGGATATGACCAAACCCCCCCCCCCAAAAAAAATAAACCCAACAAAATAAATAACTAAAATTGTTCTGTTATTTAAAGAAAAGTGAAGTATTTTGAGTGGCTGAGAAGTGGCACAGTGGGCTAGAGTGCATGCTTTGTGTGCAGGAAGTCCATGTTTGATCTCTGGTTCCTTGAGTACCACTAGAATGACCTCTTACTAAAATATTTTAAAAATATAATATTCTAAAATGATTTCCTTATATTTAAGGAATTCATTTATTTCTCAATTTAATTAGTTTTAAAGAGATTACTTTGGGGCCAGAGTGATAGCATGGCAGGTAGGGCTTTTGCTTTGTACATGACCAACCTGAGTTGAATCCCTAACATCCCACATAATCCCCCAAACATGGCCAGAAATGACCCCTGAACCCAGACCTCTGAGCCTGGAGCCAGGAGTTACCCCTGAATATCACTGAGTGAGGCCCCCAACCAAAATAAATAAAAAAAAAGTATTTTTAATTAAATTAATTTATTTCTCTGGTTTTGGGGCTATATCTTATAGTACTCAGGGGCAGAATTTTAATTTTAAATATACTACTTTTTTTGTTTGATATTCTCTCTTGAGGTTAGATAAGCCATAAGCCTTAAAGGAAGCAGTATGTCAATGAAACACACACATAGAGCGATGCTCAGGGAATCACTACAGAGGGCTTGGCGTGCCAGGGATCAACCCAGGTCAGCTGCATGCAAGACAAATGTCCTGCTGCATTATCTCTCTGGCTCCAATAAAGCATTCTTTAAAGTATATTAGATGAAGTAGTTACCAGGTCATAATATTCCCAGTTCGCGGTAATCTGTCTCTTACTCTAGTTCTAGATTTCTTTTGTGGGGGTGGATTGGTTTTGGAACCACACTCAGTGTATTCAGAGTTTACTACAGGCTTTGTGTCAAGGATCATTTTTTGGCATTGCTGAAAGAACATTCTATAAGTGGTACCTGGCTTGCCTGCTGTACTCTTCTCAGGCCTGGACTTATTTTTTTGGAGGGGGCGTTTGGGCCACACCCTACAACGCTCAGGAGTTACTCCCGGATCTGCCTACAGAAATTGTTCCTGGCAGGCTTGGGGGGGACATATGGGATGCTGGGAATTGAACCTGGGTCCATTCTGGGTTGGCTGCATACAAGGCAAATAAATGCCCTACCTCTGCGCTATCACTCTGGCCTCTGGACCACTCTTTAGTCTTTGGGCCACACCCAGTGGTGCTCTGGGGTTACTCCTGGCTCTGCACTTGAAATTACTCCTGTTAAGCCCAGAATCAAACCTGGGTCCATCCTGGGTTGGCGAACTTCTTTTTTTTTTTTTTTTTCGGTTTTTGGGTCACACCCAGCTGTGCTTAGCGGTTACTCCTGACTCTGCACTCAGAAATTGCTCCTGGAAAGCTTGCGGGGGGTGTGTGTGTGTGTGTGTGTGTGGCATATGGGTTGCCTGGGATTGAATCTGCGTCTGTCCTTGGTCAGCTGTGTGCAACCAAACACGCTACCACTATGCTAACACTCTGGACTTCTTTTTAAATTAAGTTTCTTGGTTTTTTTAATGTGAAAGAGAATTGTGGTGTTTTTGTTTTTATTTTGGTTTGGTTTTTGGGCCATATCCAGTGGTGCTCTGGGGTTATTCCTGGCTCTGTACTCAGAAATCGCTCCTGGCTGACTAAGGGGCCATATGGGATGCTGAGGAATCAAACCCAGGTTCGTCCCGGATTGGCAGTATGCAAGACAAATGCCTGACCACTGTGCTATCACTCCAGCCCCTTTTGTTCTTTGGACCACAGCTGACTCAATGATCTGGGTTACTCCCAGCTCTGTGCCTGGGGATGATCTCTGGCATTGCTTTGGGGGACTCTAGTACAAGAGATAGAATCTTGGGGCTCCTACATGCAAAGCATGTGCTACAGCCCTTTGAGCCACCTCCTCAGATCTTATGTTTTTTGTTTTTTTTCTGAAGAATATGTCCAGTTATTTCAGAAACAGAATAATCAAATTATTTTGTTGTAGTGAGTGCTAACCTGCCTCATATTCTTCAACAGAATGAAGGAGAATAGGAATGAGTAAATGAAAAATCCCACCCAGCCATGTTCTGTGATTTGAATTGTTCAAGTTGGATTGTGTTCCTGCTCTTTGATACTGCTGTCTTGTTTGTGCTTATGATGGAAGGGAATCAAGCACTTTAGTTAGAATCTTTCCATTGAGGTGTGTCTTTGCCTTTGCTGAGGTGTGTCTCTACACATGCCCTATTGGACGGACCAGGCCCAAGTTTGTACTTTGGAAGAAGTTTCTGCTACGCTGACAGCTCGAACTGCCCTGATGACCTGAACTGTGAAGAAATCTGAATTTCCTCAGACTTAATTTGTTTTCTCTCCTGTGAATAGTGAACTATAGAGACTTCATGAGAAAAGCAAAAAGGAACTAAGGCCAGAAAAAGTTCTAATGAGTTCCAATGAGGCCTTTTTTTCTTCTCAAACTCACTTTTTTTGGGAGAAGAGGGTGGCTCTCCCAAGTGGTGTTTAGGAAGCACAGAAGTGGGGCTTGAAGGTGTATGTCACTAAGTATTCTTTCCCACCCAGGCTAGCAGTTCATTGCTAGGGCCTGAGGATGGGGTGCTGCGAGGTAGTTCCCCTGTGATGTCAGATATTACCCAGGCCACTCTGGCAATGCTTGGGGTCTCCACGTTGCACACAGTGATTCTGATGACCAAGTGGTAACAGGGATTGGCTTCATTCCCTGACTGGAATCAGCTGCCTGCAAGACATGCACCTTACCCCCTGTAGAAAGAGAAGGCCAGGGAGAAAACTCGAGAGAATTGGAACACATACTTGGTAATGACAAGGTCTAAGGTTTAATACCTGGAACTGCATGACTTCTGCCGTATGTGTCCCTGGAGGTCCCTACTACCACTGGGGAGGCGGAAAGAAAACGGGGACATGACTCAGTGGTACAGTGCTTCCCTTGCTTGATCCCTGGCACTGGAAAAAGAAAAAAAACCCTAACAAAAAAAAAATCAGAAAAACGGAAGAATGAATTGTAAGGGTTGTAAATGTAAGAGTGGGTCTTAGAGGAAATGGGGCTCATCTGATGAAGGCCTGAAGTTTGCTGAGGGATCCTGAGTGAGTGATTTTGGAGCATCAAACCCATATTTTAATTTTTGGGAAACTAACAGTTCTTTTAGTATGGTAATTGATTTAATTTTTTTGGGTTTTTTTTTGGGGGGGGGCACACCTGGCAGTGCTCAGGGGTCACTCCTGGCTGTCTGCTCAGAAATAGCTCCTGGCAGGCACGGGGGACCATATGGGACACCGGGATTCGAACCATCCACCTTTGGTCCTGGATCGGCTGCTTGCAAGGCAAATGCCACTGTGCTTTCTCTCTGGGCCCAATTTTTTATTTTTAATTATGAGAACAGAGATGCAAAGAAAGAGGACAAGGTAAAGTTACACTGGAGATTTAATTTTATCATTGTGCTTAATCTTTTGATTTGTGGGTTCAAAATGAGATAGGATTGGGGGCTGGAGCAGTGGCACAAGTGGTAGGGTGTTTGCCTTGCACGCACTAACCTAGGACAGACTACAGTTCCATCCTCCAGTGTCCTATATGGTTTTCCAAGCCAGGAGCAATTTCTGAGCACATAGCCAGGAGTAACCAGAGCGTCACCTGTGGGGCCCAAAAACCGAGAGGGAGAGGGATATTTCTAATGTATGCCCCAGGGGGAGAGGAAAACTGGAGATATGTGGCAGGAAATGGAAATGATGGTGAAATTCTTGTTCTTTCTGGATAGCTCAGTAGCTGATAGGAAAGGTCTTTTTACCAAGGACGTGTTGGAAATCCTTGCCTCAATATTCCATAGACACAACGCTGTCTTTTATCTTCTCCTTCATTGTTACTGCTTTGAGGCGGTCATGTGGCTATGGTGCTGCACACTAAGTTGTGATTCTTCTCAGACGTTGCATGTTGTGTGTTGCACAGGCACTTGCAGACCCACCCAGCTTGGTAGGGCCAAGCTGGAAGCCGTTGTGACTCAGGGTGAAAGGGAGTCATTAAGACAAAGCTACTAGGTTGGTGTCTTTGGGCATTATGACACACACTGAGAAGGATTAATTTAGAGATTGGAATCCAGAGCGTCATTTACAAGCTGTAAGAGAAAGGTGTCCTGAAGCTTCTGGATGAGTGTGGTCTTGACAGACCTCTTGCTTTTTAGCCACTGGCCTCCAGGTCTGTGAGAATAAATTTCTGATGTTTTTGTGTTTTGGAGGCCATACTCCCAACTCAGTCCTAGGGACCCCTCTCCGCAGCGATCGGGAACTATGCATGCAGCACTGAGGCTACAACTCACACAACTTCATGCTTGCAAGTCGAGCTTTGTTGATTCTACACATCTTAATTGATTGTTCATTTTCGTCTAGCATTCAAAGAAGGCCTTCTCTCATTAATATCTTTGAGACTCCTGGAAATAGATCTATCCTTTTTCTTGCCTTTCCTACTCCCTTACTGTTTTGAGGGGAGCTGTTATTGGGAAATACCCAAAGACTCTTGGGAACTATTCTTGGTTCTGTGTTTGGGGATAAAGCAGTGCCAGTGATTGAACTGAAGTTAGCTGCATGCAAATGCCTGAAGCCCCTATACTATCTCTTTGGCCCTCTCCTTACTCAGCTCCCCTAATTTTTTGGGGGGCACACCTGGTGGTGCTCAGGGGTTGGTTCTGCACTCAGGTATTATTCCTGGCAGTGCTTGGGGAACCATGTTGGATGCCAGGGGTCAAATCTGGGTCAGCCATGTGCTAGGCAAAAGCCCTACCCGCTGTACTATTTATTGCTCAAGCCCCCACCACTTCATTTTTTAGGTTGGTTTGTTTTTGCTTAATTTTTTGATCTGTGGGTTAAAAATGAGATAGGTTTTGGGGCCGGAGCAGTGCCACAAGCAGTAGGGCCTTGTACACGCTAACCTAGGATGGGCCATATTCGGCTGTGCTCAGGGATTCCTACTGGTTCCGCACTCAGGAGTCACTCATGATTGAACCCTGGTCAGCCTTGTGTAGGGCAAGCGCCTTACCCACTCCGTACCTCCCCTTTTCCCATATTCTTTGAACTGAGACTCCAGTGGCAAGTACAATCCCAAGACTATCTGTACTTCGTTTACAACTGTCCACAACCCCTTCCCTGCCATGGCCCATGAACTCAGGAAAATGCTGAATTTAAGGATTTTCTAAATGAATAGCCAGTTGAAAGGTTTTTGGAAGAAGGAATCCGCCACAGGAAATTTTGGGGGTGGGGGACAGTGCCTGGGTTGAAACCCTGGCTTTACATATAAGTCATGCACTTTATGACTGAGCACAGGATCTTTTGTCCCTTGAAGTCAGGATGTGGCACCTTTCCTATTTGTTATATGTCATCACCCATGATACACTGCTGAGCTTTGATGCTAGAGCTTTCATATGGAGCCTCATAGCTTTGGCATCATTGATTAAATCATTGGCCGCATAATGACTTCCCTTCTCCCAGGAAGTTGTGGGGTGGAACTGAAATTTTTTTTTGGTTTTTTTTTTGGGGGGGGGGGGTCACACCCGGCAGCACTCAGGGGTTACTCCTGACTCTACACTCAGAAGTCGCTCCTGGGGGCCGGGCGGTGGCGCTGAAGGTAAGGTGCCTGCCTTGCCTGCGCTAGCCTTGGACGGACCAAGGTTCGATCCCCCGGTGTCCCATATGGTCCCCCAAGCCAGGAGCAACTTCTGAGCACATAGCCAGGAGTAACCCCTGAGCGTTACCGGGTGTGGCCCAAAAACCCCAAAAAAAAAAAAAGAAGTCGCTCCTGGCAGGCTCAGGGGACCTTATGGGATGCTGAGATTCGAACCACCGTCCTTCTGCATGCAAGGCCTTGCCTTCATGCGATCTCTCCAGCCCCCCTGACATTTTTTTAATAAGACCTTTATTAAGCACCATGATTACAAACATGAATGTAGTTGGGTTTCAGTTATAAAAAGAACACACATCACCTTCACCAGTGCAACATTTCTACCACCAATGCCCCCCATCTCCCTCCTTCCCCACTCCCGGAACTGAAATTTTTAACACTCTCTTCACATGATTAGTGTTAATGGAAGCCATGTCCCATTCTAATGTGATCTAGGCACTTCACTTAGCACAATGAGTCACCTCTTTAGGATAAACTCAAGGATGATTGAGAGGCCCCTGAATAGAACAAAGGGCTCTCCTAAAATGTAGGAATTTCCCAGAGATTTTTACTGGCTGTGACAAGAGCTGGGGAAAAAGACCAGATGCATTCTTTGTTATGTCACACACACTTGTAATAGTATTTGAAATTTCAACCTTTTTTTTTTTGTTTTTGTTTTTGTTTTTGTTTTTTTTGTGGTTTTTGGGTCACACCCGCCAGTGCTCAGGGGTTATTCCTGGCTCCAGGCTCAGAAATTGCTCCTGGCAGGCACGGGAGGACCATATATGGGACGCCGGGATTCGAACCGATGACCTCCTGCATGAGAGGCAAACGCCTTACCTCCATGCTATCTCTCCGGCCCCAATTTCAACCTTTTTTAATATTTATTTACTTTTTATTTTGTGTTGGGGGAGCATCTTGGTGATGCTACAGACTAACTCCTGACTGCTCAGGGGAACATACACAATGCTAGGAATTGAGCAAGGGTTGGCCAGAGTATAAGACCAGCACCTTACCTGCTGTACTGTCTCTCTGGTCCCATTGACTTATTTTGAAAATTTTTTACATTCCTCCTCATTTCATTATTATTACCAGGGTCACCCATAGGCTTGACTGAGGTGCCAGCTGTGGAGTTGGTACATCATATTGTGGGGTTTGTTCACCTGTTCTTCAGGCTCACTGAGGTTGGCATGAGTCACAGTTGTGGTGCTTGCACCATGCCTACCTGACGTTTCTCTTTCTGGCTGTCATGTTCACACAGATTTTTGACTTTTGGTATTTTTCAGACCTTTTGGAGTGCTTATGTAAACCTGGCTGTGGAAATGCAGAAAATCGCTCCTGGTGCCAGGGATTGTGGATAGCAGTGCTGCCAGGATTGCGTCTGGTACACATGGGTCATTGAGATCTGAGACCATGACCTTGGCCTTAGATACATATTTTTGTTTGTTTTTGTGCCACACCCAGCAGTGCTCAAGGATTACTTCTGATATGCACTTAGGAACTACTTCTGATGGTCCTTGGAGGACCATATAGGATGCTGAGAATTAAATTGGGATTGGCTATATGCAATGCAAATGCCCTACCTGTTGTACTATTGCTCTGGTCCTAGATTTTTTTTTTTTATTATTGTGTCAGCTGGGGATGGAACTAGGGTTAGCTGCTTGCAAGGCATCTTGCCTCCTGTCTCTTTGCCCCTCTGCATTCATAGTTTTATGTTTTTGGTTTGTGGCCACACCCAGTAGTGCTCAGGAATCACTCTTGGTGGTGCGTAGGGAACCATATTAGTTGCCTGGGATCAAACCTGGGAAGCTATGTGCAAGGCAAGTCCCTTATCTGTTGTGTCATCTCTCTAGCTTCATCCCACAATTTGCTCACTTCTCTGTTCTTGGGCATTTATATAAAGTATGCAGCACAAGTATTGTTTTGTTTGTTTGTTGGTTTGGTTTGGTGTTTGGGCCACAACCAGTGGCACTCAAGGGTTACTCTTGGCTTTACTCAGAAATTGCTCCTGGCAGGCTCAGGGGACCATATGGGATGCCTGGAATAGAACCCAGGTTCGGGGCCGGAGAGATAGCATGGAGGTAAGGCGTTTGCCTTTCATGCAGGAGGTCATCAGTTCGAATCCCGGCGTCCCATATGGTCCCCTGTGCCTGCCAGGAGCAATTTCTGAGCCTGGAGCCAGGAATAACCCCTGAGCACTGCCGGGTGTGACCCAAAAACCACAAAAAAAAAAAAAAAAAAAGAACCCAGGTTCATCCCTGGTCAGCTGTGTGCAAGGCAAACACGCTACTGCTGTGCAATCTCTCTGGCCCCCCACAAGTATAGTTTTAAAGACTATGCCCAATGGTACTTGGAAAATACTAGGTAATTTTTGTGGGACCCTGCATTTTTGAACTTGAACTCAGGGCTTTGGACCAACCAGGCATGTGCTCTTGCACTTGAGCTGTCTTTCTGGTTTGAGGTTATGGTATTTTAAATAATATTACTGTGTGAGAGGAGAAATGTTTATCATGGTTTATTATTATATGAAGTTTTCTGTTGTTTGGAAATTGAGGTCTATCATTCCTTAACACCACCAATGTACCTTTGTCCTCTTGACCTTTAAAAACGCCATTATTTCTCATCTGTTTTTCTTCCCTCCCTCTCTACTCTAGTCCTTTCCTTCTCCTCCCTATATTGTGAGTTCAAGGATGATCTATGTAAGTCCCCTTTGACCATTGCATTCCTTTTTTTTTTTAGTTTTTGTCCACACCCGACTATGCGGTGCTCAGGGGTTACTCCTGGCTGTCTGCTCAGAAATAGCTCCTGGCAGGCACGGGGGACCATATGGGACACCGGGATTTGAACCAACCACCTTTGGTCCTGGATCAGCTACTTGCAAGGCAAACGTCGCTGTGCTATCTCTCCGGGCCCGCATTCCTTTTTTTTTTTTTAATTTAATTTTTTATTATAACACCATGATTTACCAAGTTGTTCATAGCACAGTAATTTTAAACATTAAATCTTCAACACCAATCTCACCTCAGTGTTACCTTCCTTTCACCATCGTCCCCAGTTTTCTTACCCTATAAATTCCATACCCACCACATAGCCTACCTCCTTGCAGGTACAGACAATTTATATCGTTTGTAGCACATAGTCTGGCCCAACCTGAGAAGGTTCAGCTGCTCATACTGTTTGAATTTAGTCCCAGCTGGGGTATGTAAGGTGTGGTGCTGGGTTGCTGTGGGTCTTGCAGAAAGGGGAATTTGTTCCCACTCATTCTGAGAATGCCACAGAGGTATCAGCCCAGATCAGACTATCTGGGAATATTGGCAGCCACAGGTCTTGGTTGAGGAGCATCACTTTTCTCAATCACAGCATTCTGAAGGGAATGGTTTTTCTGTACATCCCTCCCGTTTTGGGGCCTCACCCAACATGCTTAGGGGTAACTAGGTCTGCACTTAGGAATCATTCCTGACTGATTCAGACCCCCTATCAAATGCCAGGGATTGAACCTGGGTGGCTGTGTACAAAGCAAGCACCCTACCCACTGTACTATTGCTCTGGCCCCAGAAAAAATTTTCCTATAGTACAAAGCAAAGTAAGGTAGCAGAATTTCAGAAAAAGAAAACAACATCTCACAAACTTTGCAGTGATACTGGCTTTAGGCAAGTTTGTGAGTGGCTGCTGAAACAGGTAGAAGTTTGATTTAAAAAATATGATAGAAATATTTGAGGATATGTATGCACATAGTCTCAAAATATCTTCTCACAAGAGACTACCTAAAAAAGTGAAAAGAATTAAAGTGAAAAGTCTTTCACTGTACAGTTAACCTAGCAGACACTACTACCCCCTGTAGATGATGACGACTAACTTGGCTGGTATCTGGGACAAACTGAAGTCCTTTCCTTCTGCTCTGACACACTGAGAAAGTCACAGTATCACTTCTTGAGTATTCTACCCAAAATGCAAAAAGGAATGAGAATCCTCTTAGTGAGATTAAGGAGATGTAACCTGGGTCAGGGAGATAGCTCAAAGGGCTAGGGCCCATCCCTTGAGTGCTTGGCCTTGTGATCCACTCCTGGCACTGCCTGGCCTCCACAGCATCTCTGAGTGTTGCATTGGTGGGCCCCCACCAGTATGAGTTCAAACACCATAGCATTGTGGATCCAGGCACTGGTCTTAATACCGCACTCTTCAGGCCTGTGCCACTGGAAATGGCTCCTTACTCGCCACGATAGAGGCTACCACCCAAAAGACCATAACAACCAAATAGAATAGAATGATTTCTGTTTTCTACAAAGGATAATAGCAAGACAAATGGTGAGATTATTACATATAGATTAGGTAAAATTTTGTGTTGAAATATAGAAATTCCAAGTTGGGGGATCTCTTTGGCAGTGCTTGGGAGTCCAGACAGGGGCCACTCATTGTAGTTGGTGGGCTTGAATGTTAGAAAACAGCAAAGCTCAGTGCCTTGCTGATGTCAGTACTGATGTCTGCCAATAATGGTAGGGATAGAATTTTTTTAGTTTTACTTTTTGGGACCATACCTGACAGAACTCAGGGCTTACTCCAGGTTCTGCTCTTAGGAATCACCCATGGCGGGCTCAGGGGACCAGTGGGATGCTGGGAATTGAACCTAGGCCAGCCTCAGGCAAGGCAAGTGCTCTATCCACTGTACTATTTCTTCAGTCCACTCAGAATTTTGTTTTGTGTTGTTTTGTTTTTTTTGGGTCGCACCCAGCAGCACTGGCTCTGCACTGAGAAATCGCTCCTGGCTGGCTCGAGGGACCATATGGGATGCTGCAATTCAAATGGCCTTCCTTGAACTGTTGTCCTTCCTGAATTGGCCGTGTGCAAAGCAAACGTGCTACCGTTGTGCTGTCTCTCTAGCCCTGTTGTGAGGATTTTTTTTTAAGTAAAAATATATTTTTTGGTGGCGAGGTGACCAAAAAGAACCATTTTTTTTTTGAAGTATCGAGGAAGATGAGGGAGGGGTTAAGAAAGAGTAAATAGTAGCATGCTCAGGAGAGATCATGAGCTTCTCCTAAGGTGAAGAGAGCCCTACCAGCATGAAAGTAGGAAAGTCCACATTTCAAGGACAGTGAGGACCACATGTACTTGGGCAATACATGTGGCCTCAATTTGCTTTTTAATAGTTTTGGGTTTGGAGCCAAACCCAAAGATGCTCGGAGGTTATTCCTAGCTCTGCCTTCAGGAACAAGGTGGAGCTCAGGGAACCATATAGGATACCAGAAATTGAACCTATTTTGGCCACATGCAAGAGAAGTGCCCTTCCTAATATACTATATTGCTTTGGCTTTCTTTTTTCGTTTGATTTTTTCTGGGGGGGTCACACCCGGCGGCGGCGTTTAGGGGTTACTCCTGGCTCTACACTCAGAAATTGCTCCTGGCAGGCTCGGGGGGTGGGGGGGACCATATGGGATGCCGGGATTTGAATCACAGTCCTTCTGCATGAAAGGCAAACGCCTTGCCTACATGCTATCTCTCCGGCCCGGGTTTCTTTCTTTTTTTTTGGTTTTGTTTTTGGGCCACACCCTGCAGCACTCAGTTTACTCCTGATTCTATGTTCAGAAACCACTCCTGGCAGGCTTGGGGAACCATATGGGATGCTGGTGATCGAACCCAGGTCTGTCCTGGCTGGGTCTACTGCATGGGTGGTAGGACAAAAAGGGAGGAGTAGGGAGGATCGAACCCAGGTCTGTCCTGGCTGGGTCTACTGCATGCAAGAAGGCAAACACCTTTCCGCTGTGCTGTGTCCTTTCAATTTTTTTTTTTTTTTTGGTTTTTGGGCCACACCCTGTGACGCTCAGGGGTTACTCCTGGCTATGCGCTCAGAAGTTGCTCCTGGCTTCTTGGGGGACCATATGGGACGCCGGGGGATCGAACCGCGGTCCGTCCTAGGCTAGCGCAGGCAAGGCAGGCACCTTACCTCCAGCGCCACCGCCCGGCCCCTCAAATTTTTTTTAATTAATTTTTTTCCCCTGATTTTTGGGTCACATCCGGTGATGCTCAGAAATTGCTCCTGGCAGAGTAGATCTCATCCATCGAATCTTGAACCCTGGATCCCAGTCACAGAAATGGCACAGTCCTTCACAACAGCTGCAAGTAACAAACCCCATCCAGGACAACCTTATTACTGCTGGAACACCAACGAGTGCCAGCTCTAATATGATATCCTGACAACGAGGAAAAGGGGAACAACTTGACTTAAGAGCAGGTTATCCTGGCCCTCTAGCCACTGATAAGACAAAATCAGAAGACTTGTCACCCGCTGGTAGGTCCAAAAACCAAGAAAGCGATTTGCAGAGGACTGGCTGCTAGAACCATGACCAGACTGTATATATCTTGGGACCAATAAAAAAGCCCTAACCTGGGCCGGGCGGTGGCGCTAAAGGTAAGGTGCGCCTGCCTTGCTTGCGCTTGCCTTGGACGGACCGCGGTTCGATCCCCCGGTGTCCCATATGGTCCCCCAAGCCAGGAGCAACTTCTGAGCACATAGCCAGGAGTAACCCCTGAGCGTTACCGGGTGTGGCCCAAAAACCAAAAAAAAAAAAAAAAAAGCCCTAACCTAGGGTTTGAGCTACGACCTGCACAACAACCATGATCCCAGTTCCAAAGGTCTGGCAGAGACCATTGTAACGGAATGGGGCTTCTGGAAACACAAGGAAAGGCATTATCCTAGGTGCCATCCCAGATTTAGTGCCAAGACCAAGACCAACAACCACAGAAGATGGACTAAAATGATGTTGATGGAACAGAACTTCTACAACCACTAAGACTGACTTCATCATAAGTCCCACCCCTGTAACTGTGCTGATACTGAGATCGCTAGATACAGATGACTCACTATATCATCCAGGAAGAACCAGAAGCCTCCCAAACATCACAAATGGACCACCGGGAGAATAAAGGATCATGAACAGAGTCTATAGTGGATCCCATGACAATATACTCCAAGGGCGGAGAAACCCCATACATCTTAGGCCATGTGAATCCCTTTTTGAATGACCCCAATATTTACTGTGCCTGGGCAGGGGGAAAAATCTTGTTTATTTTTCATATATTACTTTTTATCTTCATGTACTACTATTATCATTTTATTTACCTATTTATTTTTGGTCGATTTCTTTGTTTTAGTGTGGTTATTGAAGTTATTGCCCCATTTATCTTTTTATCTTTTTTTTTTTCTTTCTTTCAGATTTTTGGGAGGCACCAGGCAGCGCTCGGGGATTTTTCCTGGCTCCGGGCTCAGAGATTGCTTCAGGCGGGCATGAGGGACCATGTGGGGCACCAAGATTCAGGCCGATGACCTCCTGCATGAAAGGCAGACGCCTTGCCTCTATATTATCTCTCTGGCCCCTTCTTTTCCCTCTTCATATGCTATGCCATGGTGCCTATCTCAAGATCGAGGCGTTTTTTTTTTTTTTTTTTTGGTTGTGTATTTGTTGGTTTTGTTCTGTTCTGTGGTGCTTAGTGTTCGCGTTGGAACTCTTAATAGATATTTGACACTGCATTTCGTAGGGGTCGAGTGTTTCACCTTCTTTTTCTCCTTCGCCTCTCAAATCGATGACGAGAGCCTCTAGAAGAATTTTGCTTATTTCCGGCATATTAGACTTTTACCCCAGTTTATCACTTTTCTCCTCTTCAAACAAAACCACATAATTTGAACTACCTTCTCCTGCCTCCTAACTAGAGGGGGAAATAAAGGAGGCATCAGGACCAAACAGGTGTAAGACTACGAAGTAATAGGATAGGTACAGAGGGGACCACATAGTCTAGCAGCCCTAGGGGTGAGGGAAGAGGATATGGGTGGTAGGACAAAAAGGGAGGAGTAGGGAAGACAACCCGGTGATGGGAATCCCCTTTGATCTTATGTAAATATGTAACTAAGATATTATTGTCAACAATATGTAAGCCACTATGATCAAAATAAAAATTATGTTAAAAAAAAAAAAAGAAATTGCTCCTGGCAGGCTTGGAGGACCATAAACTTCCATGCTTATAATGTTTTATTCTGCTGCTTAAGTTTTGTAAAAGACCCTTTGAGCCCAGCCTCCTAAATAGACTACATTTCCCACAAAGCCAAGCAAAAGGAATTAATTATTTTTCTTTTTGATCCTGACATCACCAAATCATGAAACCTGATCTTCTGAGGAGGCATGGTAGTGGGCAAGTTGGACTTGTACTTGCATTGGGTCTTTTTAGGCCTCTCCTATAGAGTTGGTGTTTTTTTGGGTTTGGGGGGTTTTTTTGGTTTTTGGTTTTAGGGCCATACCCGGTGACTCTCAGGGGTTACTCCTGGCTATGTGCTCAGAAATCGCTCTTGGCTTGGGGGACCATAAGGGATGCTAAGGGATCAAACTGGTTTGTCCTAGGTTAGTGTCTAGCCAGGCGAACGCCCTACCACTTACACCACTGCTCACGCCACTGCTCTGGCTGGCCCCTCCTGTTGAGGTTTTTTTTGGGGTTTTTTTTTTTTTTTGGGTCACACCCAGCGGTGCTCAGGGGTTACTCCTGGCTGTCTGCTCAGAAATAGCTCCTGGCAGGCACGGGGGACCATATGGGACACCAGGATTCGAACCAACCACCTTTGGTCCTGGATCGGCCATTTGCAAGGCAAACGCCGCTGTGCTATCTCTCCGGGCCCAAGTTTTGTAGGATTTTCTTCAGTTCCCATATCCTGTGACATTGGGCAATCTGCAGCTTTTTTTTGTTTGTTTTTGGGTCACACCCGGCAGCGTTCAGGGATTCCTCCTGGCTCTACGCTCAGAAATCGCTCCTGGCAGGCTCGGGGAACCATATGGGATGCCAGGATTCAAACCACCGTCCTGCATGCAAGGCAAATGCCTTACCTCCATGCTATCTCTCTGGCCCCATTGTTGTTGTTGTTATTGTTGTTTTGGTTTTTGGTCCATACCACATGGCACTCAGGGGTTGCTCCTGGTTCTGTGATCAGATATCACTCTTGGCTCAGGGGACCATATGAGATGCCCAGGATTGAGCCTGAGTCTGTCCAGGATAGCCACCTTCAAGGCAAACACCCTACCACTGTGCTCTCTTTCCGGCCCCTTGCTTGCACTTTTAGTTGAGGCAGACAAGTGGTGATTGATGGGGGTTGTGGTGCCAACACACGATTATCATCAGAGATTGCACTTTCCTGGCCATGACATTTGCACATCTTTTGAAGTTAGATCTAAATTTTTTTAAAAGAAGTTTTATCAAATCACTGTGAGATAGAGATAAAAAGTTGCTAATAGTTGGGTTTCAGTCATAAGTGCTCCAACATCCATCTCTTCATCAGTGTTCATTTCCCTCCACCAATTCTCCCAGTTTCTCTCCCACACCCCACTTTTTAACATGAGCCCCAGACATGCAAAGCATATACTCTAGTCCTTGAGTTCTCTGCTGGCCTTTGGACTCAGTAACCACTGACAGAAGCCATTTGAACAGACTGATAGACATTAAGACTCTGAAGACCCCTGTTAACCTGCCTAGTCTCTGCCTACTCAGGCAGGCCCAGCGGGTGTAGTGCCCCTTGTGGGTTGTTTTCACTGAAACATTTTCATTGATTAGTTCCTATGGCTTGACTCCTATTTCATTCACCCTTCTAATCATTCAAAAAAGAAACTGTGTATCCCTGGCATCTCCTATGGTCCCCTGAGCCTATCAGGGATAATTCCCTGAATACAGTGCCAGGAGTAACCCCTGAGCATTGCCCTGTGTGCCCCCTGCCCTAAAAAAGATAGAAAAGAGGGGCCAGAGAGACAGCACAGTGATAGGGCGTTTGCCTTGCACTCAGTCAACTCAGGAGAGGTGGTTCGATTCCTGTTATCCCATATGATCCCCTGAGCCTGTCAGGGGCAGTTTCTGAGTGAAGTCAGGAGTAAACCCTGAGCATTGCCCTGTGTGCCCCTCTCCCTACCCCACCTCCCCAAAAAAAGAGAAAAGAAAATAGAGATAGGACTTTTGAAGTATAGTTTTCGTTTTGCGGCTGCACTTCATAGGGATAATTAGGGACTTACTGGTGTGGTGCTTGGAGTTCTCTCCAGCAGTACAGGTGATTGTTGCTGTGCTGGAGATTGAACCTGGGCCTCCTACATGCAAAACTTGTACTAGGCCTCTTCTGCTATCTCTTGAGTTCCTGTGACTTTTCTTTTCCTTTTTTTGGGGGGAGGGTTGGTTTTTGGGTCACACCCTGAGGCACTTGGATTATTCCCTCCTGGTTCTGCACTCAGAAATCACCCCTGGCAGGCTCAGGGACCATCTGGGATGCCAGAAATCGAATCCGATCAGTCCTGGGTGGGTCATGTGCAAGACAAATGCTCCACTGCCATGTTATCTCTCTGACTTTCTTTGTACAATTTATTTTCTGGTTTTTGAGTCACACCCAGTTGTGTTCAGAGCACATTCCTGATTGAGTTCAGGGATCACTTTTTTTTTGGGGGGGGGGTGGACCACACCGGGTGATGCTCAGAGGTTACTCCTGGCTATGTGCTCAGAAATTGCTCCTGGCTTGGGGATATGGGACGCCGGGGGGGATTGAACCATGGTCCGTCCTAGGCTAACGTGCACAAGGCAGATGCCTTACTGCTAGCGCCACCATTCAGGCCCCAGCAGGCATCACTCTTGATAGAGAACTCTGGGAACCATATGGGGTGCTAGGGATCAATCAAACCTGGATGGCTGCGTGCACGGCAAACACCCTACCCGTTGTACTCTCCTTGATAGTGCTGAGGCCTCCAAAGCTGCACTCGGCAATGCATGAAGAAGGATGTGGTGCAGGGAATCAACCCGGATCAGGTTAATCATGATGCTATCTCCGATCCACAAAATAAATATATTTAGGGATAGGGGTTTTGGTCTATACTTGGTGGCACTTGGGGAACTCCTGGCTCTGTGCTCAGAAATTGCTCCTGGCAGGCTTGGGACCATGTGGGATGCCGGAATTCAATCCACCATCTGTCTTGAATCAGCGGCATACAAGTCAAACACCCTCCGTTATGCTATCTCTCCAGCTCCTGCAACACTTTTTGTTTGTATTTTTATTTTGGATCCACACCCCATCAATGCTCAGTGATTACTCCTGGTTCTCACTCAGGAATTACTCCTGAAAGTGCATGTTTGGGATCAAACCTCTATTAGCCATGTGCAAGGCAAATGTACTATCTCTCTGGCTTTTGCAACATTGTTTATAAAAGGGAAAAATTGGGAATAGACATTGTTAGATTAATTATGGATAATAAATAATTATGATTAATACATTAGTAAGAATAATTACAGTTAATAAATTATGACAATCATACAATGAATTCTTTTTTTTTTTTTTTGGTTTTTGGGCCACACCCGGCCTTGCTCAGGGGTTACTCCTGGCTGTCTGCTCAGAAATAGCTCCTGGCAGGCACGGGGGACCATATGGGACACCGGGATTCGAGCCAACCACCTTTGGTCCTGGATCGGCTGCTTGCAAGGCAAACGCCGCTGTGCTATTTCTCCGGGCTCATACAATGAATTCTTATACAATTATAGAAATAATATTGGAAGCTTTTTTCGGGGGTGGGGAGTTTGGGCATTACTTAAGGCTTACTCCTGGTTCTTTGCTCAAATGACTATATGGGGGGTGGGGTGGGGCAGGGAAAGGAAGAAACCCGAGAGAGACACAAGCAGAGTAAATGTCCTACCCACTATACTATATCACTCCAGTCCCTGAAAACTTTTTTATTTGTGGGGGGGCCACACCCGGTGACTCTCAGGAGTTACTCCTGGCTCTGTGTTCAGAAATTGCTCCTGGCTCGGAACCATATGGATTGCCAGGAATTGAACCCAGGTCCATCCTAGGTCTGCTGCATGCAAGGCAAATGCCCTACTGCTGTGCTATCTCTTCAGCCAACCCCACCCCCCAGGAAGCTTTCTTTTGGGTTTTGGGGCCAGGAAGCTTTTCTTTCTTTCTTTTTTGTTTTTTTTGGGGTTTTTTTTTTTTTTTTTTTTGGTTTTTGGTCACATCCAGCAGCACTGAGGGGTTACTCGTGGCTCTATGCTCAGAAATCGCTCCTGGCAGGCTCGGGAGACCATATGGGATGCCGGGATTCGAACCACCGTCCTTCTGCATGCAAGGCAAACACACTACCTCTATGCTATCTCTCTGGCCCCAGGAAGCTTTTTTAATGCTAATAGTAAATGGATTTATTCATTACTATTTTGAGTTGGAAGTACTAGTGGGCTTGTGTTTGGGGGACCATGTGGTGGCTCGGTATAAAACTGGGATTGGCCATATGCTAGGCTTTCAGCAACTAACCACACCATCTCTCTAGCTCTATCATTATTTAAAAAAAAATTTTTAACTGATAAACCCTACAAGACTAATATGTATCATATTAACGCTTTACTTGTGTTTGTCAGTTTGCAGTTCAGGGGTATTAAATACTTTGTACGTACTGTATTTTCTGGCATATAAGACAACTGAGTGTATAGATGCCCCCTACTTTTCCTGTCAAAATATAGGGTTTGTGCTATATTTGCCAAATAAGGCTACCTCTTTTAATGCACATCAAATGGAAATTAAAAAAACGTAAGAGAAAAAGAGTATAACCCTCAAAGGTTAACAGTCTATGTTTAATAAAGCTAGACTTTGGAGTGCCAACAATCATTTTACATTTGTCATTTGTAGTGAGTGACTGTGATTTTTTAATTGTGATCTACATTGAGAGCAGGGAGAGGGGGCTCCTTTAGGAGCAGCTGTCTGGGGTGCAGTGATTAATATGACAGCTAGAGGGAGACAGAGTGCCTCCTCTGTGTCCCATAAAAACTGAGCACCAGGGCCCGGAGAGATAGCACAGTGGCGTTTGCCTTGCAAGCAGCCGATCCAGGACCAAAGGTGGTTGGTTCGAATCCCGGTGTCCCATATGGTCCCCTGTGCCTGCCAGGAGCTATTTCTGAGCAGACAGCCAGGAGTAACCCCTGAGCACTGCCGGGTGTGACCCAAAAACCAAAAAAAACAAAACAAAAAAAAAAAACCTGAGCACCAGAGGACTGAGCACCCGAAAGCCACATACCCGGCATTGGCACTCGTTAACTCAGCTCCTCTGTGTGCCCTGAAAGATGAATCAGGACCAGCAGAGGACTGAGTGATAACACCTTGCAATTGAATGTTTCAGATTGTCTCTGCTTTTAACCATAGATGTTGTGGTTGCAGAATTTAAAATTATGTAGAACCAAAACAGTATTAATAATTGTTGTTCCTCCCACAGCTAGAGTTGGGAAGACGTCACTGATTATGTCTCTGGTCAGTGAAGAATTCCCAGAAGAGGTAACTATTTCTCTTTCTCTACTACATTTAAAAAACTATCCAAATCAGGTTAACATGCAGTCAGTGTTGCCCTATTTTGTAGGTGTTTCTTCTTGAGTGCTATGGCTTTTAATTGGTAGGGAACAGAGATGTATTTCCAGAGAGTCCTGTGGACCCCTAGGGCCACCCTAGTGGTGTTTGGGTTTCTTGCTTTGCCAGGAATTGAAATTAGAACCTCTGCATGCCAGACATGTGCTCCAGGTTTTTTTTGTTTTTGTTTTTTTGGGTCACACCCGGCTTCGCTCAGGGGTTACTCCTGGCTCTATGTTCAGAAATCACTCCTGGCAGGCTCGGGGGACCATATGGGACACCGGGATTTGAACCGATGACCTTCTGCATGAATGGCAAACGCCTTACCCTCGATGCTATCTCTTCGGCCCCTGTGTTCCAGTTTTTTGAGCTTTTTCTCCTACTTTGAGAGTTGGAAGTTTTTTAAGGGGTGGGGGCACACCTAACTATGCTCAGGCTTTACTCTTGACATTGCACTCAAGGATCACTTCCAGTGGGCTTGGGGAACCATATGGGGAACCATATGGAGATTGAACCTGATTCGGCCTCTTACATGGCAAATGCTGAACCCAGCCGTACTATGGTTCCAGCCCCAAAAGTTGTAACTTTTTTTTGTTTGTTTGTTTTTTGTTTTTGTTTTTGTGGGTCACACCCAGCAGTGCTCAGGGGTTACTCCTGGCTCCAGAAAATCGCTCCTGGCAGGTTCGGGGGACCATATGGGATGCCGGAATTCGAACCAATGACCTTCTGCATGAAAGGCAGACGCCTTACCTCCAAGCTATCTCTCCCACCCCACTTTTTTGGTTTTTGGGCCCACACCTAGTGATGCTTAGGGGTTACTCCTGGCTATGCGCTCAGAAATCACTCCTGTCTTGGGGGACCATATGGGACTGAGGTCCTTCCTGTGTCAGTCGCATGCAAGGCAAACACCCTACCATTGCGCTGTCGCTTAAGCCCAAGGGTTGTAACTTTTAAAGGAGTTCATATTAGTTTATAAGAGCTATTATTGTATAAAATGTAGGAGAAAGAATTAAAACTAGAGCTCACTTGAACTAACTCCTTTGCTACTTTAGACCTTGGCTACATCACTTGTTAGCTGTGCACTTTAGTTTTCACACTTATAAAATGTGAGCTGAAAAAAATACTACAGAGGGGCCAGGCGGTGGCGCTAGAGGTAAGGTGCCTGCCTTGGTAGGACCGAGGTTCGATCCCCCGGCATCCCATATGGTCCCCCAAGCCAGGAGCAACTTCTGAGCGAATAGCCAGGAGTAACCCCTGAGCGTTACCGGGTGTGGCCCAAAAACCAAAAACCAAAAACCAAAAAAAAAAAAAAAAAATACTAAAGATCATGTAAGCTAGTTTTTTCTACTTTTTTTGTTGTTGTTGGTTTGGGTCACATCTGGCAGCACTCAAGTCATACTCCTGCCTCTGTGCTCAGAAATTGGTCCTGGCAGGCTCGGGGGACCATATGGGCTGTCGGGAATCGAACCCGTGTCCGTCCTGGGTTAGCCGTGTGCAAGGCAAATGCTCTGCCACTGTGCTATAACTCCGGCCCTTTTTTCTACATTTTTTTCTGACCATGGCCCCCTTCTGACCTATTCCTTTCTGTGAGTGTCCCTTCTTACCAGTTGGTCTTGTAGATTTGTGGTATTTACATGAAGTTCATCTGTGGCTTCTTTGGATTATATTAGTTGCCCACAGGCCTGCTGCATACAAGGCAAATGCCCTACTTAGTGTATATACTATTTCTCCAGCTCCAAAGTTACTCTTTCTTTTCTTTTACTTTTTTTTTGTTTGTTTTTTGGAGCCATATCTGGCATCGCCCAAGGGTTACTCCTGGCTCTGCACTCAGAAATCACTCCTGGCAGGTTTGGGACTATATGACATGCTGGAGATCGAACCAAGGTCGGCCTTGACAAGACAAACATCTGACCACTGTGCTCCAGCCTCAAAGCTATCTTTCTTAGAAGTAAAATGTTAAAAAAAAAAGAAGTAAATATTCCTTGAAGTCAAATAGGTTAAACAGAAGAACATTCCTCCAGATGAAGTTAGATCTGGATCCCAGCCTGCCTCCATTCCCTGACATTCTCCAGTCTTTTTTGTTTGTTTGTTTGTTTTTGGGTTACACTCAGCAGCATTCAGGAGTTACTCCTGGCTCTGTGCTCAGAAACCACTCCTGGCAGCCTCAGGAGACTATATAGGATGCTGGGAATTGAATGCTGTCAGGTTCAGCAGTGTGCAAGGCAAACGTTCTACCACTATGGTATCACTCTGGCCCTATGTAAATCTTATGTATCCAGTCAGTTAGCTTCTAGAGGAAATGAAAATTTTATTTATTTGAGAATGTTTTTAGGTTAAAATAAATTTCATTTGTAAAATATCGCAAGCCTTCAACAAAATAAAAGGAAAGATTAAATTTTCTTTTTTTTTTTTTTTTTTTTTTTTTTTGGTTTTTGGGCCACACCCGGTAATGCTCAGGGGTTACTCCTGGCTATGCGCTCAGAAGTCGCTCCTGGCTTGGGGGACCATATGGGACGCCGGGGGAATCGAACCGCAGTCCGTCCGAGGCTAGCGCAGGCAAGGCAGGCACCTTACCTTTAGCGCCACCGCCCGGCCCCTCTTTTTATTTTTTTTAAATTTTGTTTGCTTATTTTAATTTTTGATTTTGGGGCCTCTCCCAGTGGCACTTCAGTTACTCCTGACTCTGAGCTCAGAAATTACTCCTGAAAGGCTTGGGGAACCATATGGGATACTGGAGATCGAATACATGCTGGCCATGTGTAAGGCAAATCCCTATCTACTGTGCTATTATTACTCTGGACCCTCTTTTTGGATTTTGGACCATACCTGACTGTGATAAACTCTTATTCCTGGCTCTGTACCCAGGGATCACTCCTAGGGACTTAGGACCATACATAGTGCCAGGAATAAAACCTGCTGGCTGCGGGCGAGCACACTGCCTACTATACTATTTCTTCAGCCCAAGAAAACAGCAAATTTTCAAAATTTTTTATTTGAAACACCAAATAAATTTTTGGTTTTAGACTGGGTCATATGTGAAGTATCCTTAATATGTCCTGTGCTAGTGCAGACGAAAATATGTATTTTTAGGGTCTTTTTTAATTTGCTTGCTTGCTTGTTTTGGGGTCATGCCAGGCAGCACAAAGGGGTTACTCCTGGCTCTGTGCTTAAACATTACTCCTAGCAGGCTTGGGGGACCACATGGAATGCTGGAGATTGAACCCACATACAAGTCACATGCAAGGCAAATGCCCTACCCAGAGCTATGGCTCTCGCCCCCGAAAATATGTATTTTAAAGATGTTTTATCATATAGTTATAAAAATATTTATATTTGTTGCAAAGCACAAAAATCATAATTTAAACTTATAATACTGTTAAGAATAGGTATAGATGGAAGGGATTCATAGAGGTAAATTTATTTGATCTGCTAAATTTGATTGATAGTAACCAAGTGTTTCTATTTTTTTTTTCTCTTTATTGGGGACAAAGGTTCCTCCCCGGGCAGAAGAAATCACCATTCCAGCTGATGTGACCCCTGAGAGAGTTCCAACACACATCGTAGATTACTCTGGTAATGAATATCCACTTACATCAGTTTAGGGTTAATTTAATTGTTCACAATATAAGTACCTGAACTTAAAAAAAAATAATGTCAGGTGGGGCCAGAATGGTAGTACAATGGGTAGAAAACCTGGTCTTATGGCTGACCTGTGTTTGATTTCTGGCATCTCATATGGTCATTCAAGTACTGCCAGGAGTAATTCCCAAGTGCAGAACCAGGAATTACCTCTGAGCAGTGCTGGGTGTGGCCCCAAAACAAAACAAAACAAAACAAAATGTTCAGAGGGCCAAGGAGATAGAACTGCATAGATTCCGGCCGAAGAGATAGCACAGCTGTGTTTGCCTTGCAAGCAGCCGATCCAGGACCAAAGGTGGTTGATTCGAATCCCAGTGTCCCATATGGTCCCCCGTGCCTGCCAGGAGCTATTTCTGAGCAGACAGCCAGGAGTAACCCCTGAGCACTGCCGGGTGTGGCCCAAAAACCAAAAAAAAAAGAACTGCATAGCTTCGGGGCATAGAGATCAAACCCAGAGTGGCTGCATGCAAGGCATGCTCCTTACCTGCTATACTGTCTTTCTGGCCCCTAAATGATCATTCAGAATCCCTTTATTTTTCCTTCCAAAATCCTATAAGACTTCCATTTTAGAGTTATCAGTTCCTGCTTTACTAAGTTGGGTTCCATAATAATGAAAAAGAGGAAAGGATTAATAAATGACATATTGAGGCCAGAGAAATATCATGGAAGTAGGGCATTTGCCTTGCATGCAAAAGGATGATGGTTCAAATCCCAGCATCCCATATGGTCCCCTGAGCCTTCCAGGAGTGATTTTTTTTTTTTTTTTTTTTTTGGTTTTTTGGGCCACACCCGTTTGATGCTCAGGGGTTACTTCTGGCTAAGCGCTCAGAAATTGCCCCTGGCTTGGGGAGACCATATGGGACGCCAGGGGATAGAACCATGGTCCTTCCTTGGCTAGCGCTTGCAAGGCAGACACCTTACCTCTAGCGCCACCTCGCCAGCTCCAAAAGAAGCTAAGAGGTTGGGATGACCTTTTTTTTCCTGTTTATTTTGTTTTGTTTTTCGGGCCACACCCATTTGATGCTCAGGACTTACTCCTGGCTAAGGGCTAAGAAATTGCCCTGGCTTGGGGGGACCATATGGGACACCGGGATTGAACGCGGTCCTTCCTTGGCTAGCGCTTTCAAGGCAGACACCTTACCTCTAGCGCCACCTCTCCAGCCCTGCCAGGAGTGATTTCTGAGCATAGAGCCAGGAGTAACCCCTGAGCGCTGCTGGGTGTGACCCAAAAACAAAAACAAAAACAGGCATATTGGATTACAGACATGGTATAGGAGGTAAGGCATTTGTCTTGCATGTGACTGCTTCAGCTAGCCCTGGCTCTTTCCCTGGCACCACAGATGATCTTCCAAGCATTAGAGGGTGTATCCCTGAGACCCGAGCACTTTCAAGGTGACCCAAGTAATCATAGGGCCCAAACAGCACTGCATCGGTAGCCTGTATTGAACCACTGACCCAGTTGGTCAAGAATCGCTGTGGAGACTCAGAGATAGTACAGCAGGTAAGGTACTTGCTTTGTACGACTGACCCAGATTCAATCCCATGTGCCCCATTGAGCTCCCAAGTTCACCAGGAGTAATCCCTGAGTACAGAGCCAAGAATAATTCCTGAGCATAGCTGAATATGGCCTCAATTAATATTTTGGTGCTAGGGATTGAACCCAGCACTCTGGAGTATGTGTGAAGCAGATGTTCTATTGCTGAGGTGTATGCCCATTCCTGATTATTTATGTAAGTAATAACTGGCTTTTTTGAGAGGAAACATTTACATGTTATCAAATGGGCATCTAAATAGGTGTCAATAATTATTTTGCTCTTGGTTTATTTGCTTCTTCATCGTAAGTATATCATTCTTAGTCGTGACGTGCCCTGTGGGATTTTGGCACATTCACCCATTGATATCATTTTTAGCCAGAGATCTGAGATAAAAGGAATTCTTGTTTTGTTTTGGTTTGGTTTTGGTTTTGATTTTGGGGTTACACCACATGATATTCAGGGGTTACTCTTGGCTCTGCATTCAGGAATCACTCATGGTGGGCTTGGGGACCATATGAAATGCTGGAGGTCAAACTCAGATTGGCTGCATGCAGGGCAAGTGCCCTCCTTGCTGCACTATAGCATTGGCCCATTAATTTTTTTTAATGGTTCTGGGTTTGAATTCAGAACTACACACATGCAAGTCATGTGTGAGCCACATCCCTATATCTGAAAAGGGCATTCTTTTTGTTGTTTTTTTGGCTACATTGGGTAGTGCATAGGGATTACTCCTGGCTCTGTGCTCAGTAATCACTCTTGGTGAAGTTTAGGAATGCCAGAGATTGAACCCAGGTCATCCAGGTTTGTGCAAATCAAGTGCCCTACCCACTACACTATTGCTCTGGCCTCCGGGAATTCTCTTTTTTTTTTTTGGAGGGGGGAGTGGATTTGTTTTTTGGGACATGCCTGTTGGTATTTAGGTTTTACTCCTGGCTCTGCACTCAGTGATTAGTCCTGGCAGAGGTAAGGGAATCATATGGGGTGCCATAGGTCCAACCTGGATTCATCTCATACAAGGCAAGCACCTTATTAACTATACTTACTCCAGCCCCTGGAAAGAAAATTTGTTTGTTTGTTTATTGAAAGCACACCACACCAAGCAATGCTTAGCAGTTACTCCTAGCTCTGCACTAGGAAATTACCTCTGGCATTGCTCAGGAGTCTATATGGGATGGGGCATGCAAGGCAAATGCCACACCCACTGTTTTAATGCTCTAGCCCAGTGGTCCTCAAACCACAGCCTGTTTTGTTTCTTCACTTCAAAATAAGATATATGCAGTGTACATAGAATTTGTTCATAGTTTTTGTTTTTACTATAGTCTGGCCCTCCAGCAGTCTGAGGAACTGGTCCCCTGTTTAAAAAGTTTGAGAACTACTGCATCTAGCCCTTCCCCCCCCTTTTTTTAATAACATGTTTTTAATCATATCACTGGGAGATACAGTTACAAAGTTGTTTATGATTGAGTTTCAGTCAAAAAGTGTTCAAACACCTATTCCTTCACCATTGTGGAAAAGGAATTCCTGACTCGTTGGTTATGTTCTAGTTTTGCTTCTGGGACCAAGTTTCTATTTACTTTATCTTCTATCTTGATCTTACGTTTACCCAGATTCTTAACTTGATCTTACATGCTTGTATAGCTTCTTTGTTCAGGCTTCTGATTCTTCAATACCCTGTCTTCTAGCTGAAGAGATTTTTGTTTGTTTTATCTTTCAGATGACCCTTTTAAAACTCTAGAATAGATGCCAACCTAGATCTATTACAAAATACTTACTACTCTTCCACACTTGAGCCATTCTCATACAGACATGTCTGCGGTGTTGGCCCGCTTCCTTCTCAGAGTTTCACACTTGCCTTCTCTTTGTCCTAGACTTTGTCCCCTAATGTGGCTGTACACCATGTAAATGATGTCAGCAGTAAGGGATACTTTTATGGCTATTTAAAGGGGTATCACATGAGTTTTTCTTGGCCACTATTTTTTGTTTTGTTTTGTTTTGTTTTGTTTTGGGGCCACACTTGCTGGTTATAAGGACTTACTCCTGGCTCTGCACACAGAAATTACTCCTAGCTGGCTCAGGGGACCATATGTGATGGGGGGGATCGAACCTGGGTTGGCCATGTACAACATACGCTACCCTTTGTGCTCCCTGGTTGGCCATTTTTATGAAAACGTTTTAAATAAATATTTTCTGACTTTGTTATTTGTAGAAGCAGAACAAAGTGATGAACAACTACATCAAGAAATATCACAGGTGAGTTTTGGGGAATTATTTTTTTTAATAACTATTTAAGCACCATGGTTACAAACATGATGGGGTTAGGGAGATCACACCCAGCAGCACTCAGGGTTACTCCTTACTTTGTGCTCAGAAATCGCTCCTGACAGGCATGGGGGACCATATGGGATGCCGGGATTTGAACCACCTTCCATCCTGGGTCAGCTGCTTGCAAGGCAAACACCCTACCGCTGTGCTATCTCTCTGGCCCAATTATTATTATTTTTATTTTTGGTGGGAAAAGATTGGTGATTCTGAGCATGCATTTTTTTTGTTTGTTTGTTTTTGTGGCCTTACCTGACGGTGCTCAGGAGTTACTCCTGGCTCTTTGCTCAGTAATTGTTCCAGGCAGTCTCAGGAGACCATATTGGATGCCAGGGATTGAACCCAGGCCTGTCCAGGTCTGCCAAGTGCAAGGCAAACGCCTTACTGCTATGCTATCACTCCAGCCCTAGAGTGAAACTTTTTCATTTTTTGTTGTTATTACTGAGTTAGAGTATGTGTTTTTGTTATAAGTTCATAATAACTGTGCTCTTACAGGACTACCATGTATGTGTGTGTGTGAGAGAGAGAGAGAAAATTTTTTCTTCCTAGAAACATACATATTTTGTGTGTTTCATTTTATTAAAAATAATTTGTTTCTTTTTCTTGTAGGCTAATGTCATCTGCATAGTTTATGCTGTTAATAACAAACATTCTATTGATAAGGTATGAATATACACTATAGTTAAATTTTAATGGGGGTACTTGTACAATTGATCCTCAGGTTAGAATTTTAGAGTTCCAAGGATAGAAATTTTTAGAGAGCTTTATCACAACTTAATCTTATTAACTTTGATTTTAGGTAACAAGTCGATGGATACCTCTCATAAATGAAAGGACAGACAAAGACAGCAGGTATTCTTTTTTACTCCCAGACTTTGTACATTTAGATTTCTGAAATAGTTTATTGAAAATCTGTAAACCTACATTCACTTAGATCCACCAATGAACATTTTGCCACATTTGCTTTAAAGTAAGGTTCATCTTACATACCTTTTCGGGAAGGAATAACTTGAAACTGCATATATGAACAAAGCAGAAAACAGGTCTGATACGGTATTGATTCTCATTCCATACATAAAATATTTTGTTAATTAATTTCACAGTTTCTACTTTCTTTGCATGCTTTGCATGCTGTTAACCCTGGCTATCCCTGGAATCTCATATGGCCCCCGAGCACATCTAGGATTGATCCTTTAGTACAAAGCCAGGACTAAGCCCAGAGCATAGCCATGTATGGCCCAAAAGCAAAAAAATTTTAAAAGATATATAGGATAAAAAGAGAGGTTCAGTGAGAAAGATGCTTTTCTTGTACAAGACAAACCTTCATTTGGTCCTAGGCACCCATATATGGTGACCTAAGCCTCACTTCGAATGATCCCTGAGCACAGAACCATTATTAGTGGATTGGAATGTTGCTCATTGTAGAACACCTGCCTAAAGTCCTGGGTTTGATCTCTGGTAACATACACACACACACACACACACACACACACACACACAAATACATGTGTGTATGTGTATATAAATAGATAAGAGAGTCTAGAGAGATAATACAGCAGGTACTATTAGGTTTGAGCTCTGATTACCATATGGTTCCCTGAGCCAGAAGTGATCCCTGAGCACAGAACCAGGAGTGGTTCCAGGGGAACTTACATAAATACAAAAGTAGAAAGACTACTATGTGGGCCTGGAAGGTGGCGCTAGAGGTAAGGTGTCTGCCTTGCAAGCGCTAGAGTAGGACGGACCATGGTTCGATCCCCCGGCGTCCCATATGGTCTCCCCAAGCCAGGGGCGATTTCTGAGTGCATAGCCAGAAGTAACCCCTGAGTGTCAAATGGGTGTGGCCCAAAAACCAAAAAAAAAAAAAAAAAAAGAAAGAAAGACTACTATGATAAATCCCTCTGGATACACCCATCAGCTTCAAGTTACCAACTTTTGGCCAGGCTTCTTTCTTTTCTTTTCTTTTTTTTAGGCCACATTTCGATATGCTTAGGGGTTACTCCTGGCTCTGCTCAGGAATTACTCCTGGTGGTGCTTGGGAGGCCGTATGGGATGCTGGGGACTGAACTTGGGTCTGCCACATGAAAGGCAAATGCCCTACCCACTATACTATCACTTTGACCCTTCTTTTATTTCTGTTTAAGTAAAAACGGGTTTTTACCTGAAGGTAGAGGATAAGAGAGAGTAATGTGCTCTTCCAAAGGTGGAGAGAGGGGCCGGGCGGTGGCGCTAAAGGTAAGGTGCCTGCCTTGCCTGCGCTAGCCTTGGACGGACCGCGGTTCAATCCCCCGGTGTCCCATATGGTCCCCCAAGCCAGGAGCAACTTCTGAGCACATAGCCAGGAGTAACCCCTGAGCATTACCGGGTGTGGCCCAAAAATAAAACAAAAAAAACAAAAACAAAAACAAAACAAAAAAAAAAAAACAAAGGTGGAGAGAGTCCCTGGTACACATCTCAGAGTTAAAGCAGAAAAGTCCACATCTTGAGGGGAAATGAAGGCAACATTTGTGCAAAGAAACCTTTACATGAGCTGGCAACATACACGCACAGTGCCAATATATGGGCCCAGGGAGCACATGTACCTTATTTTTTTTGGGGGGGGGGGCACACCCATTTGATGCTCAGGGGTTACTCCTGGCTATGCTCTCAGAAATCATCCCTGACTTGGGGGAACTATATGGAACTCCTGGGGATTGAACTGCAGTCCATCCTAGGCTAGTGCTTGCAAGGGAGACGCCTTATCTCTATAGAGTGCCACCTCTCCGGCCCCATCCTTCTTCCTTTTTTTTGGTTTTTGGGTCACACCCGGCAGTGCTCAGGGATTATTCCTGGCTCGAGTCTCAGAAATTGCTCTTGGCAGGCACGGGGGATCATATGGGACGCCGGGATTCGAACCGATGACCTCCTGCATGAAAGGCAAACGCCTTACCTCCATGCTATCTCTTCGGCCCCATTTTTTTTTTTTTAAGCTTCCACTAAGGTAATTTTGAGGTTCATGGAAACAGTACATTAGATGTGGTGGTTGCTTTTTAAGCAGTTGATCCTCAGCACTGAGTATGATTCCCCCAAGCACCGCCAGGTGTGGGCCCAACCCTCCGCCCAATAATCTCAAGAACTTCATGTCATACCATAAATATTTCTATATCTCTAAAATATGGCCAGTGACTAATGTGTGTGTATATTTCATCCACACCCAATGATGCTTAGGGGTTACTCCAGGTCCTGCACTCAGTAATTATTGCTCCTGGCAGTGATTAGAGACCATATGCGATACTGGGGAAATGAACACGTGCAGAGCAAGTGCCCTACCATAATTCTGGCCAACAGTAACTATATTTAAAATAATTATTTTTCTATTGAATCACCATGAGATACAAAATTTAAAAAGTTGGGCCGGAGAGATAGCATGGAAATAGAGCGTTTGCTTTGCATGCAGGATTGTGGTTCGAATCTCGAAATCACATATGGTCCCCCGAGCAATTTCTGTGTGTAGAGCCAGGAGTAACCCCTGAACGCAGTTGGGTGTGACCCAAAAATCAAGGAAAAATAGAATTTGTTTATGGTTGAGTTTCAGTTATAACACTGTAATAACTTTAAGGTTTTTGTTTGTTTGGTTTTTGGTTTTTCGGGCCACACCTGTTTGATGCTCAGGGGTTACTCCTGGCTAAGCGCTCAGAAATTGCCCCTGGCTTGGGTGGACCATATGGGATGCCAGGGGAGCGAACTGCGGTCCTTCCTTGGCTAGCGCCACCTCGCCGGCCCCAACTTTAAGTTTTAATAATATCTGAATGGGCAGGGAAATCTTTTTTTTTTTTTTTGGTTTTTGGTTTTTGCTTTTTGGGTCATATCCTGTGACACTCAGAAATCGCTCCTGGCAGGCACTGGGGACCACATGGGATGTCAGGATTCGAACCATTGTCCATTCTGGATTGGCTGTGTGTAAGGCAAACGCCCTACCATTGTGCTGTCTCTCTGGCCCTGTCTTATGTTCTTTATTCTTAGTACAGAGTCAGTTTTGGGGGCTTTTTTTTTTTTTGGTTTGTTTTTGGACCACACCCAGTTGCACTCAGGAGTTACTCATGCCTCTTTGCTCAGAACTTGCTCCTGGCAGGCTCTCAGGGTACTATATGGGATGCCGGATATTGAACCTGGATCTGTCCTGGGTCTGTTGCAAACACCTTACTGCTGTACTATCGCTACCAGCCCCAGTACCAGTTTCTAGCAGTAATCAGTAAATATTTGAACTTACTGTTGAATATGAAAATGAACTTATTGAATATAAACTTATTGTTTAATAGGCTTGAGCTAACTGTAGTAGAATATTTGTATTGGGGAGATTAAAATTTGTGTTAGAATGGATTATTGTTTACATTAAATGTGAATATAACATTTTCCATCCCTGTTACTCAATATGCATTGCTCACTTTAGGTTGCCTTTGATACTGGTTGGGAACAAATCTGATCTGGTGGAATATAGCAGTATGGAGACCATCCTTCCTATTATGAACCAGTACACAGAGATAGAAACCTGTGTGGAGGTATGCCTGTTCTCTCATTTGGTTTTCTAAGTGTTGTTGATCTCTGACATGGAAATTCAGAATAGGTGGGGAAATGTAGAATGAAATATGGGTCCTGTTTTTTGGGGGGCGGTCACACCTGGTGGCACTCAGGGGTTACTCCTGGTTCTGAGCTCAGAAATCGCTCCTGGTAGGCACGGGGGACCAGATGGGATACTGGGATTTGAACCACTGTTGGTCCTGGATCAGCTGCATGCAATGCAAACACCCTACCGCTGTGCTATCTCTCCGGCCCCAGGCCCTGTTATTTTTGAAAGTTGTGTAAACCAAGTAAAACTTGAAGTTGATCTCTAAGCTTTCTGTAGGCATAAGTATCAGCATAGCCACAAAGAAAATTGCATGTTTTAGTTTCTTCAAGTGATATTATTACGTAATACTGTATGTTGCTAGTAGAAAGACTTTTAATTCTGGTCCTTATTTCCATAGTATAAAGCTTTTAAACTTTTTTTCCCAGTGCTCAGCAAAAAACCTGAAGAACATATCTGAGCTATTTTATTATGCACAGAAAGCAGTTCTTCATCCTACAGGGCCCTTGTACTGCCCGGAGGAGAAAGAGGTGAGTCCTGACCCTGGCCCCACCAGAAGACTATGTTAGTCAGTATTGGAAAGTGTCAGTCTAATTCTCGTGTTGTGGTTATTTTTACTATACCTACTAACACTTCAAAGGTTTGTTGTTATTCTTTAGACCCAGGCATACTGGTGGTGCTCAGGTGCTGTTCCTGACTTAATACTCCAAAATTACTCTGGATATGGCTTGGGGGACCACACAGTGCTGGGACTCAAACCTGGTCCTCTTACACACAAAACATGCATTCCACCACTGATGTGCCTTTTGGTTCCCAGATCCATTCCTTTATGTCTGTAGAAGACTGCTTTTGTGCTCCAGAGGTAGCGTTCAGTAGTTGCAACAGATGTAGCATTTGTCTCTTATTGCTACTGTACACTACTAATTGCATGGATGGTTGTTTTTTGCTTCATTATTATTTTTTGCAAAGGGGCCCACATCTGACAGTTCTCAGGGCTCATTTCTTGGCAGTGTCGGGGATTGAATCCAAGTCTCCTGCATGTTGCATGCTTTGCACATGCACTGGCCCTTCAATCTAGCTCTGACCCTTCACAATTATTGAAAATACCTGACAGCATTTCAGGTACCATGTGTACCATGCAGTAGGATATTTTTAATTTTGTATTACCTTTCATGCCAACACAGGAAAATAAGCAAATTTTTATATTTCTTTTGTTGGGGGAAGCAGCAGTGCCGAGATCAAACTCAGGGCCTCACACATACAAAGTAAGCACTGTGTCACATCTTTGGACCACAAGGAGGCCTTTTTGTTATTTTGGGGGCCACATCTGACTGTGCTCAAGGCTTCCTCTAGACTCTGCTGAAAGATCACACCTATCTGTCCTCAGAGAACCCTACCTGGTGCCAGGGATCAAATTTGGGTCAACCATATGCAAAGCAAGTACCTACTAGTTGCATTCTCTCTGCATACCATTTTACTATTCCTGAAGCCCTAAAGGAGATCTTTAAAATTTGTTTGGGGCTTTTTGGGGGGGACCACACCCGACCATGCTTAGGGTTTCCTCCTGGCTCCGTGCTAGAAATTGCTCCTGGCAGACTCAGGGGACCGGGATGCCGGGAATTGATCCTAGGTCTGTCAGGTTTGGCTGCATGCAAGGCAAATGCCCTACCACAGTGCTATTGTTCCGGCCCTATTTTTGGTTTTATGGTCACACCTAGCTGGTTTACTACTGGCTCTGTGCTTAGCGATTCTCAGGGGATCATATGTGATGCCAGGGATCAAACCCAGGCCAGCCAGTACAAGACAATTGCCTTAGCCTATGTACTCTTTCTAACCCCTAAATAGGTTTTTAGTTGACAAAGCGAATAGATTTTCTCAGCTCACACTATTGCTCTAATATCAGATTTTTGTTTGTTTTTGGGCCACACTTAGGGGTTACTCCTGGGTCTACACTCAGAAATTGTTCCTGGTAGGCTCGGGGGACCATATGGGATGTCGGGATCAAATCCAGGTCGGTCCCAGGTCACCTATGTGCAAGGCAAATACCCTACTCACTGTGCTATCGCTCTTGCCCCTAATATCATTTTAGTATTCACTGCAGATGCAAAGAACATTCCCATATTTTGTAATATATTTGACTCTTGTTAAGGAGTTCAATTGTAAGTGATTAATTTGCTATGTAATGATATGCTAATAGTACAAATATCAAGAAAAGAATTTAATATAACGCAAAGTACCTTTTATGCAATGAATGTTCATAATTAAAATCTTATGTTCATAATTATCATTATAGACAGCATGTATATGTGTAAAGTGACATTTTCAGGCATGAAATATAAAATATTTAAAATCTCATTTCAGATAAATATTTACAGTCAATCTTCATAATAAAGAACTTTACCCTTTTGGGTGGGATCCACACTCGTGCTCAGGGATTATTCCTGGCTCTGTGCTCAGAAATCGCTCCTGGCAGGCTTGGAGGACCATATGGGATACCGGGAATTGAACCCGGGGCCATTCCCAGTCAGTCACAAGCAAGGCAAATGCTCTACCGCTGTGCTCACGCCCCCAACTTAGCCTGTTTTTTAAAAAAAATACTTAATTTTGAACTCTATTAAGCAAAATAATTCCACTTCTAAAAATTCTTTTCTCCTTAACAGACTTATGTAGCAAATTCCTACAGAATTATATGTATAATTTATTAGTAAAATCTTTGTAGAAATTTAGTTCTCAGTTGCTCTGTAAGTATCATGTAGGTACATGATAACCTTCATTTTGTCTGTTGGCCCTCAAAGCCAATAGACTTTGCTGTGTGTCTTATAAAGTAGTGCTGATGGGCTGGAGATAGCATGATAGCATGGAGGTAAGGCATTTGCCTTGGCATGTGGAAGGACGGTGGTTCGAATTCCGGTATCCCATATAGTCCCCCAAGCCTGCCAGGAGTGACTTCTGAGTGTAGAGCCAGGAGTAACCCCTCAGCGCTGCCGGGTGTAACCCAAAAATCAAACAAAAAAAAAGTAGTGCTGAGTGTAAATACTTATTCTGAGTTGAGTCTTTATTTGACCTCATTTATTATTGTTCCTTAATCTTGGCTTAACCATTTCTTAATTGAAATGCTTCTAACTTTGCTCATCATTTAATATGTCCTAGTTAGCCTCATAGTAGTTACTAGGAGTACTTGTTTAAAATGATTCCATTTTGATTCAGCCAACTGTTGTTACCTTATTATCAAAAAACTTGGACAACAGGCTGCCACTCTAGAGCTCACTCTAGAGTTCTGAACCTAGTGGTACATCACGTCTCCTGTTAGTTTATGGTTAATTCTTTTTTCTTAGGCCTATTATTAGATCCGCTAATCCGGTAATCACTCCCCATCCACAGTCCCATGTCTCTAATCCTGTAAGATGAAAGCACCCACCACCACCTGTCATTTGTTCCTTACATGGACCTGCCCGAGGTAAAAATAAAATTCTCTTAATTTTTAGATACTGTACTTTGTTTTACACAAGTTCAAGCTTCTAGAGTAAGCTTGCACCAGAATCTTTCGGAAAAAAATACATATTTGAGTTGGAATCATCAGATTGTTAGATATTAAACGTTTTGGGTGATGGGATGAAGAGGTAGAGACTAAAAGTAACAAAACAGCAGTGAGGTGTAGTAATGGTGTACATCAGGCCATAAAGCTTAACAATGCTGAAATCACGTTACCTATATATAGTAATTATGAAAAATGAATACAAAGGAATATTGAAATTAAAGGTTGAACTGTCAGTATGTTTTCTGACATGGCAATCAGCATGATCTGTAGTGTCTTCTGCTTATCTAACCACGTGTACTAGAGGTGCTTGTGGAATTGTACAGTTGAGTGTGCAGACGTTTAGTGATTCCTATGTATACTAATAGCTGTAAAAACCAAAAACCAAAAAAACGACCAACTTTTTCTACAGGAACCAGAGAGATAGTACTAGAAGTAAGGTACTTACCTTGTCATATGGCACTGCTTTAAGTACGACCCTGATTTGATCCCTGGCACTGCATATGGCCCCTGAGCATCTCCTGGGGTTGCCTCGAGCTCTGTGATGTGTGTCCCAAATTCCACCCCCACCACTCCAAGAGACTTAAGTATAAAAGAAAATAACTTTTAGTTTCTGTGGTAATTGGATTTGAGGTTACAGAGTTGATAGTTAAAGTAGTCAGAATTATTCTGATTATTATGAAAAAGTTAATCAATTTTATTTTCTTACTGATTTATAGATGAAGTCAGCCTGTATAAAAGCCCTTACTCGAATATTTAAAATATCTGATCAGGATAACGATGGTACTCTCAATGATGCTGAACTCAACTTTTTTCAGGTAACTCACTTTTATTTAGGACTTCTATCTAGATCTTTGTGCGTGCGTGTGTATGTGAGAGAGAGAGAGAGAGAGAGAGAGGGAGGGAGAGAGAGAGAGAGAGAGAAGCTATACAGATGTATTAGTTTAAAGTGAGAGAGAGAGAGAAGCTGTACAAATGTATTAGTTTAAAGTTGGTAAATATGGGGCCAGAGCAGTGGAGCAAGCCGTAAGGCGTCTGCCTTGCAAGAGCACTAGCCTAAGATGACCGGGTTCAATCCCCCGGTGCCCCATATGGTCCCCCAAGCCAGGAGCGATTTCTAAGTGCATAGCCAGGAGTAACCCCTGAGCATCACCTGGCCTCCCCCCCAAAAAAAAGTTGGTAAATGTGTTTTTTATTTTATTTTATTTTTATTTATTTATTTATTTATTTTGTGGTTTTTGGGTCACAGCCGGCAGTGCTCAGGGGTTATTCCTGGCTCCATGCTCAGAAATTGCTCCTGACAGGCATGGGGACCATATGGGACGCCGGGATTCGAACTGATGACCTTCTGCATGAAAGGCAAACGCCTTACCTCCATGCTATCTCTCCGGCCCCATGTTTTTTATTTTAATAAAAAGTATCTTTCATATCAGGTGTTTCAGTCTTTTAAGACTTATACATAGAAAATGAGAAGGTTCTTTGATAATGTCATTTCATGGCTACATTTTGTCTTCCTAAGGAGTACCTGAAGTCTGAACTGAGTTATTTTCCTTTTTTTTTTTGGGGGGGGGGGAAGCGGGGCTTGGGCCACACCTGGCAGCGCTCAGGAGTTACTCCTGGCTCTATTCAGAAGTCACTTCTGGCAGGTTCGGGGGACCATATGGGATGCCGGGGATTGAACCCAGGTTCGTTCCAGGTTGGACGCATGCAAGGCAAACACCTTACCTCTGTGCCATAACTCCGGCCCCTTTCCTTTCTTATTTTGTTAATTATAGTTATATAAAGATCTTATTTGGGGGGGGGGGCAGAGAGATAGCATGCAGGTAAGGCGTTTGCCTTTCATGCAGAAGGTCAGTGGTTCGAATCCCAGCATCCCATATGGTCCCCTGAGCGCCGCCAGGTGTGACCCAAAAATTTAAAAATAAAAGGCTCCTGGCTCTACAACTCAGGAATCATTTTCTGGTGGTGTTCAGGGGATTGTACGGTGGTATGTCAAGGATTGAATCCAAGTTGACATTGTCAAGGCAATTTTCCTCCCCATTGTACTAGGTTGCTCTGGCCCCAGAATTTTTTTTTTTTTTTTTTGTAATGCTACTATGTAATACTGTTATATTTATTTTGTACTTTTAATGCTGCTTTTAAATATGGTGTTTCTTTTCTGTTATTGTTACTTTAGAGAATTTGTTTCAACACTCCATTAGCTCCTCAAGCTCTGGAAGATGTCAAGAATGTAGTGAGAAAACATATAAGTGATGGCGTGGCAGACAGTGGATTGACGCTGAAAGGTTGGCAAAGGATGTTTCCCCTCTTTTGAAAGTAATTTTTTCAGACTTTTGGCAGGAGTTAAAGAGCCTTGTTTTATCAGTGTATATAAATGTATCTGACATATAATTTGGCTATTTAAGAACTGGACGAACAGGTTGTTGGTGTGGATTATCCTTACTTTCAGCCTAAATTAGAAGTTGGTAAAATTATTGGATGTCATATATGCAGAAGTTTAAGAAAAATACACTCCTTAAAAATGATTTATCTTTAAGGCTTCCTCCTCATAAGATCCTTGTAATAGAAATTATTTTTAGGGAAAATATTTTGTCTGTCAGCCAGATTTATCAACTACAGAATGTTCCCCATGCAATAGATTATAGATCCGTAGTGAAATAAATGATATTGAGTACCCAGAATTTTTTAATAGAAATAAGTACAGAGACCTTACAAAACAATTTAGTTTTTTTTTTTTATTTCTTGAGATGCCCTTTATCCCAATCCAATCTTGCTGACCTTGATATATAGGTGAGATGATTTTGAAATCAACTGTTTTGTGGAGACAGTGAGCTTTGGTTTGTTTTGAATTTCAATGTGCAATTAGTATATGTAAACGCAGGAGTGCAGCTTAGTTTGTTAAACATTTTCTCTCATAAGACCTTTGTAAGCTCCCCCCCCTTTTTTTTTAACATCAGCTTTATTTACTATTTTATTTCAGGTTTTCTTTTTTTACATACACTTTTTATCCAGAGAGGGAGACATGAAACCACTTGGACTGTGCTTCGAAGATTTGGTTATGATGATGATCTGGAACTGACACCTGAATATTTATTTCCCTTGTATGTACCTTTGAATTTCTAATTGATTTTACTTACCAGGTACTTTTCATTTTTAATTGGCACATAGCAAGTTACACTTGGAATTACTCGGGAAGGGGTATAGATGTATACAGAAGTTTGTAGAAGTGTCTCATCCTCATTCCTGTTGGCATTTTAGGCTGGATAATTGTTGCAGTTTGCCCTAACCATTAGGATATGCATTTAGCATATCTTTAGATCCAGCAATACCTCCCCAGTTTTGATGACTGAAGATGGCTCTAGAGAATGCCAAAATCTCCCCAGTTGATTTATAGTGTGACTCAAAACTTTTCCATGTTTTCTTGTGGGGAATATAAGTATCTTTTCAAATTTTATCTTGCTCTCTCCCCATTGTTTGTTTTGTTTTAGCAAAACACCCTTAGCTGTCTGTGTAAATAAGGGTTGAGAAAAACTCTTATTGAGGAAGCAATGCATTATTTGTTTGGATTCTTGGCCTATTTATCATGTCTAAGTGAAACTTTCTTTGTCAAAGTTAATAAATAATTTCCTGGTTTTTTTGGAGGGTGGGGAGGGCACACCTTGTGACGCTCAGGGGTTACTACTGGCTATGTGCTCAGAAATCACTCCTGGCTGGGGGATGGAAACAAGGTCCATCCTGGGTCAGCTGCAGTCAGGGCAAATGCCTTACCACTGTGCTATCACTCTGGCCCCATTTTCCTGTATTTATTTTTTAATAATTTTTATTGTGATCAACGTAAATTACAAGTCTTTCACAGTAATATTTAAAGTACATAGTAACATTGAATCAGGGATATTCCCACCACCAGTGTTGTCCTCCCTCCAACCCTGTTCCCAGCATCCCCCTCGTTTGCCCCCCCCCCCCGGACTGTTAGTATAATTGGTCCCCTCTGTATAGCTTGTTGAAGATTGGGTATCGATTCTGTTGTCTTTGACTTTGGGTTTGGTGTTTAAGTCTGATCTTTTTTTGTTTCTACTCTGTTCATATGACTGTTTGATTTTGTGATCATCCATTTTTTTCCCTCAATTTGTGAGGTAGAACAAGATGATTCAAGTTATATGATTCTGTTTATTTTCCTGTATTTTTTTTTTTTTTTTTTTTTTGTGGTTTTTGGGTCACACCCGGCAGTGCTCAGGGGTTATTCCTGGCTCCAGGCTCAGAAATTGCTCCTGGCAGGCACGGGAGGACCATATATGGGACGCCGGGATTCGAACCAATGACCTCCTGCATGAGAGGCAAACGCCTTACCTCCATGCTATCTCTCCGGCCCCTATTTTCCTGTATTTTTTAAAGAAGCATATATTGAATGAGACGGGCTGGAATTTTAATATAGCAAGTAGGACTTTTGCCTTGTACGCAGCTGAACGCAGGTTCAATCTCTGCCATTCAAAATATTCCCCCGAGCTCCTCTAGGAGTAATCCCTGAATAATGAGCCAGTAATAATCCCTGAGCACAGCGAAATATAGCTCCCAAATAGGAAATATATATTAAATGAATTAATTTCTCCCAGGACTTTCATTTATTTCCTATGCTATTTATATAGATAAATTTTACAGATGGCTGCTTATTGTTTTTCAAATCTAACAGTACAGTTTTTTTTTGTTTTTGTTTTTGTTTTTTTAGTTTTTGGTTTTTGGGTCACACCCAGCAGTGCTCAGGGGGGTTACTCCTGGCACTATGCTCAGAAATCGCTCCTGACAGGCTCGGGCAGGGGTCCTCAAACTTTTTAAACAGGGGGCCAGTTCACTGTCCTTCAGACTGTTGGAGGGCCAGATTATAGTAAAAAAATTATGAACAAATTTCTATGCACACTGCATATATCTTATTTAGAAGTGAAGAAACAAAATGGGAATAAATACAATATGTGGCCCGTGGGCCGTAGTTTGAAGACCCCCTGGGCTCGGGGGACGATATGGGATGCTGGGATTCGAACTACCGTCCTTCTGCATGCAAGGGAAATGCCTTACCTCCATGCCATCTCTTCAGCACCAGTACAGTTTTTTTCATTTTGTCTTGGTTTTTGGGTCACACCCAGCCATGCTCATGGGTTACTCCTGACTGTGCACTCAAGAATCACTTCTGGCAGGCTCAGGGGACCATTTGGGATTCCAGGGATCAAACTCAGGTTGACCACATGCAAGGCAAGAGTCCTACCCACTGTGTTATTGCTCCGGTTCCAGTAACGTAGTTATGGCTTTGTTAATTACATTACTATCTCTATTTCTTTATGTTCTCTGCTTTTGATTTACTGAATAGCTTCCTTGGAGCACTATCAATACATTACTAGATATTTAAATACAGATTGGGCCATGTCACTTTTCTTCAGGACAGGATAAAATCCTAGCCTTTTTTTTTTTTTTTTTTTTGGTTTTTGGGTCACACCTGGCGGCGCTTAGGGGTTATTCCTGGCTCTGCGCTCAGAAATCGCTCCTGGTAGGCATGGGGGACCATTTGGGATGTCTGGATTCGAACCACTGTCAATCCTGCATTGGCTGTGTGCAAGGCAAACGCCCTACCACTGCGCTATCTCTCCAGCCCCAAATCTTAGCTTTTTTGAGTTTTAGTTTGGGGGCCAGTGCACAAAGGTTTACTCTGTCCCTGCATTTAGGGATCACTTCTAGCAGGGCTCAGAGATTTTATGTGTTGCTATGGATTGAAACTTGGTTGGCTGCCTGCCTGCAGTATTATATCTCTGGCCCTAAATTCTAGCCTCTTTATATTGCAGAGATCATGCTCCCTTTTTTTGTTCTAAAAGCAAAAGCTAGTTACAATCTACAATCATGTTTTCTACTCCAGATCTTTGCCAGTCTTTTTTCCTTTCATCTCAACTGAATTGATGCCTCTTATTGATCAAATCTCAGCTCAGACAACTGTGTCTTAAGTACTGACACCTTCCCACCCCCAGGCTAGAGAGATCCCTCTAGAGATAACAGGGGCCATCTGGGATCCTTAGGTCACCCATTTATCTGGTTCTGTTGAGACAGCAATGGTATTTATTTGTGAGCTGTCTCCCACTTGAAAGTGATTCATTAGACATAGAGACTATCACTTTGGAATAAGCATTATGACAATTCTTTGGAGGAATGCCTTATCATCTGGTGATTCCCTGGAGAAAATCTAAATGATTCCTGAAAAGGTATTTTATAAATAATGTTGTCCCACAAAAAAAGACTTCATTGCAGTTTTATATTCCTATCTTAAAGCTTGATATGGGATTAATGATTTATTATTCTCAACATTTTTCATCAACAGATTAAAAATACCTCCTGATTGCACTACTGAATTAAATCATCATGCATATCTGTTTCTCCAGAGTACCTTTGACAAGCATGATTTGGTAAGCTTTTAACTGCATTTTTCATGACAAGTGGTAAAATGTTTTTCCGTGAGCGATTTAACTCTATTTCTTTCACTATGGATTGCTTTTGTTATGTAGCCCAAAATTATGCAAAATTTTTTGAAAAGACTAGCAATTAAGTTGAAAAGAATCTGGTTTCTGATCGACAGTTGCATAGAATATCTAATATATGAAGGAACTTTGGGTCATGGAATGTAAAATTTGATAGGTTTGAGAAGCATAGAAATAATTGAGGAAGTGTCCATTGTGTTTAGGAAGTATAATCTTAAAAGATATCTAACATCTGTCTACTTCTTTGTGTACCTGCAGGATAGAGACTGTGCTCTGTCGCCTGATGAGCTTAAAGATTTGTTTAAAGTTTTCCCTTATATACCTTGGGGACCAGATGTCAATAATACAGTTTGCACAAATGAAAGAGGATGGATAACGTACCAGGGATTTCTTTCCCAATGGACGTGAGTATAGAGTTCTTTTTTTTTTTTTTGGTTTTTGGGCCACACCCGTTTGACGCTCAGGGGTTATTCCTGGCTATACGCTCAGAAATCGCCCCTGGCTTGGGGGGACCATATGGGACACCGGGGGATCGAACCACGGTCCATCCTACGCCAGCGCTTGCAAGGTAGACACCTTAACTCTAGCGCCACCTTCCCGGCCCCGAGTATAGAGTTCTTTCCTTTCAAGCCATAGCTAGCTTAGAATGATGGGACTTCATCATCACTTTGTAAGTTTTGTATAGTTTATGAAGTGTTTCTGTCATAACTGCTGGGAATTATGATCTCTAAATTCATCTTTAGATATTTATAAATTTGTCAAGCACTATTTATTTTTGGAGCATGTATGAGAAGAACACAAGTCATATAACAAAACTGAACTAAATTCCTTATTTTTTTCACCTGGGGCTTATGCCCATATGTGGTGCTGGGATTCAAACTTGATAAGTAAATTACTTAGTAGCTGTACTGTCTTTCCGACCCCCAAACTGAACTAAATTCTAATATTTTGTTGTTGTTGTCGTTGTTTTGGGTTATACCTAGAGATGCTTAGGTTTACTTCTAAGATACAGGCTCTCTGCTCAGGAATTATTCCTAGCAGTGCACAGGGGACCATATTGGGATGCTGGGGATTGAACCCCCATCAGCCATGGGCAAGGCAAGCGCCTTACCCCCTATATAGTACTGTTGCTCTGGGCCAGTTCTAATGCTATTTTGATTAAAGGAATTAGAAAGCTCATTGCTATTTTATAATTCTTATATTTGCAGTATATAGGAGGAACTTATTTTTCTTTTTCTTTTTTTTTTTTTTTTTTTTTTGGTTTTTGGTTTTTGGGCCACACCCGGCATTGCTCAGGGGTTACTCCTGGCTGTCTGCTCAGAAATAGCTCCTGGCAGGCACGGGGGACCATATGGGACTCCGGGATTCGAACCAACCACCTTTGGGCCTGGATCGGCTGCTTGCAAGGCAAACCCGCTGTGCTATCTCTCTGGGCCCGAACTTATTTTTCTTAATGCTGCAGAATTACTTTGAGGTTTTTTTTGTTTCTTTCTTTGCGGTGGGGGTCACATCCAGAAGCGCTCAGGAGTTACTCCTGGCTCTTCACTCAGAAATGAGGGACCAGAGCCAAAGAGATAGCACAGAGGTAGGGCATTTGCCTTGCTTGCAACTGATTTGCCTTGCTCGCAACTGATTCAAACAGATGATGGTTTGAATCTCGGCATCCCATATGATTCTCCATGTCTGCCAGGAGCAACTTCTGTGCACAGAGCCAGTAGCAACTTCTATGCACAGAGCCAGGAGTAACCCCTGAGTGCTGCCAGGTGTGACTCCAAAATAAAGAAAAAAAGAAATGAGGGACCATGTGGGATGTCAGGGATCGAACCCAGGTTGATCACCAAATGCCCTATCCACAGTGCCCCTGTGTTTGAGTTTTGTTGTGTTTTTTTTATTTGTTTTTTTTTTTTTTTTGAGCCACACCCTGTGGTGCTCAGAGATTATTCCTGGCTCTGCACTCAGGAATCACTCCTGCAGGGTCAGGGAACCATAAGGGATGCTGGAGTTTGAACCTGGGTTGGTCACGTGCAAGACAAACACCCTACCCATGGTGCCATCACTTCAGCCCCAGAGTTTTTATTGTTTTTAGTGCACCTTTGGACTTAACAAATACTTTGTCCACATTCTTGTTACAGTGTAATTGACAGATGCCAAGGAAATCTTCTGGTTATATTCGATAACAGTTACTTTATTCCTGGTGAAATTTTCAACACAAGAAGATAGACTTAATTTAGGGACTTAGGAGATAGTACAGAGAAGTCGCTTGCCTTCCATGCTACCTACCTTGGTTCAGTCTTTAGCATTGTATATGATCTCCTGAGCACCACCAGGCTCACTCCTGAGTGTGCCCCAAAGGACACCCCTTACTTCCCCCAAAAAGGAAAGACTAATTTAGGACTGGGGAATGGATCAATGGCTAGAGTACGTAGCAATCTTATTACATAAAAAATATGCCTACTCTTACCAGCACTCATTGTTCATCTGTGTGGTTTGCTCTCTTTAGGTAGAAGGAGTAGATTTAGAAGCCCCATTATTTTTACCCTTCTTTTTTTTTCCCCTCAGAATAGCATATAGGGCTAGAAAAATAGTACAGGAAATAATGCCCTTTGCCTTGCATGCGGCTGTGGTGCTCATGACCTTGGTTTGAATCTCTGGTACCGTCTAAGTCCCTTGAGCACTACTAGATTTAGGCCAGTGAGTGCTTCTCAATTATTTTCTGCCATGCCCACCTAGGAATAAGAAAACATTTTTCACGATCCCCTCCCCCGCACGACTGTAAATAGTATCTTTATTAAGATACTGTAAACAGTGTCTTTATTAAAAAAAATTTTAACCTGCAAAACAAAAATATTTAAAATAATTTGCGCTGAGTTTTTAATCGGAGGTGATACCTGGATTAATGACTACAATGAGCTCGTTTTGTAATGCATAGCTTTTCGAAGCGGGGTTTGAAGCAGGACACAACAACTCTCAGCTCCAGAGACCTACAGAAACATAAACACGGGGCTTAGCTTGTTATGGCAATGTGTGCCGAGGTCAAACGCACCTCCCTTTACGGAGCCTCGAGCCCCCCTGAGAGGTGTGCCCCACTATTTGAGAAGCACTGATTTAGGCTAACCTTATTACCCCCTAAAAAATTACCGGGGGTAGAGCTATAAAGAACTAGAGAGCATGTACAGGGATTCAGGAACTAGCTTGCCTTCTATGCAGCTGACTCTCCTGCATCAAATAGGAAAAATCATGATGGACACATAACTAAAGCAGTCTGACAGAAACTTGGGTTCAGCTGTGATGTTATTTGAACTGTTCAAATTAAGAAACTTGTTTCTAGGGCCGAAACAGTAGGGCAGGGGTCTCAAACTCAATTTACCTGGGGGCCGCAGGAGGCAAAGTCGGGGTGATCCTTGAGTGCAAAGTCAGTAGTAAGCCTTGAACATTGGGGGGTGTGACCCAAACAACTAAAACAAAACAAAACAAAAAAAGATTCCTCTAGGGCAGGGCCACAAAATGTTGTACGGAGGGCCATTTGGGCCACGAGTTTCAGACCCCTACAGTAGGATGTTTGCCTTGGCCTTGCATGCAGAAGGACGGTGGTTCGAATTCTGGCATCCCATATGGTCTCCCAACCTGCTGGGGGAGATTTCTGAGTGTAGAGCCAGGAGTAGCCCCTGAGCACTGCCGGGTGTGACCAAAAATAAAAACAGAAAAGAAAGAAACTTGTTTCCATTTTAAACTCTGACCTTTCCCAGGCTCACCACCTATTTAGACGTGCAACGATGTCTGGAGTATTTGGGCTATCTAGGCTATTCGATTCTGACTGAGCAAGAATCTCAAGCTTCAGCCATTACAGGTAACTATCTGATTATCTCCAGCACAGTATGAGAAAAGCTTTTTAAGACTAGGTCTTCTTTGGAAGTTAGGGCAATTTGGCTGCGACATCTGTCACCCCCTTAATCACCAGAGTTGATTCCACCGAGTCCACTGATCTGGCTTGTTGGGTGAGGGTTCCCTTCTTCCCTTGCTGTTTCTCTTTTTTACCTTTTTTTCTTTTGGGGGGCTTCGACCAGCAGTGCTTAGAACTAGCTCTGTACTGAGAGATCACTCCTGGTGGGGCTTTTTAACCATCTGGATCAAACATATTCAAGGCAAGCACCCTGCCCACTGTACTATCTCTCTGGCCCAATTTTTTTTCTTTTTTTTCTTTTTTTTGGTTTTTGGTTTTTGGGTCACACCCGGCATCGCTCAGGGCTTACTCTTGGCTCTACGCTCAGAAATCACTCCTGGCAGGCTCGGGGGACCATATAGGATACCAGGATTTGAACCACTATTCTTCTGCATTCAAGGCAAATGCACTACCTCCATGTGATCTCTCTGACCCCTCTGGTCCAATTTTTTAGGATATTTTCTTTTCCATTTTTTTTTGGGGGGGGCCACACCCATTGGTGCTCAGGGGTTACTCCTGGCTCTGTGCTTAGAAATCATTCCTGTCAGGCTCAGGGGACCAAATGGAATGCTGGGAATCAAACCCATATTTTTCCCAGGTCTTCCATGTGCAAAGCAAATGCCTTACTGTGCTATGGCTCTGGCCCCCTAGGATATTTTCATTATAAAAATAGGCTACTTAAATTATGATGAAATTATTGATGTACAAAAAGTTCACTTTATAGCAAAATTCCAAAAATGATCTTTTTTTTATTTCTTATGTAGTTTGAGAAACACACTTCCAAACAATGTGTTAGTTAAATACTATAAGGTGATAAGCAGCATTTCCATATTTTGTAAAAAGTGAAATGTCTATTTTTTCCCTCTTTGCAGTAACAAGAGATAAAAAGTTAGACCTTCAGAAAAAACAAACCCAAAGAAATGTGTTCAGATGTAATGTAATTGGGATGAAGAACTGTGGGAAAAGTGGTGTTCTTCAGGCTCTCCTTGGAAGAAACTTAATGGTGAGAACTCAAAATAAATAGAACTTTATACAAAAATAGTAAGTAAAACATGATTTGGTTTTTGGGCCATACCTGGTTGTGCTCAGGTCTTACTCCTGACTCTGCTCCAGGATCACTCCTTCAAGGCTTGAAGGGGCCAGTGGGATGCCAGGGATTGAACTTGGGTGAGCTGCATTAAAGACAAGTGCCCTTCCTGCTGTACTATTACTACAGCTCTAGCTATCATGTCTTATTAGGGAGTTTGTACTACATCCAGTTGCAGAAGCTCATGCGACCCAGGGCTGCCAGGGTTGCAGGCTGCAGATCCCCAGTGCTGCCAGGCCCATTCTGCAAGTCTTGAAAGGGTCCATGAGGCTTAGCTGCCAGATGTGGTCTGGATCCCACCTAGGAATGTGAACTTGTAGTAACTGCCCACCCTGGACTGAGAGAGAGGGAAAAGAAGAAACTTTTTTTATTCCTCCTGGTGTCTGAGGCCTGCTGCTGCTGCCCAGAAATTCCAGAGAGAGGGAGAGAGATGAAAATTCATTGGCCAGGGGCCAGAGCCATAGCATAGCGGTAGGGCATCTGTTTTGTACATGTCCAACCCCGACCCAGGTTTGATTCCCGGCCAGGAGCGATTTCTGAGCACAGAGCCAGGAGTAACTCCTGAGTGCTGCCGGTTGTGACCAAAACTGAAAGGAAGGAAGGGTGGAAGAGAAGAAGAAGAAAGGAAGGAAGGAAGGGAGGGAGGGAGGGAGGGAGGGAGGGAGGAGGGAGGGAGGGAGGGAGGGAGGGAGGGAGGGAGGGAGGGAGGAAGGAAGGAAGGAAGGAAGGAAGGAAGGAAGGAAGGAAGGAAGGAAGGAAGGAAGGAAGGAAGGAAGGAAGGAAGGAAGGAAGGAAGGAAGGGAAAGAGAAAGAAAAAGAAAAAGAAAAAGAAAAAGAAAAAGAAAGTTTCTTTTTTTTTCTTATATCTTTATTTAAACACCTTGATTACAAACATGATTGTGGTTGGGTTTCAGTCATGTAAAGATCACTCCCCTTTCACCAGTGCAATATTCCCATCACCAATGTCCCAAATCTCCCTCCTCCACCCCACCCCTGCCTGTACTCTAGACAGGCTTTCTACTTCCCTCATTCATTCACATTGTTATGATAGTTTTCAATGTAGTTATTTTTCTAACTGCACTCATCACTCTTTATGGTGAGCTTCATGTAGTGAGCTAGAACTCTGTATGATCTCTCTAGCCCCACATTATTTTTCAAAATGTAATTAAATATTAATTAACATACATGTGAAAACACCTAGTACAAGTGTTTGACCTGAACTAGAGAAATACCATACTGCATTGAATAGATGATAGTTTAGATATTTGAATGTTACTGATACTTACACATAACTAATTCTTCTGCTACTCCCTTAAGTATGGCAATTAATGTCTCTCTAGATATCAGACCAAATTTTAGTATATTGAGAACTGCCAGCAGGTGGCTCTGGAATACTGCAAATAATATAATTACTTCCTTTCAGCTACTACTTTCAACTGAATATAGAGTAACAAATGCTTTCTATTTCTTAGATTTTGAGAGCTAAACTCTATACAGTATTTCCTTTGCACTGATAAATAATATGTATGTTGGGATAATGCCCAATTTGGAATTTATATTTTGGCTACCCCAAAGTCCTAAACTTACAGTGAGGTCACTCTTTGCAGGTGTTAGATGCTAGATTTCTTTTTTTTTTTTTTTTTTTTTTTGGTTTTTGGGCCACACCCGGCGGTGCTCAGGGGTTACTCCTGGCTGTCTGCTCAGAAATAGCTCCTGGCAGGCATGGGGGACCATATGGGACACCGGGATTCGAACCAACCACCTTTGGTCCTGGATCGGCTGCTTGCAAGGCAAACACCGCTGTGCTATCTCTCCGGGCCCAGATGTTAGATTTCTAATGGATCATCTGCATGAATGGTGCTTGCCTTCACCTCTGTACTATCTCTAGCCCAACAAATGCCCTCCTTTTCTTTTTTTTTTTTTTGTTTGTTTGTTTGGGGGCCACTCCCATTCATTGATGCTCAGAGGTTACTCCTCTGAGTAACGTACACCAGTTTCATAAGGCTAGGGTCCTATCTGCTGGGCTATATTGCTCCAGCCCCTTGAATTTCTATATTTAAAACATTATTGTATATACATAGGGTATATGTTGTGTGAAAACTACTAACATTTCTTACTATACATTTTTTGGGGGGAGGGGGGGTTTTGGGTTTTGGGTCATACCCGGCAGCACTCAGGGGTTACTTCTGGCTCTATGCTCAGAAATCGCCCCTGGCAGGCACAAGGATACCGGGATTTGAACCACCATCCTTCTGCATGAAAGGCAAACGCCTTACCTCCATGCTATCTCTCCGGCCCCATCTTACTATAAATATTGAAACATTTTTTGTATTTTCAGAGACAGAAGAAAATTCGTGAAGATCATAAATCCTACTATGCGATCAACACTGTTTATGTGTATGGACAAGAGAAATATTTATTGGTAAGAAATTCTCTGGCATATAAAGATTATGAATTATTGTGACCCTTTTCAAAAAACTTTGAAAACAGTGAGGGATATATATATATATATATATATATATATATATATATATATATATATATATATATATATATATATATAATTTTTGGGTGATTTCCTTTATGTAAGTCAGTTGCAATTAATCTTTCTTTTCCTTAATCTGTGTGTGGTCATGACATGGGAGTAGATATAAGTAAAAATTTATCTAATTTGCTTGTTTAATTGTATGTTATTATATGCTTGCTTACATGCTTAATTGTCTATTAGATCAGAAAGTAAAATAGAGGCATGTTCTCTGCTTCCCACATCACAATTAGCAAAGTGTACTCTCTCTCCTCTCTGGCACTCTGCATTTTCCTAAATAAAACTATTTTACTTTAAAAAAAAATAGGGGCCAGAGTGATAGCACAGCGGTAGTGTGTTTGCCTTACACAAGCTGATCCAGAACGAACCTGGATTCGATCCCTGGCATCCCAAATGGTCCCTCGAGCCAGGAGCAATTTCTGAGCACAGAGCCAGGAGTAACCCCTGAGTGTCACGGCTGGGGCTCAAAAAGCAAAATAAAATTTCTTTGCAGGGGAGCTGGAGTAGTAGTACAGCGGTAGGGCATTTGCCTTGCAAGCAGCTGACCCAAGGATAGACAGGGGTTTGATCCCCGGCATTCTATATGGTCACCCGAGCCTGCCAGGAGCAATTTTGAGCACAGAGCCAGAAGTAACCCCTGAGAGCTGCTGGGTGTGGCCCAAATAACAAACAAAAAAATCTTTGCAGCTTTATGTTAAACCTTGTCTAACAACAAATCTTTTTTTTTTGGGGGGGGGGGGTTGGGGGCCACACCCGGCATTGCTCAGGGGTTACTCCTGGCTGTCTGCTCAGAAGTAGCTACTGGCAGGCACAGGGGACCATATGGGACACCGGGATTCGAACCAATCACCTTAGGTCCTGGATCGGCTGCTTGCAAGGCAAACGCCGCTGTGCGATCTCTCTGCTCAAATCTTTACTTGTAAATTTAGTTTTAAAAAAATTTAGTTTAGGGGCCGGGAAGGTGGCACTACAGATAAGGTGTCTGTCTTGCAAGCACTAGCGTAGGACGGGTCGTGGTTTGATCCCCTGGCATCCCATATGATCCCCCCCAAGCCAGGAGTGATTTCTGAGCACATAGCCAGGTATAACCCCTGAGCGTCAAATGGGTGTGGCCAAAAAAAAACAAAAAACAAAACAAAACAAAAAAATTTAGTTTAACATTTTGTATACTCAGTAAATATTGCTGGCTTAATTTTGTTTCTGCTCTTACATACTGCTAACTTTCATGTTTCTCAGTATCCCAGCTATGATAATATTTTGTTAGGTATAAACTTGACTTCTGACTACACTTAGCTTCTCTGTGGGGATACACAATCTTAGTCTAACACAGTACTGAACTTGACTCTTTGATCATAGCATATTCTGAGTGAAATATTTCTTCAGAAGTTTTATAATAAACTTTGAAGTTTTTGTTTGGGTTTTGAACCAGACATTTCTTGGCAATCGTGTCTGGCAGTGCTCAGGGAACAATATGCTATGCTAATGATCAACCCAGGCCTTCTGTGGGCAAAGCATCTGCTCAGTTCATTTAATTTTCTCTCCAGCCCCTTCTAATAAACATTGAAGAGTAGTCAGTGGAGTAGATCAAAATGACCTTACTGTAAGGTCTTGTATTTTTGTAAGATCCATGTATTTTTGTTTTGTTTTATTTTGGGGTCACACCCAGTGACGCTTAGGGGTGACTCCTGACTGGGGGGCCATATGGGATGCCAGGGATCGAACCCAGTGCCATCGTGAATCAGCCACATGCAAGGCAAACGCCCTACCGCTATCACTTCGGGCCCCAGAGCCTTGTATTTTTGATTGGTGGGAAGAAAAAGGGTAATGTTAGAGTAAGAAAATAAATCGAGGAGGCCGAAGAGAGAGCACAGTGGTAGGGTGTTTGTCTTGCATGCGGCTAACCTGGGAAGGAAACCGGTTCTATTCTCAGCATCCCATATGGGCCCCCAGCCTGCCAGGAGCGATTTCTGAGTGCAGAGCCAGGAAATAGCCCTGAGCGCCACTGGGTGTGCCCCAAACCCAATCAATCAATAAGTAAGGTTTAAAAAAAATGTAAAGAAATCTGGGAATCATATGAGTGCAAATTTTGTCTAAAGGTGCTTATCTTGCATACAGCCAACTCAGATTTGGTCTCCAGCACCCCATATTGTCCTCTGAGCCCACCAGGAGTGATTCCTGAGTACCGAGCTAGGAGTAATTCCTGAGCATCACCAGGTGTGGCCCCAAAACCAAAAAAATAATTTTTTTTGATGATTTATTAGATACATTCAATAGAATACTAAGTATCAAACCTGGGTTGACAGCAGGCAAGGAGATATACTGTCTCTCTGGCTTGACTTAATATACTTAATATGTCTTCTTATGAATAGAATGTAATGTAATGTGCTTTACATGCATGCCAAATGCCTCTCTAGGCCAAATAACTAGTATTTTTTAATTCATGTAAGTACAAGATAACTTGTTTAGCTATAGTTCCTACTTCTGAAAATGGCATGAGAAGTTATCCTTAACTATTTTTTTATTGCAAAGTCAAGGTAAGTAATAAAGCATTATGGCTTTCATTATAAAATGATACTATAATGTGTTTATGTTTCTCTTTTTTTCAAGTTGCATGATATCTCGGAATCGGAATTTCTTACTGAGGCTGAGATCATTTGTGATGTTGTGTGCCTGGTGTATGATGTCAGTAACCCCAAATCCTTCGAATACTGTGCCAGGATTTTTAAGGTTTGTTGCTCTTCAGTTCTATAGATAACTAACTTTATATAGAGTTAATGGAATTATACTGTGTCTTTTTTAATTTTATTTTTTTGGGTTTTTGGACCACACCCCAGGGTGCTCATGGGTTACTTCAGGCTCTTCATTCAGAAATCACTCCTGACTCAGGGGACCATATGGAATGCTGGGGATTGAACCTGTGTCTGTCCTGGGTCAGCAGCATGCAAGGCAAATGCCCTACCGCTGTGCTACCACTCTGGCCCTTTAATTATTTTTTTAATTGCATCACCATGAGATACATGGTTACAAAATTGTTCACTGTTGGGGCTGGAGAGATAGCATGGAGGTAAAGCGTTTGCCTTTCATGCAAGAGGTCATCGGTTCAAATCCCAGCGTCCCATATGGTCCCCTGTGCCTGCCAGGAGCAATTTCTGAGCATGGAGCCAGGAGTAACCCCTGAGCACTGCCGGGTGTGACCCAAAAACCACAAAAAAAAAAAAAAATTGTTCACTGTTGAGTTTCAGCATTCCCAGGTGTGGCCCAAAAACAAACAAAAAATTAGACAATATAGTAGAATGTTAAGCATCCATTAAAAATAATAACTTTAAACTAAAAAAAAAAAACCAGAAAATTCATGTGTATACATATATAATACATGTCTATATACATATGCATACTTGATCTGTATGTATCATACATATATAGGAGGACCTGTTAAGCCATTTCTTTTTTTTTTTTTTTTTTTTTTGGTTTTTGGGCCATACCCGTTTGACGCTCAGGGGTTACTTCTGGCTATGCGCTCAGAAATCGCCCCTGGCTTGGGGGGACCATATGGGACGCCAGGGGATCAAACCGCAGTCGGTCCTACACTAGCGCTTGCAAGGTAGACACCTTACCTCTAGCACCACCTTCCCGGTCTCATTTCTGATAGAGCTCAGGGGCTACTCCTGGCTTTATGCTCAGGAGTTGCTCTTGACTCCTTTTTTGGGTAACTATATGAGATGCTAAGATTGAACAGAGGTTGTTTTCATGCAAAGCAAATACCTTAAGCTCTGTACTAGTTCTCTAGTCCCTCAGTATGTTTTAAATTTTTTGTTGTTGTTGTTTTGGTTTTTTTTTGGTTTTTGGTTTTTGGGCCACACCTGGCGGTGCTCAGGGGTGACTCCTGGCTGTCTGCTCAGAAATAGCTCCTGGCAGGCACGGGGGATCATATGGGACACCGGGATTCGAACCAACCACCTTTGGTCCTGGGTCGGCTGCTTGCAAGGCAAACACCACTGTGCTATCTCTCCGGGCCTGAGGACCCCTGTTTTAAAATAATGGTTATGGGGCTAGAGAAATAATACGATGGGTAGGATACTTGCATCCCATATGGTCCCCTGAACCCATCAAAAGTGATTTCAGAACTCAGAGCCAAAGGTAAGCCCTGGACACTGCCAGGTGTAGCCTAGAAACTGAAAAATAAAATGTTATTTACAATGGGAGAACTGATCCACATAACTGAGTTTGTTGGGGTAGGGAGAATATTGGGGATCCTGGACAGAGTTGGGTTCACTGATGATGGGTATAATGTTAGAATATTTACATGTGAAATCTTCAATGTGTATATGTTTTTTGGTGGGGTTTGGTTTTGGTTTTGGTTTGGTTTTGGTTTTGGGTCATACCTGGTGGTGCTCAGGGGTTACTCCTGGCTCTGTGCTCAGAAGTCACTCCTGGCATGTTTGGGGGATCATATGGGATGCCGGAATTCGAACTGGGGTCCATCCTGTATTGGCTGCCTGCAAGGCAAATGTCTTATTATTGTGCTATCACTCCACCCCCTATATGTATATTTTTTATTAAAAATAAAGTAATGATGTCCAGCAGAACTGCAAAATGCAAGTACTTAAGGATTTGAGTATGAAAATAGTATGCTTTAGGATAAAAGGCTATTATTTCCTTTTCCTGTCATTTTATTTGTTTTGGGCCACACCCAGCAGTGCCCAGTGCCCAGTGCTTACTTCTGGCTGTGCTCTCAGGAATCACTTTTGATGGGCTCATAAGACCATATGGGGTGTAGGGATTGAACCCAGGTCAGCTGCATGCAAGGCAAATACCCTATTGTATCATTATTCCTGTCCCTATTATTTCTTTTCAATTTGTGTCTGGGGTCGTGGAGCAGTATTATAATTACATATTATAATACTGCCGGGGATGCTACTGGAGATCAAGCTCAGGGCTTCATGCATCAAGTATTGCATATTGCAGTGTGGGTTTGTTTTTTTTTTTAATTCAAAAATATGTGGTTTTTTTGTTTTTGTTTGTTTTTTCGGGCCAGGGGTTACTCCTGGCTAAGCTCAGAAATTGCCCCTGGCTTGGGGGAACCATATGGGATGCCAGGGGATCGAACCTCGGACCTTCCTTGGCTAGCGCTTGCAAGGCAGACACCTTACCTCTAGCGCCACCTCCCCAGCCCCCAAAAAGATGTTTTTAATGGTAATGGCAGCCTCAGCCTTATGCAGCGGGTCCTAGTCACTGCCAGTCTTTACCACTTAAGCCCTACTTTCTCCTTCAAATTGGATACTTTGCCTAGCCAGAGAAGAATTTTAATCAAGTTTAATTAAACTTGATCCATTTTGTACTTATCAAATTTGGTGTTATTTTCTTATGTCATAGCAACACTTTATGGACAGCAGAATACCTTGCTTAATCGTAGCTGCAAAGTCAGACCTGCATGAAGTTAAACAAGAATACAGTATTTCACCTACTGATTTCTGCAGAAAACACAAAATGCCTCCACCACAAGCCTTCACTTGCAATACTGCTGATGCACCCAGTAAAGATATCTTTGTTAAATTGACAACCATGGCCATGTACCCGTAAGTACTTGCTCTGCCTTCATTTCCTATGCATGTTTCACAATAACATTGCACGCCATTTTTTAGCCATAATGGTAGAATCTTTGTCATGGAGAAGTTGTTCAGCAACAGAAAGAGTCCTTGTAATGAGAAGGAGCAAATTGAGCAAATGCTGGTTTGGTTTGGATGCCCTGTTAAAATGAAGGAGGGCTTCTGACAATTTGTATCATTTTGATCAGGTTATAACTTGTCTTACTAGGATGGTATAATAAAAACTCTGTCCTTCAGGGGCCGGAGAGATAGCATAGAGGTAGGGCATGTGCCTTACAACCAGAAGGATGGTGGTTCAAATCCCAGCATCCTATATGGTCCCCCGTGCCTGGCAGGGGTGATTTCTGAGTGCAGAGCCAGGAGTAACCCCTGAGCGCTGCCGGGTGTGACCCCCAAAAAAAAAAAAAAAAAAAACAGCCAGCATAAAAAAAGCTGTGGTTACTTACTGCAATAAAATGAGTTTGGCATCATGGTGCTTTATACTTATAGAGTATTTCTATAAGTAAACAAAATTTTCATTTTTAAATTTATTTTGTTGATAATTAACCTTGAACATATGAAAGACATTAATATCTTTTTTAGATTTTTGTTTCAATATGGGCATGTATTCCAGTTCAAAGTATAATGTCTTTTTTTTAAGTGCTGTGAAAAAGTAATCATAATTGGAATTCCTACCATATAAATGTTTCACATTACATTATGAGCCACATATTTTATGTACATTTATAATATATCCACACATGCATGTGACTAGCACATAACTGGTCATTTTTGTAGTTTACTAATTGCCTTTAAATTGCATGGTTCTTTATGGCATTCTTCTCCAGTACTGTTTATAAGTTCTGTTTTGTAGCAAGACAGTTCTTCAGGCAGTGCGTTTCTCAGGAATTTGCTTAAAGTTTAATATTTTGTTAGTCTCTAAATTGGTTTTTTTGTTGTTGTTTTTGTTTGTTTGGTTTTGGGCCACACCCGGCTGTGCTCAAGGGTTACTCCTGGCTCTGTGCTCAGAAATCACTCCTGGCAGGCTCGGGGGACCATATGCGATGCCGGGATTCGAACCCAGATTTGTCCTGGGTTGGCCATGTGCAAAATAAATACTCTACTGCTGTGCTATCACTTCGTCCCTGTTAGTCTCTAAATTATTTTTCTTATAAAAGCGATAGTTTAGTATAGAGTAATGCACATTGCTATAAGCTAAGGGTTTTATTTTTGTTTTCAGAAAAGTATTGATTTATAGATTTTTCAAATCAGGGTTAACTTTACTGCTATTTTATTACTACAACTTTTGTTTTTGAGACTCACCTAGCCGTTCTCTGGATTATGCCTGGCTCTACACTTGGTTCTCATTCCTGGCAGTGCTCAGGGAGCCATATGGAAAATTGAGGATCAAACCTCGATGGGCCACTTACAAGGCAAATGCCCTACCTACTGTGCTGTAGCTCTAGCCCCACTAACACTTTTTTAAAATGCAGTAAACAACCCCCTTGAAATTCTAATTGTATTGGAAGGCAATTCATTCCTATTAATATAAGTGAAACCTTATGTATGTATTACCTTTGCTTTAAAACTCTCACGTATGTTATCTGCAGAGAGCATCATTACAGAGACAGACTCTCCCGAGACATGGGCAACCCTGATAGAATAGAGAATTTGAGAAAAGTCTGGGTCTTTCTAAAAACTGCTTTGTAAGTTAATTTTTCCTTATGACTTCTGTGACGTTTTGTTGATTATTTTCTTATAGGGTGACCAAAATCTTTCATGCTATAATTAATTCTTAGTACAGAAACGCACTGCTTGATCCAGCTTACAGCCCTGTTGTATATTATGGTGTCTTTTTTTTTTTTAAACTATAAATGCACTCTTTAAATCTTGTCAATAACTGCAATTGTGCTTTTAGATTTGCATCTTTCAAACTCTTTCCTGCATTGCTGTTCAATGTGTGTATACGTGTGTGTGTGTGTGATAAATGTACATACACGGACACTTGTTTCTACAGTTAACCCCCAACTACTTCTCGTGAAGCATCTACCTGTTGCTAAGCATACTTTTCATCCCTCCCCTTTGATGAGCAAAGCCTGTGTATGTTGAAGAGTCAGGTTTAATTGATAAAATAACAAATGGATTCCAGTATGACAGCTGGCAATGACTTAGCAGTGGTATGTTCATCATCGCAAGTTTTTACAAGGATTATTTTGAGTCTATCATAGTTTAAAAAAAAATTTAATTCTTGTTTTTCTTCATGTTGGCAATTAGGCCTTGCTGAGATGCTGCTAATCTCCACAACTATGCCACCGTGTGCTGTGATCTCATCAGATCTCACAAGCTAAACCAAGTCAGATTGGGCCAGTCCCTTGACTGAGAAATCTCTAAAAATTGTTCAGGTGTTATGGGAAGTGATGGCATTGATTCTGAGCGGGTTCTGCGCCAGTACCTCTTCAGGGGTGATGTGATGGCTTTGTATGTCTGAGTGACTCGCCACTGGGTAGTCACTGGAGACCCCCTACTTTATTGTGAGGGCACAGGTAAAATGGGCTACTCCATGTGCCTAGACCAATTAAAGCTTCATTCATTCAGAAAGGAGTCGGAAAGACTCCCAAATTTCACACCTTCCTTGTATCAGTTGGGTCCATTGTTCATATTTACATCCTAGTCCGGAGTTTTATTCTATCATACTTAGCTGCTGTGTTTTGGTAGCTGATGAATCAATCCTACATTTTGCTCAAGTGGAAATTTATGAAGCACTTTGATTTCCTTCCTTTGGGAGCCAGGGTGCTTGATGAATTAAAGACGATATTGTTCATATCTCCTCAGGCTTGAATATACTCGTCTTTGACTCTTGTGTCTTTGTCACCCTTCTCCTTCCTGGTTTTTAGGCATGTGTGTATGCTGAGGGAGGAGGAGGAAGAGGGATTAAGTGTTTTTTTTGGTGGATGCTATGGCAAACTCAGTTTTTCTTTTTTTATCAATTTAGATGAGGGTGCCATCTATTGCTGTGCATATTTATTTCACTAAAATTCTTATAATAATTCCATCCCCTTCCCGAAAAAGCAAAAGTGCTAGCCTGTTTTCCTCAGATGTTCAATAGGGAAGGAGGAGGGAGCTGCTGCTGTTTATTATTTTTGGTGAATGTGGAACTCTGCACAACTCTAGCATGCCCCACACTACTTTCCTTAGTGTTGCTTGTGCCTAGATTTTTTTTTAAGTCGGCACACCCTGACTTATACCATATTTGTAAGTAAGAACTCAACACTTGTCCTTCTGTGTGTTTTCGCAGCCATGCCCGGTTACGCTGTATGTGCGCCTGCAACAGGTGTACATTTTGCATCTGTCAGAACTTCCTCAACTCAGACTTGCTGCAATCTGTAAAGAACAAAATCTTCACTGCAGTTCTTAACAGGTTCTTAACTTTATTTACTGGGTACCAGGCATTCTGTTAAAATACAAAAGAAAAAAGCGGATGACTACTATGACACAGATACTCACTACAAAGACGACAAGCTGGCTGATGCCCAACTAACTGCCACTAAAATTCTCACTGTGGTGACCATGTTTAGTTTACATTCTTAATATTTTAAGATTTATAGATATATAGAGGGGACTAGAAAATACGATTTCAGTTCCTCCCTCTCTTCCTCTTCCTGCCCCTCCTGCTCCCCTTCCTCCTCTCCCTCCTCCTCTTCTTTCTCCTGCTCCCCTTCTTCCTGCTGCCCCTCCTGCTCCCCTTCCTCCTCCCCTTCCTCCTCTCCCTCTTCCTCTCTCTTCTTCCTCCTGCCCGTCCTCCCTTTTCTCCTTTTCTCCCTTTTCTCCTCTCCCTTCTCCTCTCTCTTCCTCTTCCTGCCCCTCTTGCTCCTCGTCCTCCTCTTCCTCCTCCTCCCCCTAAAAAGAAAAAAAGAAAAGATTTCAGTCTTTTTTTTTTTTAAGAAAGTTGAATGATCTCATTAGTGGATAATATGTATAGGGAGATTAAAAGCTTTTGGCTTGTAGTTACAGAAGTAGATTAGACTTTAGTCATAAGAAAAGACACACTAATTCCAAATGTTCTACTGTATTCAACTTTTCAATCAGTAGGGCGTTTGCCTTGCACATGCTGATCTAGGACGAACCGCGGTTTGATCCCCCGGCGTCCCATAGGTTCCCTAAACCAGGAGCAATTTCTGAGTACATAGCCAGGAGTAACCCCAGGTGTGGCCCCAAAACAAAAAACCCAATCAACTGATCCAAAGTATTAAAGTCCTACTATTATGAGTAGTACGTTCAGATGAAATTTTTCTCTATTGAGTTGGACTCAGCTATAGAGCTTTTGCCATTGCATGTGTGAGGCTCTGGATTCAATCCCTGGCATTGTCAGAAATTCTTTTCTATTATTGTACAATAGCACAATGAGTAGGGAACTTGTGTTGCATGCAGCTGGCCTGAGTTTGATCCCCAGCATACCATATGGTCTATTGATCCTGCTAGGAATGAACCCTAAGCATTGCCAGGGGTGGCAAAAAAAAATAAAATAAAATAAATTTTTTTCTCTGTATTGAAACACCTATAATTTACTTTTGAATACCTCAGTTTTTTGTTTTTAAGAATATAGTTTCTATACAACAGATAAGGTATTTGCTTTGCATACGGCCAGCCAGATTCAATCTCAGGCAGCCCATATGATTCCCCCAACCACCACTTGGAATAACTCCTGTGTGCAGAGCCTGGTGTAACCCCTGAGCATTGCCAGGTTTGACCCAGAAGCTTAGTTCAGTGGGGAGAACATGGCTTCTAGAAATGAGGATGATAGCCAGTTTTATGGATGTGACCCAGAAATTGGGGGGTGGGGGGTACACAACAGTTTTTAGAAATGAGGATAACAACCAATTTTATAGATGTACAGGAACATAGAAAATAAGGAAATATCAGTAGTACTCATTTTTTAAGTCTTTATAATGAAACCCAAAACATGAAAAAGCAAAGAATAGATTAAAAGATAAGGAAAAACAGTTAACAATAAAACACATGTGTATAGCTACATTCCCTCAAAGCAATAAACTTGGAAGATTATATTCTTATTCCAGTCAAGCTTCCTTTGTTTCATTTTGTGAGTATTTGGGCATTTCTATAATACTAATTCATATCCAGTATCAAATTTTACTTAAGAATGAATTGAGGTTTTTTCCAGTCATTCAGTTGTCATTGGGGCTGGACTTGATTAAAACTGATAATCATATTAAGTAATAAATTTTGGTTGAAAATGGGCTTATTATTTGATAGCTCTTGTGCTCTTCTTGAGGGTAAGACTCCAGTGGTTGCAGACATGTAAGATAGTGTGTCCACTAGCACTTAGTAAATGTGGCTAGTGATGTTGAGTCCAGATCACTTATGAGAGTCCAAAGTGGCCATGAATGTATTCTAAGAGTCTCTGAAACTAAGAATCCAGCCATCGAAGGCGACTGCTTTGAAGGGATTGCCAAGTTGGTGTGTAAGTGTTGTCTCTGTTGTTTGACCCTTTTAAGTAGTAACCAGGACAGACTGCTTCTCTCCCTGGTAAGTGTCTAAGATGGTGCAAGGCTAGTTCAAACCAAACAATGTTCAGGAGCTCCTGTGTTGGGAAAGTTAGTTGGAAAGTGTCAACAATTCTTCGGGCCTAACCTCCCATTAGAATGCCTTCCTTGGGCCCGGAGAGATAACATGGAGGTAGTGTTTGCCTTGCATGCAGAAGGATGATGGTTTGAATCCTGGCATCCCATGTGGTCCCCTGAACCTGCCAGGAGCGATTTCTGAGCATAGAGCCAGGAGTAACTCCTGAGTGCCGCAGGGTGTGACACCGATCCACCCCCCCCTAAAAAAAAAGAATGCCTTCCTGGGAATTATGTTTGTTGATGGCTTTTCTCATTGGAGAGAGATTTGCCTTTGCTTTAAAAAAAAATGGAATGATTTCCCTATAACCTTCTCTCCTTTAGTTTTAGTTCTGCCCTTTAAAACAACACACGACTATTCTACTCCCTCTTCAACATAGCAATCCTTCAGACATTTGAAGACGGCCATCATGTCTCCCTTAATTTTCTCTTCTTCAGGTAGAACATTCCCATTTCTTTCAGCCTTTTCTTGAATTAGAGGGTTTTGTAACCTCACCATTCCTGTATCCCTTATCTGAAAAAGTCCCTTACTTCTCAGAGTACCTCTTGAAAGGTGCTCTAGCATGGAGAAGTGTGCCCAGTTGTGTTCTGACTGGTCCAGAATTGGGGCAACCATCTTTTAGTTAATGCACCCACTATCTATTGCATGAATTAATTTTCTGGCAGCTCTGTTCCAGTGCTGATGCCTGTTAATCTTGGGGTTCATTGAAATCAATTTTTCCCTAAATGAAGTGCTATTAAAGCAGTAACTCCTCTCTAATTGCATATATGGTAGTTCTAGTTGACTTTTGGAATCAAAATGCATATACATAATGTACCTCTATTGAATGTCATTCTTAATTTTAATCCATTTGTTCTAGCTCAGTCATTTCAAACATTATTTTTGTCATTTGTCCCATTATATCTCTCAGCAGTGTGCTGTTTGCAAATTTGGTAGATGTGTCTTTTTTATCTTTCAAGTTATTCATAAAGATATTGAATACCCAGAGAGAGCGAAATGAAGTGATTCTTCTTTCTTTGTTTCGGGTCCCCACCCAGCAATGCTTGAGGGCTGTCCCCAGCCTTAAATCCATCAGTGCTAGGAGACTATGCAGTGCCAAGATTCAAACCCAGGCCTCTTACATGCAAAGCAGGTCAGCCCTTTTAGCTGTTTCTGTGATTCCAAATTGTTTTTATTTTAATTTTAGGCACCGTTGTTTACAATACTGTCAGTAATAGAGTTTCATGCATGACACAGTCCAGCACCACTCCTACCTCCAGAGCATTCACTTTCCTCCAACATTGTCCCAATGTTTATGTCATTCCCCCACCACTCCCCCACCCCAGCCAAAGACCACTAAGTCTTCTAGTTATTCCCTGGAGAATTCTCCTCATTGACACAGGTTGAGAGCTCTTGTGGAAAAATTATTCTGTCAATGAACATAATGTTATGGGGGCTAAAGAGGACAGTGAGTAGGGTTCTTGCCTTGTACACAGCTTACCCAGGTTTGATCCGTTACACTCCGAATATGGCCTCCTGAGCACTATTGGGTATATCCCCCTCCTCAAAGAAAAGATAATATATTATGGGACTGGAGAGATGCTGCAGAGGTAAGGCACTTGTCTTGTATGAGGTCAACCCAGGTTTCATCCCTGGCACCTTGTGATTCCAAGTACCACTAGGTGTGATCCGAAAAACCAAAACTAGGCTGCAGAGATTGTACAGCAGATAGGATATTTGCCTCTGTGCAGTCAAGCTGGATTCAATCCCTGGCACCCCATATGATCCCTATTGCAGAGTCAGAAATAAGCCCAGAACATAGTTGAGAATGGCCCCCAAAACAAACAAAAATATATGCAGCTCATTTTTATCTTATTATCTTAAGGTGGTTTTATAAAGAACTTTTTTTTTTTTTTTTTTTTTTTTTGGGCCACACCCGGTAATGCTCAGGGGTTACTCCTGGCTAAGCACTCAGAAATTGCCCCTGGCTTGGAGGACCATATGGGACACCGGGGGATCGAACTGTGGTCCATCCTAGGCTAGCGCAGTCAAGGCAGGCACCTTACCTCTAGCGCCATCGCGCCGGCCCCTAAAGAACTTTTTTTTTAAATAATGGAGTAATTTCTCAAATTAACTGGTAACATCATTTTGCCTGAATAAGAAGTTACATCTATGATATCTCTTATTCACAGTGAGCCTACTTAAGCTGCTAGTAATTAATGATCACAAACTGTGGATTTGTCTTATTTTAAAATCTTTTGATTATCCATAATTACAGAGTGTTTCAGTATCATCTTTAGAAATAACTACTGTTAAGTCAGTTTGATCAGTTTTTAGGTAAAACAGATTGGTTGTACTTTGATAGATGAGCATCCTAATTAAAATACTCTACAGGAGCCGGAGAGATAGCTTGGAGGTAGGGCATTTGCCTTGCATGCAGAAGGACAGTGGTTCGAGTCCCAGCATCCTATCTGGACCCCTTGAGCCTGCCAGCAGCGATTTCTGAGTGCAGAGTCAGGAGTAACCCTGAACACCGCCGGGTGTGACAAAAAAAAAAAAATACTCTACAGTAATTCTTGGGGAGGAAGTTACATTTTTATCACCTGTTCATAAATTAAAAGTAATTACTGGGGCTTACTAATTACTGGGGCCAGGGCGATAACATAGCAGTATGGTGTTTACCTTGCACAAGGCTGACCCTGTTTTGATCCCTGGCATCTCATATGGTCCCCAAAGCTGCCAGGAGCAATTTCTGAGTGCAGTGCCAGGAATAACCCTGAGTGATAACAGGTAAGGCCCAAAAAAAAAAAGAAAAAAAAATTTTTTTTGTTTTTTCGGGCCACACCTGTTTGATGCTCAGGGGTTACTCCTGGCTAAGTGCTCAGAAATTGCCCCTGGCTTGGGGGGACCATGTGGGATGCCAGTGCTCATGTTGTTACTCCTGGCTCTACGCTCAGAAATTGCTCCTGGCAGACTCGGGACCATATGGGATGCCAGGATTCGAACCACTGTCCTACTGCATGCAAGGCAAATTCCCTACCTCCATGCTATCTCTCCAGCCCCATCTAAATTCTTGATGTAGTTTAATATCTTGTTACTTAATTTAGACATCTTTTTTTGAAGAAAGAATTTTACTGTCAGAAGACCAAAATGAACTGTCTTTTCATAGAATCATCTTCTAAAGAAGATAGATTCTTAGACAGCTTAGTGTTAGAAATTTTTAATGTGAATTCTTAATATGATTTGGTAAAATACTGTATCCAAAGATGTGTCTTCTATATCCAAGGAAGAAGTTTTCATAAGAAACTTCTATTTAACATGTGTAAAGGTCCTTAGAAGGCCTTTCTTTAAACTTGAATGAATAGTTCTACATTTAAAAATCAACAGGAGGGGGCCCAGAGAGATAGCACAGCAGCGTTTGCCTTGCAAGCAGCCGATCCAGGACCAAAGGTGGTTGGTTCGAATCCTGGTGTCCCATATGGTCCCCCCGTGCCTGCCAGGAGCTATTTCTGAGCAGACAGCCAGCAGTAACCCCTGAGCACCACCAGGTGTGGCCCAAAAAACAAACAAACAAAAAAAAATCAACAGGAGGGGCCGGAGAGGTGGCGCTAGAGGTAAGGTGTCTGCCTTGCAAGCGCTAGCCAAGGAAGGACCGCGGTTCAATCCCCCGGCGTCCCATGTGGTCCCCCCAAACCAGGGGCAATTTCTGAGCGCTTAGTCAGGAGTAACCCCTGAGCATCAAACAAGTGTGTCCAAACAAACAAACAAACAAACAAACGAAAAATAAAATAAAATAAATAGAAATCAACAGGAACGGGACTGAGAGATAGCATTGAGGTAGGGTGTTTGCCTTGCATGCAGAAGGTCGGTGATTCGAATCCCAGTATCCCATATGGTCCCCTGAGCCTGCCAGGAGTGATTTCTGAGCATAAAGCCTGGAGTAACCTGTGTGCTGCCAGGTGTGACCCAAAAACCAAAAATAAATAAATAAACAAACAAGAATGTGGGCCGGAAAGATAGCATGGAGGTAGGGCATTTGCCTTGCATACAGAAGGACGGGGTTCGAATCCTGGCATCCCATATGGTCCCCCAAGCCTGCCAGGAGCGATTTCTGAGCATAAAGCCAGGAGTAACCCCCTGAGCACTGCCGAAAAAGAAAAATCAACAAGAACTTCTGATAAGTTGCTGCTGCTTGTAATTTTAAAAAATTGACTCTTTAGTTTATTACAGGACATAATCAGGTAGGATTTTCCTGCTGTCATCTTTAAGTATTAATTGTTCTCCTGTGTCTGATAGCATCAGTAAATGTTTTGAAGCATTGGTGATATGGATGTACACAGATATCCTTTCAAAGGTCTACTACTATTTAGGCATGCACATTTAACAACTTTCATGTGTGGTTTTTTTTTTTTTTTTTTTTGCAATTCCTCTTTGCTGGATTCTATATATTGATTTCTTAGCCTATTTTGATAAGTATCTTATTAAAATTAACCTGTCTTCTAGTTCAGATAATATCATTATTAAAAGTATTATCAAGAATGAAATTATTGAAATCAATATTTTAAAAATACTTTAGGCAGAAACTCCAAAAGGTTAAAAGCTAGAAGGTTGGGGCCTCGGTGATAATAGGTAGACAGGGCACTTGCTTTGCATGTGGCCAACCTGAATATGATCCCTGGCACCACATATGGTCTCTTGAACCCTGCTAGGAATGATCCATGAAGCTAAACACATTTCCACCCTACCTAGGCTTGATTACTTATGTGGGTTTTTCTTTTTTCTTTCTGGCTTTTGGGCCATACCTGATGATGCTCAGGGGTTACTCCTGCTCTGAGCTCAGAAATCGATCCTGGCTTGGGGGACCATGAGACCCTGGGGATCAAACCGAGGTCCATCCTGGGTCAGCCATGTGCAAGGCAAATGCCCTACTGCTGCGATATCTCTCCAGCCCAATTACTTATGTTTTTTAAACTATATCAGCCCTCCCTCCCCCCCGAGGTGGATTGAATCTGGGCAATAATAAAAATTATATTGGGTGGGACAGAGAGATAGCATGAAGGTTGGGTGTTTGCCTTGCATGCAAAAGGACAGTGATTTGAATCTCGGCATCCCATATGGTTCCCAGAGCCTGCCAGGGGGCAATTTCTGAGCATAGAGTCAGGAGTAACTACTGAGTGCTGCTGGGTGTGACCCAAAAACCAAAAAAAAAAAAAGTCATACTGGGAAGGAAAGGTGTTTCTCCCCCCTCCCCCTCTCCCTCCCCCTCTTTCTCTCTCCCTCTCCCTGTGAGTATTGAGGATAAAGGTGTTTGCCTTGCATGTGGCCAACCCATATTATATCCTGTTATTGCATTTAGTTCCCTGAGTCCTACCAAGAGTAAATCCTGAGCATTGTTGGTAAGGCCCCAGAAAGCCAAATTCTTAAAAAAAAGTTCAATGGAAACAAAATATTTTTAAAATACAAAATTATTTTGGAGATCTTAGTATAAGCTTTAAGATATGTGAATTGTGAGTATAAAAATATGGGCTAGGGAGATAAATCAAAGGACTAAAGTGCATGCTTTGTCTGTAGGAGCCCTGGTTGACCCCAAGACCAAACAATAAGAAAGTTATATTTGTTGGGGGCTGGTGAGACTACAGTAGGTAAGGCTTTGCATGCAGCTGATCTGAGTTCGATCTTCAGCACCCCATCTGGTCTCCTGAGCACAGCTAGATGTGGCCCAAAAAAGTTATATATGGTATCTATTAGCTCTGGTTACATTAGGTTGCATAAATTACACTTAAGCAGGACTTCTTCCAAGTACTGACTAAAAAGTAATGACTAAAACTTAATGCCACATAGAAGCCCTGGATTCAATTCCTGGGTCTAAAAAATAATTCAAACCTGAAATCCATATGTGAATGGAATTATAAAATTAGAAGTACATTTATATTCATGCAGCCTTTGAGTTGTGTTTGGAGAGAAAAGTGATGTGATAATGAAAAAGATGAATTTTATATTTATTTCAGAAAAGTTGTTTGTTAGGAGAAATAAAAGTGGTTGGGGCCCAGCGGTAGTACAGCAAAAGTACAATTTGCTTTGAACTCCGTTGACCCAGATTCAATTCCTAGCTTCCCATATAGTTGCCTGATCCTGCCAAGAGTAATTTCTAAGTGCAGAACCCCTAAGTGCCATTGGGTGTGGCCTAAAAACAAACAAACAAAAACATGATTGGCTCTTCTACAGTATTTAGTCTGTAATTTAAAGCAAAGTTAAGGGGCCAGAGCGATAGCACAGCAGTAGGGTATTTACCTTGAACGTAGCCAGCCCGGGTTAGACCCAGGTACTATTTCCGGCATCCTGTATTGATACCCCGAGAGTGCCAGGAGCGATTTCTGAGTGCAGAGCAGTAAATCCCTGAGTGCTGCCGGGTGTGGCCCAAAAACTGAAGGGGGGAAAAAGGGCAAAGTTAATTGGTAATAGTAATAATAATTGGGCCAGTCTGAATTCCACCTCTTTCTCAAATTCTAATTTTTTTTTCTTTTAGTTTTTGAGTCACACCCAGCAGCGCTCAGAGGTTACTTACTCCTGGCTCTACACTCAGAAATCACTCCGGGCAGGCTCGGGGGACCATATGGGATCCTGGGATTCAAACCACCGTCCCTCTGCATGCAAGACAAATGCCCTACCTCCATGCTATCTCTCCAGCCCTCAAATTCTAAGTTTTACAGATTTTTGGGTTTCTGCCATTAGTTTTATAACCAAGATATAAAGTCATGTTATAAATTATAAAATTCCCTGATTTGGACATAACTAGGTTGGGATTGATTTTATCAGGCCCTTTAGAACTTGATTGCTTTGTGTTTCAATATGAATGTAACATTCTTGGGTTTGGTTTGAGTTTGTATTTTAGGTCATACCTGGTGGTGGTCAGGGTCTTTCTTGGCTCCGTGCTTGAGTGTCACTCCTTGTGATGCTCAGAGGACCATGTGGTGACAGAGCTCGAACCAGGATCTCCCACATGTAAAGCATATACTCAGCCTATATGTGCTCTCCGGCCTCATTTTTTTTATTGGTTCAGTACATTGAAACATAAAAATTTTTTTTTTTTTTTTTTTTTTTTTTTTTTTTTTTGGTTTTTGGGCCACACCCGGTGACGCTCAGGGGTTACTCCTGGCTATGCGCTCAGAAGTCGCTCCTGGCTTGGGGGACCATATGGGGCGCCGGGGGATCGAACCGCGGTCCGTCTCCTAGGCTAGCGCAGGTAAGGCAGGCACCTTACCTCGAGCGCCACCGCCCGGCCCCGAAACATAAAAATTTTAACTTTTAAAAAAATAGTTACTACAAGTTGCAGATTTAGGCAAAGCATTAGTGTGTCTTTAAGGCGTTCTACGCAAAAATACTGGACTTTGGTTACTCTTTTTTTTCCCATGTGACTATTCACATAAGCAGTTCTAAATTTGACTCTTTACTGTCTGAATATTGCAAAAAAAATTTTTGCTTTATTAATGAGCAGCCTTAGGAAGCCCTGAGCTCTCACTCAGGTGTCAGAAGCACTTCTCCAGTAGACTCAGCTTTCAGCTTTTCTAAGCCCAATTGTCATTATCCTGCACATAGTTTTACTCCTAAGAACCCAGGAGTTCTGACAAGCTTTAAATGCTTAATTTAGATTATATTCTAGCATTTATTTTGTCATTATTCTTTTTCCTATAGAGATAGTGCTGAAACTAAAGAATCTTACTCCACACAGAGAAGGAAGATGTGACTGGTTTATCAGTAGCTTTTTGTTTACACATATATACATTTTGGGGGTTTTGTTTGTTTTGGGTTATATCTGATTGTGTTCATAGGCTATTTTTTGGGGGGGAGTTGGACCACACCCAGCAGTCTTTAGGGGTTACTCCTCGAAGACTCAGAACCATATGGGATGCCCTGAATCGAATCTAGGTTGGCCATGTGCAAGGCAAACACCCTACCCGCTGTGCTATTGCTCTGGCCCCTGTTTATTATATAGGCTATAGCTTAGGGGATTATAACTACTATTTTAAAATGTGCATATAAGTCAGAATATATTATTTTGTGGATAGAAATATTGTCTTTTTTGTTTGTTTGTTTGTTTTGCTTTTGGAGTTTTGCTCAGGAGTTACTCCTGGCTCTGTGCTCGGAAATCACTCCTGGCAGGCTCGGGGGACCATATGGGATGCTGGGATTCGAACCATTGACCTTCTGCATGAAAAGCAAACACCTTACCTCCATGCTATCTCTCCAGCCCCGTAATATTGTCTTAACACCCAGCAAAAGAGCTATTTAAGACAGGTCCTAGATTGAAAGAATATCAGCAATTATTTTTCTTTATTGTAAATGATTACAGCCATCTGAATTTTGGTTTTTATTTTTGGGAGGATGGGTGAGGTTGGGCCACATCTGGCTAAGCTTAGGGATCACTCCTAGTGGTGGACCTTATGAGGTGCCAGACAGATGTCAGCCATGTGCAAGGCAAGCTCCTTAACCTCTATACTAGCTCTCTGGATCCTATTACATCACAGTCCCAATCTTTTTTCTTTTGATAAGTTAAAAGAAATACTATAAACAAGTTAATCCTGAATGAATAAAGATGCATGAAAATTAGGGACCAAAACCTGTGTTCTCACTTTAAGTTCTAATCATGAAGATGTGAACTTTGCAAGTCTTAGGACAGGTCCTTGACTTCTACAAATTTAAGGTATTGGATTCAGTTTTTCAGGGGTTCGTATTATAATTTTGAGTAGTCTGAATTTAGCACCAGCTATAAACCTCATTTTGATTCAATGCTTACAGTCACCACACACCATCAGGTACTGCTACAAGTACTGGTTTCATAGGCTTCATTCAGTGGTTTAGGTATACCAAGATTGGCCTCTGAGTGATGGACAGATGCACATTTGTGCTGTGTTTGGTATCCCTAGGCTTCCTTAGCTCAATGGTTGTTCTGTAAAAGTATATGCAGGTGGTTAAGTTTGGTGATTTGCTATATAATACATTTATTTTAAATGTAGAAAGCAGGAGATGCTTCAAATAGGGTAGCAACTCAGTTTATGTGTGGGTATATAATTGATAGATGTTATTTTCAGTTCCCTTCTTTTGTGAGCTCTACTGTGAACTGCAAACTCTGTGCCTGTGTGTAAAAGGTTAAGAGCCCGGGTAGCTGAGTGGGGTGCCATGCTGTTAACAGACGACGAGGGCAGTATTACCCACCAGGTGCACGCTGTCAACTCCGTAGAAGATTCCATCTTCATGGAGTCCTCTCGTGGGCCACTTTTTCTTGAAGCCAGGTAACCTTTCTCATGAGCGGTGCTTGGCCATGGTGGAGTTTTTCCTCTCGGAAAAGCTGAAACCTAAGTATTCTCTTCCCTAATTTAAAAAAAAAAAATGCCTGCCAGAAGAACTAACTCACGAGATGGAATGAACTGTGTTATCAGTGCTTTGTAAAATAATCATTACATAAAGGAATGTTTCTTTTTTTAATTAAAAGTGGGGAGGATAATTAGTGTGTGCTGTGTATAGTTTTGTGTTGATGAGCAGCATGAGCATTCTGGCTTGTGTCCTAGACTTATTTCTAGGGTTTTTGTGACAACTAATTTTGTGACAACTTTTACTCTTTGACTATGACCAAGACACGTTAGTTTTGTATAGTTTATATTCTTGGCACTTAACTCTTTTGCATATGTCAGTGTGTGACTCTTAATATCTGACTCTTCCTCCAATTTGGCTGAACGTAGTTGGAAAAATACCTAAAAGATTTTCCATAAGTTCTTAATTCTATATTTTTTCTATACCACCTCAATTGCCATTTGAATAGTGTTCCAACCTTTGCTTTAAATCTTTCTCATTTTCATGGTAAGCTGTCATACTTGAGACTCTCGGGGTGCTATGCAGTATTATATCTGCGCATGCTCACAGTCTCTGGTACAGGCTGTCTCTGTTCTTGTCAAACATAATACAGCTTCTTTTATGTCATTGACCTTCAGTCCATCCTGTTAACATCCTTCAGTTGGGACCATTACCACTGCCTGTCCAACTAACAACAGGGTTTGGTGTTTCCTTGTTTGTTGCTTTTTTAAAATCAAGAGCCAAATTAATATAAGCGTGTTAAATCTCACTCCTCTCCCTTTGGGATGATTTGGTAAACTTTTATGGGGATCAGCATTTTCAAAGTAGACTTTAAGCATTACTCTTAGAAAAGTATTATCACTTGTCACTTCATTGCTTACAAGCTAGTTTGGGATGGGACACTGTATAATAAGGTCCTGAAACTGGCCTCACGTTGTGAAATCTAAGTCTTGCCTCACAATGAAACATCTTGGTGGGGCCCGGAGAGATAGCACAGCGGCGTTTGCCTTGCAAGCAGCGATCCAGGACCAAAGGTGGTTGGTTCGAATCCCGGTGTCCCATATGGTCCCCCATGCCTGCCAGGAGCTATTTCTGAGCAGACAGCCAGGAGGAACCCCTGAGCAATGCCAGGTGTGGCCCAAAAACCAAAAAAAAAAAAAAAAAAAAAATCTTGGTGGCATTACAGAGGGAAGGTTGATTTGTCTAAGTTCCCTATTTCACATGTGAAGAAACTTATAAAATTTTCGATGATATTGGGGCTGGAGAGATAGTACAGCAGGTGAGGTGCTCGCCTTGCTTGCAGCCAACCTGAATTCTATCCCCAGCACCCATATAACACAAGTCGGGTATGTCCCAGGGAAAAAAATAAGATGTTAATAATTCCTTTGTCATAGCTAATTGTAAAGACATTTGTCTTTATTAATGCCTACGTTTTGTCATAAGGTAATAAGTAAGCAGTATATAGGTTAAGTGATTCTCTTGATCATTTTTTTTATAAGCACTACTGTATGCAATTAGCCTGACAAGTGTGGTAATACTTGCCTAAAAGTACACTGCTTCCTAACTGGTGTTTTTATACTAACCGTTCTTTAAACATTAATTATATCTTCTGACTGCAGGCACGTGACACAAGCTGACCTCAAGAGCTCCACGTTTTGGCTTCGAGCAAGTTTCGGTGCTACTGTGTTTGCGGTTTTGGGCTTTGCTATGTACAAAGCATTATTGAAACAACGATGATTAAAAAAATACTGGCCCTACCAAAAAAAATTAATTTTGTGTACATTCTGAATGCTTTAAATTCCGCTAGAAATATTGAGATATTTATACATGCAGAGTTACTTTATTAATATTTGTAATTCATGCATAAGAGTATTTTAATGATAGTTATAACTTCAGTATTGGCTAACATACAGAAAGAAAACAGCTTCACAGCCAAACTAAAATGGCTAAATTTCAGAGGCCAAAAGGGACTATTTTGTAAATAATGTACATATTCAGGCAAGATATGGTCTCCCAAACTGAGTTCTAGAAAGTATGTTTCTAGACATTTCATGGTATTTAGTGCGCAGTTGGCTCATGCCTAGGTTTAAGTCAGCTCGGAGATTACATTTACTCATGGATCACTTATTTATTTCACATTTACTCCAAATGATCCTTCGGGTTCTTTAGGCACAACTTGCCGTTTTTCTCTCCATTTTTAAAAATAAACGAATCAGTGTCTGCTTACCAGCGCAGTTTTCTGTTAGTCACGTAACGGTAGGCCAGCCATGAAGCCATCGTACCTGGGACCAGTGCAGCCTGCGGGGCTCTCCCATCCAGCAGGAGTAAGCCCCAGGCCATTAGCAGAGGTGTCACCTATGAGATTATGTTGCTTCCTTTGTCAGTATGTTGAATTTTATAGCCCTTTCAATCAGATGAGGAAAACAATTTGTATATTATCAATGTTTTTAGTTTAAATAAACAGTCATCATTACTATTAAATTTCTTCCCAAAGTGTAAATCCTTCTATAATGGCTGTGTCTATTATAGTATGTCACAGTAATTGCATGTGTAATAAAGTGTTCTATATCTGGCTAGGATAACCTAGAAGCAGCACTTTTTTAATGGTAAAATAAATCTAATGAATATAAACTCATGATAAACCTATTTTTTCCATCATTGACCTTTTCAAGTATTTAAATAAATAATTGCTGTGTACTGTGATCTGGAGTTTTTGTCTTACAAAGTAAATGCTTCTGTACATACGTGAGTTAAACTCTAGTGTCTGTCTTCCCTACCTTGAAAGTTCTTTTGGGGCCCAGCAGTGCTTAGAGCTACTTCTTTTTTTTTTTGTTTTTGTTTTTTGGGCCACACCCGGCGGTGCTCAGGGGTTACTCCTGGCTGTCTGCTCAGAAATAGCTCCTGGCAGGCACGGGGGACCATACGGGACACCGGGATTCGAACCGACCACCTTTGGTCCTGGATCGGCTGCTTGCAAGGCAAACGCCGCTGTGCTATCTCTCTGGGCCCTTAGAGCTACTTCTTGCGGGGTGTTTTATGGTCTTTGTTGCTGTTATCAGGGAACCAGGGATCAAACCTGAGATGCGCTTTTGCTTCAACCCTATGGGTCACTTCCTTGGGCCCTTAAAATTGGTTTTTCTTTATTGGTTTTTTGTTTGTTTGTTTATTTTGGGGGCCACACCCAGCAGTGCTCCTGGGTTACTCCTGGCTCTGTGCTCAGAAATTGCTCCTAGCAGGCTCGGGACCATTTGGGAATCAAACTCAGGTCCATCCCAGGTTGGTTGCATTCGAGGCAAATGCCCTACTGTTGTGCTGTCACTCCAACCCCTAAAAGTTGTTTTTTGTACCAAAAAAAGGTAATACTCATTATGTAAGTAGACAAGAATGATTTGTATACATAAGAGGACGTCTGAGCCAGAGTGGCAGTACAGCAGAGAAGGCGCTTGCCTTGCATTTGAGGTAAGTCCCCAGTATCCCATAAGGTCCACTACCACCCATCAGGAGTAATTGCTGAGCATGGCTAAGAATAAGCCCTGAGGGGCTGGAGAGATAGCATGGAGGTAAGGCGTTTGCCTTTCATGCAAGAGGTCATCGGTTTGAATCCCAGCGTCCCATATGGTCCCCCGTGCCTGCCAGGAGCAATTTCTGAGCATGGAGCCAGGAGTAACCCCTGAGCACTGCCGGGTGTGACCCAAAAACCACACACAAAAAAAAAAAAAGAATAAGCCCTGAGCATATGTGGTCTAAACACACGCCACTGCCACCACTAAGAAAAGAGGAAAACTTTTCAGAAAATCATGATTATTTATCTTGACACCTAATTTGTACATTTTTTCCTTTTTATTTTTTTCATTTAGTTTTGTTTTGGGGCCACATCTGGCAATACTCAGAAGTTATTCCTGACTCTGCACTCGGGAATTATTCCTGGCAGTGCTCAGGGGATCATATGGAGTGTAAGGGGTTAAACCCAGGTCAGCCAAATGTAAGGCCTGTGCCATACCTGCTATAATATTGCTTTGGCCCTTCTTTTCTTTTTTTCTTTTTTTTTTTTTTTTTGATTTTTTGGGCCACACCCATTTGATGCTCAGGAGTTATGCTCAGAAATTGCCCCTGGCTTGCGGGGACCATATGGGACACTGGGGGATCGAACCGCGGTCCTTCCTTGGCTAGTGCTTGCAAAGCAGACACCTTACCTCTAGCGCCACCTCGCTGACCCCCCCTTCTTTTTTTTGTTCGTTTTTTTTTGGGGGGGGGTCACACTCAGCGACACTCAGGAGTTACTCCTGGCTCTGCTCTCAGAAGTCGATCCTGGCAGGCTCGGGGGACCATATGGAATGCCAGAATTCGAACCAGGGTCCATCCTGTGTTGGCCAGGTGGAAGGCAGGCACCTTACTGTTGTGCTACTGTTCTTCTTTTTTTGGGGGGAGTCACACCCGGCAACACTCAGGGGTTACTCCTGGCTCTACGCTTAGGAATCATTCCTGGTAGGCTTGGGGGACCATATGGGATGCCAGAATTCAAATCACCATCCTTCTGCATGCAAGGCAAACACCCTATCTCCATACTATCTCTCCAGCCCTTATTTTCTTCTTTAGCATTATATTTCCCCCTTTTACTATTCAAAGTGACATTTTCTAATAAGTTTTCATTCTTCAGCTAGTAACAGCATAACTAGCTGGAATTTTTTTTGTTTGTTTTTCTTTTTTGTTTTTTGTTTTTGGGCCACACCCGGCAATGCTCAGGGGTTCCTCCTGGCTGTCTGCTCAGAAATAGCTCCTGGCAGGCATGGGGGACCATATGGGACACCGGGATTCGAACCAACCACCTTAGGTCCTGGATTGGCTGCTTGCAAGGCAAACACCACTGTGCTATCTCTCCAGGCCCAGCTGGAAATTTTTGAATATATGTTATTTTTACATGTATACTTTATTTCTCTCCCCAATTTTATTGTAAATTTGAGGAAAATAAAACAAGCAAAAATTTGTTGATTGCATTGGTACATCAGGTAAGGTGCTTGCCTTGCACATGGCCAACACAGATTCTATCCCGAGAACCCCACATGGTCTCCTCTGAGTTCCACTGGGCATGATGAGCATAGCTAGGTATGGCAAAAAAAAAAAAATCTGGCCCAGAGCGATAGCACGGTGGTAGGCCATTTACCTTGCACATGACTGACCTGGGACAGACCAGGATTTAATTCCTAGCACCCCATATGCAAACCCCCCCACCCCAGACTGCCAGGAGTGATTTCTGAGCACAGAATAACTTCTGAGCACTGCTGGGTGTGGCTCCACCTCCCTACACACACACACACACACACACACACAAACACACACAAATCTATGGATTCGGGCTTCAAAGCAGTGAGAGGTTAGGAGGCTATACCTGGTGGTACTCTGGACTTACTCCCTTCTCTGGACTCAGGAATCACTCCCCATAGTGCTCCCAGAACCATATGGGATTCCAGAGATTAAACCTGGATCAATCACATGCAAGACAAGAACCTTATCCGCTGTACTATCTCTCGACCTCTTTCACTCTACTGAAAGTTCCCCCATTTCCTGATACATTCATTGGTTCCACAGTTTCCAATGACTGTTCTTTGTGTGTGTGTGTGTGTGTGTGTGTGTGTTTTGGGTCACACCCGGCAGTGCTCAGGGTTATTCCTAGCTCCAGGCTCAGAAATTGCTCCTGGCAGGCACGGGGGACCATATGGGGCACCGGGATTTGAACCGATGACCTCCTGCATGAATGGCAAACGCCTTACCTCCATGTTATCTCTCCGGCCCCGACTGTTCATTTTTTACCTTCCTATACAAACTGAAGTAGTATTTTGAATAGGTATGCCTAATGTTGTATTTGTGAGCAACAGAAGAAAGAAGATAGATTGCCAAAGTTGAAAAGTAGTATGTGGACCGGAGCAGTGGCACTAGAGGTAAGACGTCTGCCTTGCAAGTGCTAGTCTAGGATCAACCGCAGTTTGATTCCCCGGGGTCCCCCCCGAGCCAGGAGCGATTTCTGAGTGCATAGCCAGGAGTAATCCCTGAGCATCAACGGCTGTGGCCCAAAAACAAAACAAAATCAAAAAATAGCATGCATGTGTCATGGCCAAAAGGAATACATGCATTTGGCCTACATGCAGCTCACCCTAGTTCCCTGAAACTGCCTGTGAGCCCCTAAGCACAGAGCCAGGACTAGTCCCTAAATACCATCGAATGTAGTCCCAACACCCCCCTCAAAACAAGTGGTGAATTTCCGTATGTGGATTTTATGCATCTTTCCCTTGAAACTGCAGTGTCATATTCATAATCAGTTTGAGCAGTAGCCCTGCTGTCTCTTGGCTGCTCTGGCCTCCTCTCAGTACTGGACTAAGTGGGGTGCCAGGAGCGGGCAGCAACTCACTGAATCAGTTTAACCTGTGTTCAGGCACATGCATACACTTGTCTCATCCCCTCTAGAAATGAAAGAATATGGAGAAATATATGCATAAGTACAGTGGCCAGCTTTTGGCATTTATAGTCAGAAGGTGCAACTACTTTGAGACTAAAGGATTAAAAGAAAATCTTATAGGGCACACATCGAATGCCCTTGTAAATGTTCAATTCTGAAACCGTTTTTGCTATAATTTTCATGCTCATTGTGTCAACCTGAAGAGAAGGGTGTGGGCCTGTGGCATTACAGGAGAACAACTTCACTAGAGTGACCAGGACTTGTTTTTTGGGTTGTTTTGGTTTGGTTTGATTTGGAGCCATATCCAGCAATGCTCAGGGTTTACCCCTGGCTCTGGATTATTCCTGGTACTAGTTATCAAACCTAGGTCAATTGCATGCAAGGCAAGTGCCCTGCCTTCTGCACTGTCCACCCAGCTCAGCACTCATTGGCAGAGCCTGTGGACACAGCCCTGAGAGTCCATTTGGAGAACAGCATAACCACCCTGAAAAGCCCTAGGAAGTAGGGTGAGAGGTCTGGGGCGGGGATGAACATCAGTTATCAGAGAAAGGCATCATAGAGGAAGTGAACCATTTTGCTAAAGGTGAGCACCACATATCCCAATCCCTCAATTTCACATACTTCCCCCCCCCAAAAAAAAATAACCACGCCAGGAGTAATCCCTGAGCACTGCCAGGTGTGGCTTCAATTCCAAAACAATTTAAATATAGAAATTATTCTTCTTAGAGAGGTTATTAGCCAGATAACTCATCCCTTTTATAATAGGTGAAGGCGAGTTATTAAAAATATACCTCTGATCGTTTTGAGATTTGGAAAGAAAAATTAAGTTAGAAAAATTTTAAAACTGTTATGGTAAGGCTATATCTGGAGGGGAAAATGGGAGGTGAGTTGTCCCAATTTTTTTTTTTTTTTTTTTTGGTTTTTCGGGCCACACCTGTTCGATGCTCAGGGGTTACTCCTGGCTAAGCGCTCAGAAATTGCCCCTGGCTCGGGGGGACCATATGGGACGCCGGGGTATCGAACCGAGGTCCTTCCTTGGCTAGCACTTGCAAGGCAGACACCTTACCTCTAGCGCCACCTCGCGGGTCCCACCAAATTTTTTTTCTTAGTTGTAGGCTACATCCTGTGGTGCTCAGGGGCTGTTCTTGGCTCTGTGCTCAGGAGTGATGCTCAGTGGACTGGGATTTGAACCAGAGAAGTGGTTGATGCAGCCATGTACAGGTCAAGTGTCTTACATTGTACTGTTTCTCCAGCCTGAACTACTGTTCCACTTTTGTTTTTGGTTTGTTTTTGTTTGTTTTTTTTTTTGGTTTTTTTTGGGGGCACCACACCCGTTTGATGGTTAGGGGTTACTCCTGGCTAAGTGCTCAGGAATCGCCCCTGGCTTGGGGAGACCATATGGGACTCCGGGGTATCGAACTGCGGTCCTTCCTTGGTTAGCGCTTGCAAGGCAGACACCTTACCTCTAGCACCACCTTCGCCGGCCCCTTTTATTGTTTTTGTTTTTGTTTTGTTTTGTTTTTTTGGTGTTTTTTTGTTTTTTGTTTTGTTTTGTTTTGTTTTTTTTGGGTTTTTTTTGGTCACACCCGGCAGCGCTCAAGGGTTACTCCTGGCTCTATGCTCAGAAATCACTCCTGGCAGGCTTGGGGGACCTTATGGGTGCCCGGATTCGAACCGATGACCTTCTGCATGAAAGGCAAACACCTTACCTCCATACTATTTCTCTGGCCCCGCTGTTCCACTTTTAATGCTGATATTCTCCTCAAAACATGGTAACTGGGCAACCTAGGACTCATCTCTGATTGCTTCATAATCTGGCACTCACCAGAGCTATTTTCTAGTACCTTATCCATGTTTGTTTTATATAATTGGAGCCCCTGGAAGGTTTGGGGTTAGACAGTACAGAAGGGAGAAATAAGTGCTCGCCTTGCACACAGTTGATGGATATTCAATCCCAGTACCACATATAGTTGCCTGAGCACCACCAGGACTGATCCCTCTGATCCTTGAGCACAGAGTAAGGAGTAGCCCCTGTATAAAACTGGGCATGGCCCAGGTCCTAAGTGCTTCAGATAAAACATTAAGCACATGCCTCATGCATGTGAAGCCCTGGGTGTGATCTTGGACACGGAAAAATAAAAGTGTTTAATTTGAAGTTAACTAAACTCTAGACCAGGATTTCTCAGCCAAAAGCCATATACCACACACCCCTGTGATTCCCCCCAGAATATTTCAAGGGAAGCATAGGTGAGATTTGTGTAAACGGGTCAACTGATGGAACAAGGAGGTCAGGAAGGAAACAAGATCTGAAGTGACCAGAGGGGAAGATTGAGAAGCGCTGGTCTAAACAGTAATCAGCAGACCTGGGAAGGAGAATTGACTGTGCGTAGTGGACAGGATAGCATGAGAATACATCTACTTTCAACTTTAAAAATCACAGTTCCGGGCCGGAGAGATAGGATGGAGGTAAGGTGTTTGCCTTACATACAGAAGGATGGTGGCTCGAATGTCGGTATCCCATATGGTCCCCCGAGCCTGCCAGGAGTGATTTCTGAGCAGAGAGCCAGGAATAACCCCTGAGCGCAGCCGGGTGTGACCCCAAAACCATAAATAAATAAAAATAAAAGACAGCTCCAGGGGGCCAGAGAGATAGCATGGAGGTAGGGTATTTGCCTTGCATGCAGAAGGACGGTGGTTTGAATTCCCAGCATCTGAGTGACTTCTGAGTGCAGAGCCAGGAGTAATCTCTGAGTGCTGCTGGGGATAGCCCAAACCTCCCCCCTCCAAAGGAAAAAAAAACAAACAAACTTTGACATATCTGGAACCATAGAGATAATGAAGCTCACTTTTTTTTTGGGGGGGGGGCATTTACACCTGGCAGCGCTCAGGGGTTACTCCTGGCTCTACTCTCAGAAATCGCTCCTGGTAGGCTTGGGGCACTATATGGGATGCCGGGATTTGAATCACTGTCCTTCTGCGTCTAAGGCAAACGCCTTACCACTGTGCTCTCTCTGGCCCCGAAGCTTACTTTTTAAGCCCTTGTTCTTCCTTGAACATGTACCTTACTTGCTTGTCTGTATTTATTTACTTATCTCCCCTCTGAGAAAAATGTGTTCTCCCTTAAACACATTCTTCTCTGGGCCAGAGAGATAGCACAGCGGTGTTTGCCTTGCAAGCAGTCGACCCAGGACCTAAGGTGGTTGGTTCGAATCCCAGTGTCCCTTATGGTCTCCCGTGCCTGCCAGGAGCTATTTCTGAGCAGACAGCCAGGAGTAACCCCTGAGCACCACCGGGTGTGGCCCATAAATAAACAAACAAACAAACAAAAAACAAACACATACTTTTCTCTCCTTCACATCTTCCTAAATAAGTTTCATTAAAGGAGACAGTGGTTAAGGTGCTTGTCTTGAATGCAGATAATCGAGGTCTGATTCCCCGGCACCCATATCATCCCTTGAGCACCACCAAGAGTGAGCCATGAATAAACCCTAAGCACCACTAGGTGTGGCCCCAAAACAAAAAATAGAAAATAAGATTCAATAAAAACCACCTTGTGGGCCCGGAGAGATAGCACAGCGGCGTTTGCCTTGCAAGCAGCCGATCCAGGACCAAAAGGTGGTTGGTTCGAATCCCGGTGTCCCATATGGTCCCCCGTGCCTGCCAGGAGCTATTTCTGAGCAGACAGCCAGGAGTAACCCCTGAGCACTGCCGGGTGTGGCCCAAAAACCAAAACAAAAAAACCAAAAAAAAAAAAACCACCTTGTGGGGTAGAACACTAGCATATCAGTGTTCTTTTGTATGCAGGAGGCCCATATCATTTGCCTTGCACACAGCCTTCCTGGGTACCCAGCATCCCATATGGCCCCCCAAGCTTGCTAGGGATGATTTCTGAGTGCAGAGCCAAGGAGTAAGTAACCTCTGAGGACCACTGGGTTGGCCCAAAAACTACAACAAATTTTTTTTTTGTTTTTTGGGTCACACCCGGCTGCGCTCAGGGGTTACTCCTGGTTCTACACTCAGAAATTGCTCCTGGCACGCACGGGGACCATATGGAATGCCGGGATTCAAACCACTGCCTGTCCTGGACTGGCTGCTTACAAGGCAAATGCTCTACCACTGTGCTATCTCTCTGGCCCCTACAACAAACTATATTGCTTCACTAAAAAAAAAAAAGAAAGAAAGAAAGAAAGAAAACTCAATGGACTGAATTCATCTTTTGTATGCAGGAGGCCCAGCTTTGGTCCCAAGAGATATGATTCTTGAGTACAGCGCTGGAAGTAGCCCCTAGGTGCGAGTCACACACAGCCACATTCAAGAGAATTTTGACATCTGTGTACCAGGAAATAGTTCAGTGGGCCAGAGCACACACTGCATGAGGGAGTTCCCAGCTCCATCCCAACTCCACATGGTCACAAGGAACAACCCCTAAGCACTGTGAATATGCACCAAAAGAAAAAGTTTTGATATTTTTATCACTGAAAAGGGTTAAAGTTGGAGAAGCAGGTTTTCTGAGAATCTGTCATTTCCACGGGCATCATGCTTTCACTTCTAGAACTGTCTCCAGGTAACGAGACAGGTCTATTTGGAGCAGTGCAGGCTCAGTGGGAAGGTTTATTCCAGGTGCAGATCATTGAAACAAGTAAGGACGGAACCATTCTAAAAGCACGACGATTTTTTTTTTAGAATATATAAATTCTCTAATTGAATCGCCATGAGGTATAGTTACAAAGTTGTTCGTGATTGAATTTAAGTCTTAAGATGTACCACACCCTTCACCAGTACACATTTCCTGCCACATATTGTTACTGACCATGCTTATCACTTTGTCTCCTTTCCGCACCCAATTCCTGTCCACAGTGATCATTTCAAACTATCATTGATCATTGTCAGGGCCGGAGAGATAGCACAGCGATAGGGCGTTTGCCTTGCAAGTGGCAGACCCAGGACCGATGGTGGTTCAAATCTCATCCCATATGGTCCCCCGAATCTGCCAGGAGCTATTTCTGAGCATAGAGCCAGGAGGAACCCCTGAGTGCTGCCGGGTGTGAACCAAATACAAAAACAAAAAAAAAATCATTGTCATAGTGGTTCCTTCTCTGCCCACCTGCACTCCCCCGCTATTTGTGGCAAGCTTCCTACCATGGACTGGTCCTCCTGGCTCTTGTCTCTATTATTTCTAGATATTAATACTATGCCATCTTTTTTTATATATCCCACAATTGAGCACTTTTTTTTTGTTTTGTTTTTGTTTTTGGGCCACACCCTGTGACGCTCAGGGGTTACTCCTGGCTATGCACTCAGAAGTTGCTCCTGGCTTCTTGGGGGACCATATGGGACGCCGGGGGATCGAACCTCGGTCCGTCCTAGGCTAGCGCAGGCAAGGCAGACACCTTACCTCCAGTGCCACCGCCCGGCCCCGAGCACTTTTTTTTTAATGTTAAGTTGCTAAATTTTGAAAAACTAACTCGGGACCGGAGAGATAGCATGGAGGTAAGGCGTTTGCCTTGCATGCAGAAGGACAGTGGTTCAAATCCCAGCATCCCATATGGTCCCCCGAGCCTTCCAGGAGCGATTTCTGAGCATAGAGTCAGGAGTAACCCCTGAGCGCTGCCAGGTGTAACCCAAAAACCAAAAAAAAAAAAAAAAATAGAAAAAGAAAAAAATAACTCACTTTTTATGTGTGGAAGAATACCTTGGAAGAGAGGATTTAACAGAAGGAAAAATAGGATAATAAAAGTTTTATCACTAAATGATTTTTTATTGTACTTATTTAATTGGCCCCTATAAATCCTATAATTCAAGCCTGCCACTTCTGTATATTGTCTAGAGGCTTGCTTTTTCTCTTTGGTTTTGGAGACAAATGAGATGATACTTGAGTAACTGAGAGTGTAACCATCAACACTTTTGTGTGTGTGTGGCCACATCCTTTGTTGTTCAGGGTTTATACCTGGCTTCTTGACCATTCCTGATAGAACTCAAGGGAGATTATAGTACTGGGATTTGAACTGGGGTTCACTGCATGGAAGAAAAGTGCCTTAACCCCTGTAGTACTGTTTCTCTACTAGTCCCTTATCAACATATTTTAATTTAGCCAAACTTGGGCTGAGTAATAGCACAGTGGTAGGGCATTTGCCTTGCAAGAGGCCCACCGGGGTTTAATCCCCAGCATCCCATTTGGTCCCCCAAGCCTGCCAGGAGCAATTTCTGAATGCAGAGCCAGGAGTAATCCTTGACCACCGCTGGGTGTAGCCTAAAAATCAAAAATTAATAAATAGGGGCCACGGAGAGATAGCACAGTGGCGTTTGCCTTGCAAGCAGCCAATCCAGGACCAAAGGTGGTTGGTTCAAATCCCGGTGTTCCATATAGTCCCCCATGCCTGCCAGGAGCTATTTCTGAGCAGAGAGCCAGGAGTAACCCCTGACACCGCCGGGTGTGGCCCAAAAACCAAAAATAAATAAATAAATAAATAAATAAATAAATAAATAAATAAATAAGGGCCAGAGATAGCATGGAGGTAAGATGTTTGCTTTGCATGCAGAAGGACAGTGGTTTGAATCCTGGCATTCCATATGGTCCACCGCGCCTGCCAGGAGCAATTTCTGAGCGTAGGGCCAGAAGTAATCCCTGAGTGCCAGCGGGTGTGACCTAAAAACCAAAAAAATTAAAAATAAATAAATAAGGGGCCGGAGAGATAGCATGGAGGTAAGGCGTTTGCCTTTCATGCAGGAGGTCATCGGTTCGAATCCCGGCGTCCCATATGGTCCCCTGTGCCTGCCAGGAGCAATTTCTGAGCCTGGAGCCAGGAATAACCCCTGAGCACTGCCGGGTGTGACCCAAAAAAACCACAAAAAAATAAATAAATAAATAAATAAATAAATAAATAAATAAATAAATAAATAAATAAATAAATAAATAAATTTTCCAAGGCAAACACACTACCTCCATGCTACTCTCCGGCACCCCTTCTTGTCTTTTTTGTTTGTTTTTTAGGTCACACTTGGTGATGCTCAGGCATTACTCCTGACTATGCGCTCAGAAATCATTCCTGGCTTGGGGGACCATATGGGACCGGAAGATCTAACTGCAATTCGTCGTGGGCTAGTGTATGCAAGGCAGATGCCTTACCACTTGCGCTAACACTCCAGCCTCATCCCCTCTTGTCTTTTTAAAGTGTGCCTTTTTTTTTGTTTTTTTTTTTGTTTGTTTGTTTTTGTTTTTGGGTCACACCCGGCGGTGCTCAGGGGTTACTCCTGGCTGTCTGCTCAGAAATAGCTCCTGGCAGGCACAGGGGACCACATGGGACACTGGGATTCGAACCAACCACCTTTGGTCCTGGATCGGCTGCTTGCAAGGCAAACACCGCTGTGCTATCTCTCTGGGCCCAAATTTTTGCATTAATTTTTTTTTTTTTTTTTTGGTTTTTGGGCCACACCCGGTGATGTTTAGGGGTTACTCCTGGCTATGCGCTCAGAAGTCGCTCCTGGCTTGGGGGACCATATGGGACACCGGGAGATCGAACCTTGGTCCATCCAAGGCCAGCGCAGGCAAGGCAGGCACCTTACCTCTAGCGCCACCGCCCGGCCCCTGTGCTTTTTTTTTTCTAACTACTCCTTATTTTCTGGCTTCAGAAATCTATCCAGGCAATCTTTGTACTTCCCAGCCATCAACCTGAACTTTTTCTCTTCCAGGATTGGAGAAATATACAGCTGGGAAGGTGTACCAGAGTTTAATTCCCGGGACTCATGATTCCCTGAGCCCCATGAGTGACCCCTGAGTGCAGAGCCAGGAGAAAGCCCTGAATGTTACCTAAAAAGCAAAACTAAAACAAACCAAAAAGAAACAAATACTTGGCACTTCCTGTGTTTAAAAAACTTGGTAACAAAAATCTGGAAAGAACTTATGTCCAATAACAGATGATTGGATAAAGAAACTATGAAATAGTACTCAGCTATAAGAAAAGATGAAATCATGCAATTTGCTTCTATGTGGATGAATCTGGAGAATATCATGCTGAGTGATGTTAGAAGGGAGGGTGGGCCTGGAGCAATAATACTGGGTGTAGGGCATTTGCCTTGCACCCTGGCTGACCTGGGTTTGAGCCCACCCATATGGTCAGAAACTTCCTGCCCACTCCACCCCCACCCCTGGAACCTACAAGTAATTCCTGAGTACAAATCTGGGTGTAGTCCAAAAAACATATCAGACTATAATTTTGAGCCAAAGCAATAGTACAGTAGGTAGGGCACTTGCCTTGCAAACAACTACCTGTTAGCTGGACTCCCATCATTCAATCCCTTGCACCCTATATGATCCTTGAGTCTGGCCAGTAGTGATATCCAATACTGGTGATAGGATTGATGATGAGAAATAGTATGCCTGAAACTTGACTGTGAATAACTTTGTAAATCACCATACCTCAAAAAAAAATTTTTTAAGAGGTAAGTCAGAGATATAGCACTTGGTGGGTAGGGCACTTGCCTTACACATGGTCAACCTGGGTTTAATCCCCGACATCCCATATGGTCCCCTGAAACTACCAGAAGTGATTCCTGAGACAGGGACAGGAGTTACCCCTTTACATTGCTGGGTGTGGTCCCAAAACAAACAACAATAAATTATGATGTAAGGATATTTGCCTTACATGTACTCTAATCAAACTCAATCATCTAGCACCCCCAATATAGTCCCAAGCTCTGCCAGGAGTGATCTCTGAGTAGAAAGCCAGGAGTAAGTTCTGTGCACTGCCAGATATGGCCACATGCGGCTCTTCACACTTTTAATTTGGCTCTTCTGTGTGCCGGAGGGCCGCTCCAGGAGTCAGGACTCCGCTCCTAGCCTCTGTCAGTGCGCGCCCTGTGTGGCTCTCAAAATAAATTTCAATCGTGGTTTTGGCGAGATTTGGCTCAAATGAAAAAAAAAGGTTGCCGACCACTGATAGGGTCGGGAGATAGCTCACTATTTTACCACTACTTTAGTTACTGCAGGGTAATCCCTGAGTACTGCCAGGTGAGGCCCCTAAATAAAAACAACAAAATGTTGGGTTTGGTGTTGTGAAAAATAAAGATGAAATAGTTATCTTTAGAATATAGTATTAGAAGATAATCTTCAGGGCTGGAGAGATTGCACAGCGGGTAGGGAGGGTTTGCCTTGCAAGCAGCTGATTCGAACAGACAGTGGTTCGAATCCTGGCATCCCATATAGTCCCCCTTGCCTACCAGGAGCAACTTCTGAATGCAGAGCCAGGAGTAACCCCTGGGTTACTGTGCCGGGTATGACCCAAAAACAAAAACAAAACAAAAAAAGATAATCTTCACAGTAGAAAAATGATAATAATTATAAATAGAGGGGCCAAAGAGATAGCACAGTGGTAGGGTGTTTGCCTTGTATGCAGAAGGATGGTGGTTTGAATCCCGGCATCTCATATGGTCCCCGATCTTGCCAGGGGCGATTTCTGAGCATAGAGCCAGGAGTAGCCCCTGAGTGCTGCCTGATGCGACCCAAAAACAAACAAACAAAAAAAGAATTATAGAGAAAAGTGACAAGAGTTTAATCTAAAAGGCAAATTTTTTCCATTTGAAAACAAAAATCCAAACCTTTATAGAGGAGGTTGTATTCAACTTAAACGTTGAACAATTCATAAATGAGAAGTATTTTGTTCTCTCAACTGAAGGAGGTTAAGTATGTAAAAGCCAGTTCTCTGGAGCTGGAGAAAAGCAGTCCCTGGGTACAGGGAATTTTTCAGGCATAGTATGTAAACATTCAGATAGGGGCAAGGTGGCTCACGAGGCTAGAGTACATGTTCTACACATGGAAATTGATGTTCAGTGACTTCTACTAAGAAAAAGTAGGTAAGCCTGTTTAAGGGGTCAAAGACATATTACAGGTGGCAAGGCACTTGTTTTGCTGACTGGTTCCTTTTACAAAAAAATCTTTAGAGCAATAGCATATTGAGTAGGGCATTTGCCTTACACACGGCCTACCTAGGTTCAATCCTCGGCATCCCATGTGGTCCCTCAGGTCCACCAAGAATGATTCCTAAACACAGAGCAAGGACCTTGACCTCTGATGAATTTTTTTTTGAGGGGGAACAACTCATTGGTACTCATGGCTTACTCCTGACTCTGAGCTCAGGAACTATTCCTGATGGAGCTCAAAGACTATATGCAGTGCCAGGTATAGAAACTAGGTTGGTCACATAAAAAGCAAGTGCCCTCCCCATTGTACCATCTCTTTGACCTCCCAAAAATTTTGTTTTAATGTCAAAGTAACAGCTGGATTAAGAACAGATAGTAGGGGCCGGAGAGTTAGCACCAGGCAAGGGCATTTGCCTTGGATGCAGAAGGACGGTGGTTCGAATCCTGGCATCCCATAATGGCCCCCTGAGACTGCTGGAGGCGATTTCTGAGCCTGGAGTAGCCCCTGAGTGCTGCCAGGTGTGACCCAAAAACCAAAAAAAAAAAAAAAAAAGTACAGCAGATAGGGTGCTTGCCTTGCACAGAAGTAACCCAAGTTCCATCCTTAGCATTCCATATGGTTTCTTGGATCTGTCAGGAGTTATTCCTGAACACAGAGCTAGCCTGAGCATATATGTATATGGCCTTCCCAAACATAATGAAATAAAATAGCAACTAGATTTTAAATATACCACAAATAAATGTTCTTGGGCTGAGTGATAGCCCAAGTTGGTGCATATATTTTGCATACAGAAAGCCTGGGTTCAGTCCCTTGCCTGGCACAGTCCTTCAAGCATTTCTGGGATGAATCATTGAGCATGATCAGGTATGGTCCAAAGAATAGAAAAAAAAAATGCTTGCAATAGTTACAGTCAACCTCGAAACAACATGTGTATGCATACAGTGCCCAGCTAGAAGGGAGGGCAGAATAGCAGAACTGTGTTCTAAGGCAAGTGCAGATGCTACATCTTGCAGCCCAGTCAGTCTGAATTTTGCCCTTTTGGGGGCTTGATTTTTGGGGTCATACTTGATGGTGCTCCATGGCTCTGGGCTCAGTAAGCACTGCTGGTGGGCTCAGGGGACCATATGGGATGCTGGGAATCCCAGCTAGGTTGGCTGCATGCAAGGCAAATGCCCTACCTATGTGCTATTGCTCTGGCTCCAGATGAATTCTGCCGTTTTTTTCTTTTGGACTCTCTTTGTATAGTGAGAGTTGGTTGCCCTGAAATGACCTTTAGAGCTCCAGTAAAATAGTTCTGTATGGTGTGCAGACAGAAGAACTTGCCTACTCGGCCAAGATTCATTCCTGCTCAGTCAAGTTTTAACTAACTTATTGTTTTTAATTTATTATTTTGAGGTTTTGGGATTACTCTTGACAATCTTCAAGTTTCCTTACTCCAGGCTCTGTGCCTATGAATCATTTCTGGCAGGTGTATATGGTGCCAGGGATCAAATCCAGGCTAGCCACATGCAAGGGAAGTGCCCTACCCTCTATACTATATTGCTCTGTCCCCCTGACAAATGTTCTAGTTAACTGACTGGCTCTTTGTGGTTCATAAATTTATAAAGAGTAAATGTAGTGTCCAAAACAATAGTACAGCAAGCAAGACATTCTTGCACACAGCCGATATGGGGTTCAATTTTCAATGCACCTATTTGGTCTCCCAAGACCCATGAGGAGAGATCCCTGAGCACAGAGTCAGGAATAAACCCTGAGCACTACAGATGTGATCCAAAGACCAAAATCAAACAAAATCAAGAAAAGAAGGTGGGCCCGGAGTGATAGCACAGTGGCGTTTGCCTTGCAAGCAGCCGATCCAGGACCAAAGTGGTTGGTTCGAATCCCGGTGTCCCATATGGTCCCCCGTGCCTGCCAGGAGCTATTTCTGAGCAGAGAGCCAGGAGTAACCCCTGAGCACCGCTGGGTGTGGCTCAAAAACCAAAAAAAAAAAAAAAAAAAAAAAAAAGAAAAGAAGGTTCTGGAAGGTGTGAGAGACAACACACTACATATTGCATCTCTGGATACTTGTTGAGAGAGAGAAGTAAGTTGCTTTGGTGCTCATCCATTCTAATAGTCTGTTCTTTTTTTTTTTTTTTTTTTTTTTGGAGGGGTGGGTTATGACGTGGACCATACCCAGTAGCATTCAAGAGCTTTTCCTGGCTACGTGTCACTCTCAGATGAGTTTGGGGGGAAGTCATGTGTAAGAGATTGAACTGGGATTGGCCATATGCCAGGCAAGTGCCTCAACTTCTATACTATCTCTGACCCCATAACTAGTTCTTATGCTGTATTTCTATAAGGATTGACCTCCATCTGCTACTTCCAAGAAACAATCTAAGTGCTATTCACACTGTATTTTTAATTACGTTTTATAAATGTACTGACTCAATACTTTAAAAGCCATATACACAAATGATTTAATATGGTATACATCTGGATATAAATAAGACACTGCACCCACCCTCCCCCAATTCCAGTACTATCACACTATGGGAACGATTCCCTTCACCCATATTTCCCTCACCCTTTCTTTCTAGTTACCAGTTTTCAGAGTCTCAGAGTTATTTCTGTCATGGTTTTCCATGTTTGCTCATTATTTATATTTCACCAGTGAGTTAAGCCTTCCAGTCGTCTTCATTTCCTAAATTATTTCCCTCAACAGTTTCATCCATGTAGTTGCCAGAGGCACTGTTTCTCTGTGTATTTACTTGTTTCTGTTTTTGTTGAGGTTTTTTGTTTGTTTGTTTGGTGGGGTGGGAAGATACCTGGCAGTGTTCAGCGGTTACACCTAACTCTGTGCTCAGGAATTATTCCTAGTAGTGCTCCAGTGGCCATATGGGATGCTGGAGATAAAATCTGGGTCAACTGCTTGCAAGGCATCCCTACCCACTATATGATTGCTCTGATCCCTCCTCTCCCCCCTTTTTATAGGGGGGGTTGAATTACACCCAGTAGCGCTTGGGGGTTACTCCTAGCTCTGCGCTCAGAAATCATTCCTGGCAGGCACAGGGATCATATGGGAAGCCGGAATTCAAACCACCATCCATCCTGGATCTGCTGGGAGCAAGGCAAATGCCCTATCACTTTGCTATCTTTCCAGCCATTTCTCCCTTTTTGGTAGCAGAGATATCTTTTTAAAGTTACAGTCAGCTGTCAGGTTCATTTAGATGGAGCCCATGTTTGGCTATTGTGAATAATGCTGCACTGAATAGTAGAGGTGCAGCTATTTCCAAACCCTTGTTTCCTTTGGATTCCTTTGGAGAGATGTGGAATTGTTGGATCACGTGGTATTTCCATTTTTGTTTTCTAAAGAAAGCAGCAGACCATTTTTCATAGTGCCAACACCCTTTTGCAGTTCTGCTTTTGTTTTGTTTTGGAGTCACACTTAACAGTGCTCGGAATTACTCTTGATTCTGCACTCAGGAATCACACTTGACATGCTCTAGGGACTATATAGGGTTCTGGGAGTCAATCCAGGTCAACTGTGTGGAAGGCAAACTCTCTACCCACTATACTATTGCTCCAACTCCCCCTTTGCAGTTCTGCTCACATTGTACTCACACTGCATTTTTACTGAAGACCTTTGGAGCAGGAAGGAAATTCCCATTAACTTTTAGTCCAGGGATTGAGAGACACGGGTTAAAGAACCAGGCAGTCTACTGTCACCTGTCTCACCTTAGGTCAGTTGGCAGAATCTGAGTATTTGATGGGGGGCTCCATTTTTTTCTTTCTGTGTTAATAGATGCTTACTGAGCTGGAAAGATAGTATACCGGGTAGGACATTGCATGGAGCCAACCCTGGCATCCCATACACTTTTCCCTGAGCCCACCTGAGCACAGAACCAGGAGTAACCCATAAGACCCCCCCAAAAAAATAGATGCTTACAAAAGAGTATTATTCACCCATTCACTAATGAGAGAGTTTCTTTTCCCCTCTAGGAGTGTGGTTTGGGGCCACTCTTGGGATGCCAAGGATCTAACCTTGGATGGCCACATGCAAGGCAAACACCTTTACTAATTATACTACTGCTCTGGCCCGAGCTCTGTTGGGCAACTTCATGTTCTTGATTTCATGTTTCTTCCCTGCTTTCTTTTATTTCTGGAATTCTGAGAGCTATCGTTTCCACACATCATTATTAAGGAGGAGATAGAGAAACATTCCCATGGTAACAGTTTCATCTCAAAATATCTGAATGCTATTAGCTGTCTTCCCTCTCCAGGGAAAAGACGAGATTTTTTTTTTTTTTTTGTCTTTCTCCTCGAAGAGTTTGGTTGACAGATTCTCTTGACACTGCAGGGAGGCCGCTCGGATCAGGGAGAGACAGAAAAACCCAGAGAGCTAGAGTCGTTTCTTAGCTGACTCCACTTTCTGAACAAATTGGAAGCATTTCAAAAACTCAAAATTCTGGGGCCGGAGAGATAGAATGGAGGTAGGGCATTTGCCTTGCATGCAGAAGGATGGTGGTTCAAATCCCGGCATCCCATATGGTCCTCCGAGCCTGCCAGGAGCAATTTCTGAGTGTAGAGTCAGAAGTAACCCCTGAGCGCTGCCGGGTGTGATCCAAAAACCAAAAACAAAAAACAAAAACTCTAAATTATGTGACTCTCACACTGGTTACTAGAGGAAGCTGTTGTGAAAATACCCAGTCCTAGCATTAAAGCAGTGGGGAAGGGCCCGGAGAGATAGCACAGCGGCGTTTGCCTTGCAAACGGCCGATCCAGGACCAAAGGTGGTTGGTTCGAATCCCGGTGTCCCATATGGTCCCCCGTGCCTGCCAGGAGCTATTTCTGAGCAGACAGCCAGGAGTAACCCCTGAGCAATGCCGGGTGTGACCCAAAAACCAAAAAAAAAAAAAAAAAAAAAAAAAAAAAGCAGTGGGGAAGGCACTTATCTTGCACAAGGCAGACAAAGGTTTTATTTCCCAGTATCACATATGGTCCACCTGAGCACGGCCAGGAGTGATTCCTGAGTGCAGAGCCAGGAATAACTCTCTCTCTCTCTCTCTCTCTCTCTCTCTCTCTCTCTCTCTCTCTCTCTCTCTGGGCCCACCCCCACCCCAGACCATACTCTCTTCCTAGAGAGTATTATGGATGGAGCAAAATCTAGTGTCTGTTCCCATCAATGCCAGAGATGCAATGGTACAAGAAATTCTCGTTTGTTTGTTTTTTTTTGGGGGGGGGGGTCACATCCGGCAGCACTCAGGGATTACTCCTGGCTCTACACTCAGAAATCGTTCCTGGCAGGCTCAGGAATTGCTCCTGGCAAGCTTGGGGGACCATATGGGACGCTGGGATTAGAACCACTGACCTTCTGCATGCAAGGCAAATGCCTTACCTCCATGCTATCTCTCTGGCCCCAGTACAAGAAATTCTTAAACTTTGTAGTCAGGTCATGCTTTAGGACTGCCAAGGAATAGCTCACACAGAAGCAGAATGACATTTGTCATAAGCCTGGGCATAGTTATCTATCTCTGCTAACAAATGACGCCAACTCTGGGCAGCTTCAGATAATATTTGTCATCTCGCCTTTTGCCTGTGTCAAACTTGAGGCCATTTAGCTGACAGGCTCACGTTTTTTTGAGAGGTTGCAGTGGGATTGTCAGTTAGCTATGTGGTAGTAGGGAGCATAGTTATCTGAAAGCCTGACTGAGGCTGGGTGGTGCTTCCCAACACCACTTGCCTACACTGCTCTTGTCTGGAGCTTCTTTTCACCACAATGTTTCTCCCTAGAGGGCAGCTTGAGTACCTCTCTATTGCATGTTCAAAATACCTAGAAATATCCCAAAAAGTTCCATGTAATGTAATCTCCCCCTTAGAATCTTTCCAAACCTAACAAGTTATTGGGGCCAGTGTGATAGTATTATACCTGCTTTGCACTCAAACAACTTGGTTTTATCTCTGATACCACATGGATACCTGTGTCCACCAAGAGTGAGAGGGTAGAGCCAGGAATAAGCCCTAAGCACTACTGGGTGTGACCCCCAAAACAACTTTTTATTTTTTGCTTTTTCATTTTTTGTTTGTTTGTTTGTTTGTTTTTGGGTCACACCTGGTGGCATTCAAGAGTTACTCCGGGGGCCAGAGAAATAGCATGGAGGTAAGGCGTTTGCCTTTCATGCAGAAGGTCATTGGTTCGAATCCCGGCATTCCATATGGTCCCCCGAGCCTGCCAGGAGCGGTTTCTGAGCATGAAGCCAGGAGTGGCCCCTGACCGCTGCTGGGTGTGACCCAAAAACCAAAAAGAAAAAAAAAGAATTATTCCTGGCTCTGCGCTCAGAAATTGCTCCTGGCAGGCTCAGGGGACCATATGGAATGCCAGGATTCGAACCACCATTTGTCCTGGGTCAGCTGTGTGCAAGGCAAATGCCCTACCGCTATACTATCTCCGTGGCACACCTTTTCACTTTCTTGATAGTGGCCTCTCAAGCAGATAATTTTTTATTTTGATGAATTCCAATTTATTGTTTTTGTTTTGTTTTGTTTTTCGGGCCACACCCGTTTGATGCTCAAGGGTTACTCCTGGCCAAGCGCTCAGAAATTGCCCCTGGCTTGGGGGGGACCATATGGGACGCCGGGGGATCGAACCGCGGTTCTTTCCTTGGCTAGCGCTTGCAAGGCAGACACCTTACCTCTAGCGCCACCTCGCCGGCCCCCACCAATTTATTATTTTTTATTATTTTTATTTATTTTTTGGTTTTTGGGTCACACCCAGCAGCGCCCAGGCACTACTCCTGGCGCTATGTTCAGATATCACTCCTGGCAGGCTCGGGGTACCATATGGGATGCTGGGATTCGAACCACCATCCTTCTGCATGCAAGGCAAATGCCTTACCGCTGTGCTATCTCTCCAGCCCCTCCAATTTATTTTTTTATTGTAATGCTGGTGTTTCATTAGACATAGAACCCATGTGTAATAAAAAGTTATCAAGATTTACACCTGTGTCTTAGTTTTTTGTTTTTTTGAGGGGTGGTAACCTGGTGATTATCAGGGGTTACACCTGGCTCTTCACTCAGGCATCACTCCAGGCAGACTTGGGGGGAATCATATGGGGAGCCAGCGATCAAATCCTGGTCAGTTGCATGCAAAGCAAACATCTTCCTACCTGATGTACTGTTATTCTAGTCCCCACCTATGTCTTAGATTTAACATGTAACTTCCACACTTGGAAGTACATTGGAGTAGAAAGGGGCTACTCCAAGATCAGTATTCAGAGAATGATGCTGTGATGGGGATTGAACTCAAAACACTGCCTGCAAAGCACTGCTGACTGATCACTACTAAGTGATCTTCCCCACCTTTACACCTACTTTCCCTTCCTTCCTTTTACTTTGGGCCACACTTGGAGACGCTTAGAGCTTGCTCATGGTTCTGTGCTCAGATATCACCTTAGTGAGGCTCAGGAGACAATATCCAGTGCCAGGGATTGAATCTGGGTCATCCATGTGCAAGGTAAGTGCCCTACTCACTTTACTATCTTTTTTGACCCCCAAAATCTATATTTTCTTTTTTTTCTATATTTTCTTTTAAGAGTTGTTAACATCTCTGTTCAGGTCTTTGCACCACTGTGAAGTCATTTTTTTTTTTTATTATGTAAGCTAAGAGCCTACATTCCTGTGTGTATGTTTTCCATTTGATGGAATGGTGCTTCTTATTGACTATATTTGGCACTCTTGTTGAAATCAATTTGCCACAAATATAAAGGCTTATTTCTAAAAAAAAAAATAGACTTATTTCTCAGTTCTTTTTTATTAATGCATATATCCTTATATACCATATATCATATACCATATATCCTTATATCAGTAATGTACTATCTGTTCTGTATTTTTAGAACATTGTTTTTAGAAATTAGGATGCCTGGGGCTGGAGAGATAGCATGGAGGTAAAGCGTTTGCCTTTCATGCAAGAGGTCATCGGTTCGAATCCCAGCATCCCATATGGTCCCCTGTGCCTGCCAGGAGCAATTTCTGAGCATGGAGCCAGGAGTAACCCCTGAGCACTGCCGGGTGTGACCCAAAAACCACAAAAAAAAAAAAAAAAAAAAAAAAAAAAGAAATTAGGATGCCTGAGGACAGAGCAATAGCACAGTAGGTAAGGCACTTGCCTAGCACACAGTTGACTAGGGTTTGATCCCAACACCTCAACCCAAACCCTCCAGGAGTGGTCCCTTTGTGCAGAGTCAGAGTAAGCCCTGAGCACTGCTAGGTAGAGTTCTCCCTCCAAAATAAATAAATACTAAAAACAAAATGAGAAGGTTTGGGAGTAGGGTCCCAAGACATAGTACAGCAGATCAAATACTTACCTTTCATGCAGCAGACCTGGGTCCAATCCCCAGCACCTAAGACCACCAGGAGTGATTCCTGAGCACAGAGCCAGGAGTAAACCCTGAATACAGAGCCAGAAGTAGGCCCTAAGCAACACCAGGTGTGACCCCAAAGCAAACAAACAAAAGTTTGTGGGGGGTTGAGAGCCACACCTAGATGTACTCAGGTCTTACTTCTGGTCTTATCTCTGAGGCCCCTGAGTTATTGTAACTTTACAATAAAATTTAAAGTCTGAATATTGTGAGTCTTCAGTTCTGTCCTCTTCATTGCTTTTGCTACTCTGGATTCCTTTATTTCCTTACGAATTTTAAGATTAGCTTGTCAGTTTCTGCAAGGAAAAAAGAAAAAAAATGAAAAGCCAAGTCATATTTCAATAGGCGTTGCTTTGAGTCTGTAGATCAATTTGGAGTATATTGCCATCAACAATGTTGTCTTATTTTTTCATTTTTGTTTTGGTGCTGGGGCTCAAGTCTAACACCTCATACATGCAAAGCCTTTATTATTCTCTGTACTATATCTGGGTTCAGTTATACTGTCTTATCAACATAGTCAGGTATCTTTCCATTGATTTAAATCTTCTTTTCTGTCTCTTAACAGTGATTTGTAGGTTTTAATGTACACGTCTTTTTTCCTCCTTGGGTAAATTTATTCCTAAGTATTTCATTCCTTTGACACCCCTGTAAATGGAAATTGTTTTTAGTTATTCATTGCTAGTATATAGAAGTACAATCTGTGGGGCCGAAGAGATAGCATGGAGGTAAGGCGTTTGCCTGGCATGTAGAGGGACGGTGGTTCTAATCCCGGCATCCCATATGGTCCTCTGAGCCTGCTAGAAGCGATTTCTGAGTGTAGAGCCAGGACTAACCACTGAGCACTACTGGGTGTGACCCAAAAAACAAAAAACAAAACAAAAAAAAAAATGTACAGTCTGAGTCAAGGAGGTACTTCAGTGGTAAAGTGCTTGCCTTGCAGACAAGAGGCATGAAACCGGGCCCGGAGAGATAGCACAGCAGCGTTTGCCTTGCAAGCAGCCAATCCAGGACCAAAGGTGGTTGGTTCAAATCCCGGTGTCCGGTGTTCGAATCCTGGTGTCCCATATGGTCCCCCGTGCCTGCCAGGAGCTATTTCTGAGCAGACAGCCAGGAGTAACCCCTGAGCACCGCCGGGTGTGGCCCAAAAACCAAAAACCAAAAAAAAAAAAAAAAAAAGAGGCATGAAACCTAGGTTCAATCCCAAGAAGAAACAAGGGAAGCAAGGAAGAAAGGGAAGGAGGGAGGGAAGATATCTAAAAGTCCTAGAGAATTCCTTATTCTTTTCTTTCTCTGACTCCCCCATTTCACTAACAAATCATATTTGTACTACCTTCATTATACAGATTCTTGGGGCAGAGTACAAGGGTTAAGGCCTTGCATGCAGCCCATTTACATACAGCCAACTTCGAGTCAATTCCTATCATTAAACACACACACACACACACACACACACACACACATCCCGGGGCTGGAGCAGTGACACAATCGGTAAGGCGTCTGCCTTGCACACACTTGCCTAGGACAGACCAAGGTTCTATCCACTGGCCTTCCATGTGGTCCCCCAAAGCCAGGAGCGATTTCTGAGCGCATAGCCAGGAGTAACCCCTGAGTAAACCCTGTGATCATTCCCCCCACACACACACACACACATTGCCAAGAGTGATCACTGAGCAGAGCCAAGAGTAGGCCCTAAACACATTAGAAGTGATCCCTGAGAATCTAACCAGAGAGTCAGGAGTAAATTCTGAGTATAGCCAGATGTGATCCCCAATCCAGAAGAATAAAAATTAAAATACAGAATGCAACCACTTCCCCCACAACCTCTAGGATTAAATGATCTCCCTGGTCTTTATCTAGCTGAGATTGTTGTGATAGGTTTCTAATAGTCTTTCTTTTTTGTTGTTGTTAGTTTTGTTTTTGGGCCACACCTGGAAGTTCTCAGAATTTGCTACTAGCTCTGCACTCAGGGGTCTCTCCTGGCAGGCTCCAGGGACTTACGGAATAGTGGGGATTGAACCCAGGTTGACCTATCAAGGTAAGTGCCTTACCTGCTGTACTCTCTCTGTACTCTCTCTCCATCTCTAGGTTAGGTTTTGTTTTGTTTTGTTTTGGTTTGGTTTGGTTTTGGGGTCACACCTGGCAGTGCTCAGGGGTTACTCCTGGTTCTATGCTCAGAAATCGCCCTTGTCAGGCACAGGGGACCATATGGGATGCCGGGATTTGAACCACTGACCTGCATGAAAGGCAAACGTTATCTCCATGTTATGTCTCTGGCCCCAAGTTGTTGTTGTTTTTTAATCATGGATAGATGTTGAATTTTGTCAGATGATTTTCTGCAGCTATTGCGATTATAATTTTTGTTTGTTAATGAGATAAATTACATTCATTTTCAAATGTTAACTTTGTGTTAAATAGAATTAACCCCTTATATTATAATGTATTGTCCTTTTTATATGTGTTAGTTGATTTGCCAACATTTTAACATTTTTGTTTCATTTTGTTTTGTTTGGGGGCCCAACCTGAATAAAATTAGGATATACTCCTGGGGAATATATGGAGTGGTCAGGATTGGACTAGATCAGCTGCCTGCAAAGCAATCACATTATCTGTTATATCCTCTCTCCAATCCTTCAAAAAAAATTTTGGAGGGTCACACCCGGCCACGCTCAGGGGTTACTTCTGGCTCTGCACTTAGAAATTGCTCCTGGCAGGCACAGGGGACCATATGGGATACTGGGATTTGAATCACCGTCCATCCTGGATTGGCTGTTTGCAAGGCAAACACCCTAACGCTGTGCTATTTCTCTGGACCCACTCTTCAAAAATGTAACAGTGTTTGATTCTCTTGTTATGAAAGATATGAATATAGGGTCTGAAAAGATAGTATAGTGGGTGGGTACTTGCCTTGCACACAAACACGAATTCAAGTCCTAGAAGTGATCCCTGAATCCAAATCCAGAAACAAGCCTTGAGCAAGTGTGCCCTCCTCCCACCCAACAAATAAGGAAATAAATATACAGGTGTGGAGATCGGAAGAGAGTATAGATTAGGGTTCATATGAGTCCAGCATCATTGCTTATTATGCCTGAGCAATGCTCAGGGCTTACTCCTTACTGTGCTCAGAAATCACTCCTGGTGGTGCTCAGGGATCCATATATGGTGCCAGGGAAGACACAGGGGGCAGGCCACATGCAAAACAACTGCCTTACCATCTATACTATCTCTCCAGCCCTGGGAAATTATTTTGTTTCATTTTTCTTTGGGGGACACACCCAACAGTGATCAGGGCTTTATCCTGGTTCTGCCTTAGGTATCACTTCTGCCTGGCTTAGGGGACCATGTGGAGTGTAGGGAATGGAACCCCTGTTGGGTGCATGCAAGAAAAGAGTCCTACCCACTGTACCATCTCTCTGACCATGCTAGGAAATTATCTTTTTAAATCATTTAAAAAATTTAAGTACTGGGGCTGGAGAGATAGCGCAGTGGTAAGGCGTTTGTCTTGCACGCAGCTGACCCAGGATGGACTTCAGTTCAATCCCCAGCAACCCATATGGTCCCTGAGGCCAAGAGCAATTTCTGAGTGCATAGCCAGGAGTAACCCCTGAGTGTCACCAGGTGTGGCCCCCTCCCAAAAAAGTAAAAGATTTAAGTACCATACACACACACACACACACACACACACACACACACACACACACACACACACACACATTGAGGTTGGCTTACACCCAGCAATGCTCGAAGCTTACTTCTGGCTCTGCACTCAGGAATTATATCTGTTGGTGCTCAGGGAACCATATGGAATGCTGGAGACCAAACCAAATTTAGCCTCCTGCAAGGCAAATGCCCTACTTGCTATACTATTACTTCGATCCATCATATATTAATTTTAATAATTTTTTTGGTTTTTGGGTCACACCCGGCCATTCTGAGGGGTTACTCCTGGCTCTATGCTCAGAAATCTCTCCTGGCAGGCTTGGGGGACCATCTGGGATGCTGGGATTCTAACCACCACCTTCTGCATGCAAGGCAAACACCCTATCTCCATGCTATCTCTCCGTTCCCCATATGTTAATTTTTTAATGTTATTTGTCCCTTTAGAAAGAGCCAAATTTGGGCCCGGAGAGATAGCACAGTGGTGTTTGCCTTGCAAGCAGCTGATCCAGGACCAAAGGTGGTTGGTTCAAATACCGGTGTCCCATATGGTCCCCCATGCCTGCCAGGAGCTATTTCTGAGCAGACAGCCAGGAGTAACCCCTGAGCAACACCAGGTGTGGCCCAAAAACCAAAAAAAAAAGAAAGAAAGAGCCAAATTCCTCTTTGATATAATTAATCTTCTTTTGAAGATAACATTTCCTAGAGGGAAGGTCTGCTGGTGATAAACTTTTATGTCTGAAAAGTTTTATTACATCTACTTTTTTCCCCTCCTTTTTTTTTTTGATTTTGGGTCACACCCAGCTGCACTCAGGGGTTCCTCCTGGCTCTATGCTCAGAAATCGCTTCTGGCAGGCTCAGGGGACTATATAGGATGCAGGGGTTTGAACCACCTTCTGCATTCAAGGCAAATGCCTTACCTCCATGCTATCTCTCTGGCCCCGGTAGGGCACTTTTCTTGCACACAGCTGACCTGGTTTGATAGCACCCATTATGGTTCCTTAAGTCCCACCAGGTCAAGAATAAACCTTGAGCACTGCCAGTTATGTCCTTACTTTAAAAAAAAAAAAAAAAAAACTAACATGTAGGGCTTCTTGTAAGACGAAAACAACTGGAAAGTTCTATCAAGGAGCAGCACGGTACATTTGTGTGTGTGTGTACACGTGCGACTCTGTCTTTTAAACCACAGCAGACAATAGTCAGTACTGTCATTAGTGCTCACAAGTCACTCCTAGAGGACCCTACAGGTCACTCCGTTGAAGGAGTAGGTATTAAACTCAGGCCTCCTGCATGCAAAATATGCACTGTGAACCAGTTGCTATCTCTCTGCATTCTACATTTGGGGGGGTTGTTTGTTTGTTTTTGGTTTTTGGGTCACACCCGGCAGCACTCAGGGGTTACTCCTGGCTCTATGCTCAGAAATTGGCCCTGACAGGCACAGGGGACCATATGAGATGCCGGGATTCGAACCACCATCCTTCTGCATGAAAGGCAAACGCCTTACCTTCATGCTATCTCTCCAGTCCCACATTCTACATTTATTAAGATTACCATGCCTATTGTGTTGAGAAAAGTCCAAAGATAGGTAAAAATACAAGCAGAGAGGCTTTAAGGAATTTTAAAAGACCTAAATTGAATTTGTAGAGATGAAATACATGATATTTAGATGAGCAATACTCTGGATATGATTAACAAAAGAAATGATTAGTGTGTGGCCGGGTAGGTGGCGCTGGAGGTAAGGTGCCTGCCTTGCAAGCGCTAGCCAAGGAAGGATCGCGGTTCGATCCCCCGGCGTCCCATATGGTCCCCCCAAGCCAGGGGCGATTTCTGAGCACATAGCCAGGAGTAACCCCTGAGCGTCAAATGGGTGTGGCCCAAAAAAAAAAAAAAAAAAAAAGAAATGATTAGTGAATCAGAAGACATAAAAATCAAAACTGTCTAAAGTTACATACAAAAGGGATGGAAAACTAGGTCAGGGATATATCATGCATACATACTCACACAGGGACCTGGATTTGATACCTAGCACTATATGCCCTCCAACACTAGTGGATGTGGAACTGGAGACCCTCTAACATCACTGGAGGTGATGCTAGGGGTTCCCAGAACTGGCAGGCCAGAGCATTTGGCCATCTGTTCCAGCTGGCTGAGTATCACCTGGAGTGGTCCCTAAACTCTTTGAGCATGTCTTAAACACCGGAAATAATAATGCCAAGGGGCTGGGAAGATCACACACCAGGCAGGGCATTTGCCTTGCATGCGGCTGACTTGGTTTTGATCCAGGGCATGTGGTCAACCTGGGTTCTATTCCCAACATCCAAGAATTTCCCCGAGCACTGAGCCAGGAGTAACCCCTGAGCACTGCCTGTGTGACCCCAAAACAAAAACAAAACAAAAAAAGAAAGATGTCCAAAAAAAAAAAAAGGGCCCGGAGATATAGCACAGCAGCGTTTGCCTTGCAAGCAGCCGATCCAGGACCTAAGGGGGTTGGTTCGAATCCCGGTGTCCCATATGGTCCCCCGTGCCTGCCAGGAGCTATTTCTGAGCAGACAGCCAGGAGTAACCCCTGAGCACCTCTGGTGTGACCCCCCCAAATAAACAAACAAACAAATAAATGAAATAAAATAAAATAAAATACAAAATATTTTTTGGTTTTTGGGTCACATCGGGCAGTGCTCGAGAGTTACTCCTGGCTCTCTACACTCAGAAATCACCCCCCGGCAGGCTTGGGGGACCTTATGAGATGCCAAGATTCGAACCACTGTCCTTCTGCATGCAAGGCAAACACCCTACCTCCGTGCTATCTCTCTAACCTCAAATAATTTTTTTAGGTCACACCCGGTGACGCTCAGGGATGACTCCTAGCTATGTGCTCAGAAATCTCTCCTGGCTTGGGGGACCATATGAGATGCCAGGGGATCAAACCGTGGTCCGTCCTAGGCTAGAGCTGGCAAGGTAGACATCTTACCACTCCACGCCACAGCTCTGGCCCCAAAATAAAAATAATTTTAACTAAAAACAAAATCTTTAGCCAAGGATGTAGCTCATGGACAGGGCATATGCTCCACATTTATGGGGCCCTGAGTTTCATCCCTGACACCATAGGAAAAAATGTAACCACTTCTCATGTAAGATTTTTTTGTTTTTGTTTGGTTGGTTGGTTTTTGGTTTTTGGGCCATATTTAGCAGCACTCAGGGGTTACCCCTGGCTCTGCACTCAGAAATCACTCCTGGCAGGCTCAGGGGACCATCTGGGATGCTTAGAATCGAACCCAGATCTGTCCTGGGTCTGCCACATGTAAGGCAAATGCCCTACTACTGCATTTTCTTTTTCTTTTTTTCTTTTTTTTTTTGGTTTTGGTTTTTGGGCCACACCCGGCGATGCTCAGGGGTTACTCCTGGCCGTCTGCTCAGAAATAGCTCCTGGCAGGCATGAGGGACCATATGGGACACCAGGATTCGAACCAACCACCTTTGGTCCTGGATTGGCTGCTTGCAAGGCAAACACCGCTGTGCTATCTCTTCGGGCCCCACCACTGCATTTTCTATACTGAATCCTTGCTTACTTTTTTTCTATAGAGCTATCATCACCATACATACTGTTTTCGTCTTTCTTTTTTTTTCTTTTTAATTTCTTTTTCTCCCGTTATTTTTTCTTTTTCTTTTTCTCTTCTCTTTCTTTCCTTTTTTTTTTTTTTTTTTTTTGGTTCACACCTTGCAGTGCTCAGGGGTTATTCCTGACTCTACACTCAGAAATCGTTCCTGGCAGGCTCAGGGAACCATCTGGGATGCTGGGGTTCAAACCACCATCCTTCTGCATGCAAGGCAATGCCTTACCTTCATGCTATCTCTCCAGCCCCTTCTCTTTCTTTTCTTTCCTTTTCTTTTTTTTTTCTCTATTCCTTTCTTCTTTTCTTTCTCTTTCTTTCCTTTTTCCTTTCTTTCTCTCTTCCTTCCTTCCTACCTTTTTTTTTTTTTACTTTTTTTTTTCTTTCTTTCTTCAACCAGCAATGCTCAGGGGTTAGGTTGCTCCTGAAATCCCACTCCTGGCAATGCTCTGGACCATATGAAATGCCAAGGATTGAACTCAGGTCTTTTTTTTTTTTTGCGGTTTTTGGGTCACACCCAGCAGTGCTCAGGGGTTACTCCTGGCTCCATGCTCAGAAATTGCTCCTGGCAGGCACGGGGGACCATATGGGATGCCGGGATTCGAACCGATGACCTTCTGCATGAAAGGCAAGCGCCTTACCTCCATGCTATCTCTCCAGCCCCTGAACTCAGGTCAACCATGTGCCAGGCATGTGTCCTACCCACTATACATTGTTCTAGTCTCATACTATTTTATAATATAATTTATTTTCTTAGCTTCAAGTCTTCCTAAGATGGTCAGCATTCTGAGGGAAAATTTTTATTTGTTTGTTTTTGATCACATCGATTGGTGCTCAGGGATAACTCTGCACTTAGAATTTTTTTCTGGAAAACTCAAGGGACAATATGGGACACCAGGGATCAAACCTGGATTGGCCGTGCATAAGGCAAATGTCCTACCTACCTACCTCCAGCCCTTAAGAATAGAATTTTTGTCTGTCTTGTTTAGTGCTTTACTTTTGGCTCCTAGCACAATACCTGGTGCACAGTAAGTAAAACGTCAGTTTGTTTGGTTTTTGAAGGGGTGGATCCATACCTACCTTAGAATTATTCCTGGCAGTGCTTGGAAGACCATTCGCAGTTCTAGGATAGAGCTGTGATCAGCCCATGTAAAATTAATCCCTCAACTCCTATACTCTCTCCCCGGCCTATACTCAGATGTCTGTTGAGTGAATATATTGATGAGAGTCTATCAACACAAGGAAATGGGGGAGTTGATATAATAAAAATGGAGAAAGGAGATAAGCATGGTTATTGACATGATTAAACAGCCCCCCCTTTTCACATATTTGGGGACTGGAACAATAGTACAGTGAGCAGGACTCTTTTTCTATGTGAACATAGCCAAGCTGGGTTTTGTCCATGGCATCCCATATGTTCCCTTGATTACCTCCAGGAGTGATCCCTGAGCACAGTCAAGAATAAGTCCTAAATCCCAACAGTATATCCCCCAAAACAACCAAATAAAAAAAACTATTCACTTACACATTTAATTCTCAGAGCCAAGATGTAGAGTATCATCATCCTCCTCATTACAGATAGAACAAAACTGAAACTCAAGGGGGTTGAGTAATAGTCACAGACACAGCTAAGTGGGAGGCCTGGGACTTCTCCCACAGCCTGTCTGCAGATGCCAGGAGGAAGGAGAGTCCCAGTCAGCACAGCCCTAAAGGCAGACAGGAGTACCTTGTGGCTGCAGTTCTGTTCAGAACCTGTTCCCTAGGGAAGGCACAGAGCATCCGTTCTGGACTGGGTACAAGCAGCTCCGTTACAGCAGCCAAAGAAAATCCCAGCATAGCAGCAGGAGCACCCCACCTGCACATGGCCAGGGCAGCCAGCAACTTATTTTTAGCTAGAATAGGAAAAGTGCCGAATATCTTCCAGGAGTGTTGGCAGCTGGCGTGCTGCTGATACAGCTGTGTTTATGTAAGCCCATGGCAGAGTGCAGGAGGAGGGCTACCTAAAGAGGCAGAAGGTGCTGAGTCCACCTAACCTTGTGGGCACGCTCATATCCAGGACCTTTTCCCGGGAAGTTTCAGGTCAGGAATTAATGCTGAGAGGCTGGAATGGTAGTACAGCAGGTAGGGAAATTGCTTTGCGTGAAGTCAATTGGGGTTCAATCTCCAGCATCCCAAATGGTCTTCCTAAGTCTGTCAGGTGTTGAGTACAAAGCCAGGAGTAATCCCTGGGCACTGCCAGGTGTAGCCCCCTAAAAAAAAGGGCTAGAGCAATAATACAGTGGCTAAATTATTTGTCTTGCATGCAGACAAACCGGGTTTAATTCCTGAGCACTGCTAGGAGTGATCCCTGAGCACAGTGCCAAGGCTAAACTTTGGGCACTGCAGATTCTGGGTTCAAAACCAAAAACAAACAAAAATAATTAGTGATGAGGGAGACAGTTATGAGAATAATCAGAGTAATTGTGACAGTGGTTCCTTAGATCTTTCCACTAATTTCTTTTCTCTTTCTGTCCCAGGAGTAAATAAAATAAGAAAAGCTCATTTTAAAAAATTGATGTTGATTTTTGGCACACACGGAGTGGTGCTTAAGGCTTACTCTTGGCGCTGTGCTCAAGGATTGATTACTCCTGATAGAATTGAGTCACCATATGGGATGCCAGAAATCAAACCTGGGTCAGCCATATGCAAGGCAAATTCCTTACCAGCTGTGTTACTATATTGCTTTAGTACCCCAGAAGCTTATTTAAATGGTGCCACGATTGGGGCTGGAGAGACAGCACAAAGGGCTGGAGCACATGCTTTCTATGTGAGAGCCATAGGTTCAGTCCCCAGCACTGCATGGTCCCCTGAGCACCACCATCAGCAATCCCTGACCACTGATCTGGGAGTTGTTCAAATACCTCTAATTGAGACCAAGAAATAAAGCAAAAAAAGGTGTAACTGTAAAGCCTCAAAATTCATCTAAGTTTGACCATTTCTTGTTTGTTTATTTTACATTAAGTCAGGATCTTAAAAACATTTCAGCCCAGGGCCTGAGAGATAGCATGGAGGTAAGGCCTTTGCCTTTCATGCAGAAGGTCATTGGTTTGAATCCCGGCATCCCATATGGTCCCCAAGTCTGCCAGGAGTGATTTCTGAGCATGGAGTCAGGAGTAAATCCTGAGCGCTGCCAGGTGTGACCCCCCAAAAAATAAACAAAACAAAAAAAATTTCAGCCCTTCACTTTCCTCCTTTGCAATTTATGTGAAGAAACCAGGACATTTGTCCTTCCTGTAGTTTTAACCACAGTCTGGATTTTTCTATTCACATCTCTATGGTGTCATTCAACCTTCTCCTCTGTAAACTTACTTGTTACCTATTCATTTATTTCCTTAAAATGGCAGTTGAGGGGCCAGAGAGATAGCACAGCGGTAGGGCATTTGCCTTGCAAGCGGCCAACCTAGGACCAATGGTGGTTCGAATCCTGGCATCCCATATGGTCCCTGGAGCCTGCCAGGAGCAATTTCTGAGCGTAGAACAGGAGTAATCCCTGAGCACCTCTGGGTGTGGTCCAACCCTCCACACACACACACACACACACACAAAATGGCAATTGAAATGAGAGGCTCAATCAGATTCAGGTTCAACTCCATGGCAAAAATACTGTGCAACTCCATCCATGAGGCAGAGACCTGCTTTCCTTCCGGGAGGATAGCGGCTTAGAGGCTTTGCCCCAAATGGTTAACAGGACCCGAGGACTTGGAAGGAACCAACGTGGCTCCAGGGCCATCTCATCTGTCCAGCTACCTAGGAAAGTGTCTCCTGAAAGGGTGGTGTGTGTGTGTGTGTGTGTGTGTGTGTGTGTGTGTGTGTGTGTGTCCCTTTCCCAATCATGAAGGCAATCCTGGAAGTGAGCCCTGTCTAGCCTGTCAGCCTGCTGGGCCTGGGCATTGTGTTGAGGGGCTCCATCCTGTAGGATGTTATAGCACATCTTCCTCGCTAGAGGACAGTGTGGCTCCAGGACTGTGTGTGTGTGTGTGTGTGTGTGTGTGTGTGTGTGTGTGTGTGTGTGTGTGTGTGTGTGTGTGTGTGTAGGGTTGAGGGATTGGGGACATCCGGGGTGCTGAAGATGGAACCTCAGTTGGTCTTGTGCAAGGTAAGCAACTCTTGAAAGCCAAACCCTTTGGTGTGTACTTATTAGGCATCATTAGTGTTTCCTGTGTCAAGAGGAAGAGGCCAAAGAGGTCAAATACAAAATCCTCTGACATTGGGGCTGGGAAGATAGCATGGAGGCAAGGAGTTTGCCTTGCATGCAGAAGGTCATTGGTTTGAATCCTGGCATCCCATATGGTCCCCCGAGCCTACCTGGAGCGATTTCTTTTCTTTTCTTTTCTTTTTTTTTTTTTTTTTTGGGCCACACCCAGCGATGCTCAGGGGTTACTCCTGGCTGTCTGCTCAGAAATAGTTCCTGGCAGGCACGGGGGACCATATGGGACACCGGGATTCGAACCAACCACCTTTGGTCCTGGATCGGCTGCTTGCAAGGCAAACGCCGCTGTGCTATCTCTCCAGGCCCTGGAACGATTTCTGAGCATAGAGCCAGGAGTAAGCCCTGAGCGGCGCCGGGTGTGACCCAAAAACCAAAATCCTCTGACATTGATTCCCATGGTCCAAAGGGGCCCGAGTAATAGTACCACAGGTACTATCACTTGATTTGCACAGGACTGACCTGGGTTCTATCCCCAGCACCCCATTTAGTCACCTGTAAATGATCTCCTGTAAGTGGATTTCCCTGTGCTGTCATTTTTGCTGACACTTTGATGCTGAAGAACCCTATGCAGTAAACATCGGGAAGGGGGCTAGGACTTTGTGATGGTATGGATGGCTCATTCCCTTTCACCCTGTTTCCCCTATGATCAAGATGGTGAGACATCTGCATAACTCAGGTTGCAACCATAAACCCACCCACCCTGAATACATGGTAACACCAAGTCAGAATTAGAGCCATACCTGGCAGAGCACATCTGTAATTCCTGATTCTGTATTCCTGCTGTGCACAATAGTGCTGAGAGCGCAGAGCACTAGAGAGAGAACCCACCTACAGAGCATGCAGTGCAGTCTTGTGAGCTTTTTTGCTGGCGACCACCATACATAGTTTCATAGAGAAAGACAAGGGCAGAAATATGGGCCATCATTGCAAAGGCACTGAGCCCTAAAATTTCTATGCTCATGTAGCATTTGATTTCAAATGTCCTTCTAGCAGTCTTATTTTCAAACCCACTGAACTCATCCTTATTAGTTCTTACCACAGCACTGTCAGTCCTGCCCTATATTCACCGTCTAAACAGCTCAAACAGGCCCCTACAACAGTCAAGGGGTAGGGTGTTTGCCTTGCATGCAGTCAATCTAGGTTCTATCCCCAGCATCCCATATGGATTCCCCAAGCACTGGCAGAAGTAATTCTTTTTTTTTTTTTTTTGGGGGGGTCACACCCTGCAGTGCTCAGGGGTTACTCCTTACTCTGTGCTCAGAAATCGCTCCTGGCAGGCACGGGAGACCATATGGGATGTCTGGATTCAAACCACCATCCATTCTGGATCGGCTGTGTGCAAGGCAAACACTCTACCGCTCTGCTACCTCTCTGGTCCCAGAAGTAATTCTTGAGTGCAGAGCCAGGAGTAACCCCTGAGCACTGCCAGGTGTGGCCCCCAAGCCAGAATTAATAAATAAAAATAGAGTCTAAGCTGTGTAATTAACTCAATGTGGTCAGTTACATAACATAGGACGAATGACAGCTGGCCACCCATTGAGTTGAGAGAACAAATTAAATGGCTTCAGCCTAGAGAGAAGATACAGGTTGCAGGTGTTTAAAGAAGCAGAGCTAGGAGCGCTTGCAGATCCATACTCAAAAGGTCCTTCAACCTCATATGATCTCAGCTTCAAGGTTCTGGGAAGAAAGGACAAGTGCGGATGTGCTTCAAGGCACCATCTCCTCCAGATGAGCCCCCAGTAATAAATGAACTCAGCCAGTGCCTTTGCTCCCCAATGAAAGGACCTCCCCTGGCAGACAAATGAGCCCTCTGCAAATATAATTGTGCCCCAGGAACCATCTGGCAAATGTGCCTGTTCCTTCAGTGTTTCTGGTGTTTCCCTGATTTGCAGCTCCTTTTTCTTGGATATAAATCATTGCAGCAAGCCAAGCCAACAGAACGTTTACCGGCACCTCACACTTTCCCTGAGCCTGGTTAACCTGGTGGCTCACAGCCGATGAGGCTGCTCACAGCTAATGGATATCTTGGATGTGTGCAATCCTCCTTGCTACTGCTCATGTGTATTTTAGAGTATGCAGAGCAGGCATGTAAGCTGCAGACCAGAACTGCAGCAAGCAGATCGAGAAGACTGTGGAGGGGCAGGAAGAATGGAAGGGAAGCATATTTCCCTTGCAGGACGCCCTTCACAGAGAAGGGGCAGGTTAACTCCATTCCTCTGCAGAGAACTTGGACAGCACCCTTGGGCACCACACAAGCCTCCACAGCTGGAACACAGATCACATGCTCCAGCTGCACCCAGGACAGCCACAGCCCAGCTGCTGACAAGCCAACCCCTTGCTGGGCCCCCCCCCTTTTTTTTTTTTTTTTTGTCAAAGCTACATTGCTCCTCTGACCTAGCCTGCTAGTGAGCAAGGTGAACGGGGACTCACCTTGGGACCACTGGATTCAGCTACTGGCTTCCAGTCTGCATCACAATTCTAATTCAGAGATGAGAGAAGGGTAAGAGAGAAAAGGGGAAGCTCTGGTTAGTTTCCCCTCTCTCTGAAATGGGCTTCAAGAACCGGGAGACCAAGCTGAATCCTCAACTCGTTAGACACACACACACACACACACACACACACACACACACACACACACACACAACCGGGAAGTGCTAGATTGTTCTAAAGGGCCAGGAAGGAAACAGTCAATGCAGAAACTCGCAGAATGTCACCATCACCCTAACAACTAACAACGAAGCCAGCCAACAGAGCCAACCTGGGCAGTTTCTATGCAGATTCGCACCTTCCTCTCGAGTATGCAGTTCCTTCTGTCTGGACCACTCCTTCCCTCATCCACCTGGTTCCCTCCTACTTACTCTTTCAAGATTCAGCTCAGCCCCATCTTGGATCCCTTTCTGAGCTCCCTGCTCCTATATGCTTGATCTCTGCTCAGTACCTGTCTGTTCTTGTGAGGAGGCCACACCCAGCAGTGCTCAGGGGTTACTCCTGGCTCTGCACTCAGGAGTCACTCCTGCAGGCTTGGGGGATCATATAGGATGATCAAATACAAGAATCAAATCCAGATCAGCAAGCACCTTACCTGTACTATTATTTCATAACATTATTATAGCTAGTATTATTATTATAGCAATAAGATCTCTATTATTTCTCCCAAGGGAGAGATTTTTTTTTTTAGCCTGTATTCCTTCCTCCTTGGCTTCAAGCTCCTTGACAACAGACACAAATTCCTCCAGCATTTGGTGGAGACTCTTTAAAAATGTCTTGGCTTTAGGAGGGGAAATCCAAAACAGAGTTTCACTCCAGCTAAAACTTTGGAGTTCCACCCACTGTTTCTCAAAAGACAAAACTGGCATTGGGAGATTGTCTTCTCCTGTGCCACAAAAAAAAAAAGAAGAAGAAGAAAAGAAGAAGAAGAAGAAGAAGAAGAAGAAGAAGAAGAAGAAGAAGAAGAAGAAGAAGAAGACGGAGGAGGAGGAGGAGGAGGAGGAGGAGGAGGAGGAGGAGGAGGAGGAGGAAGAAAAGAAGGGAAAGAGAAAAAGAGGAAGAAAAGGGAGAAGATGAAGGGAAGAAAAAGAAAGCAAAGGAGAAATAAAAAATAGTAATTGCCTTTGCCAGGGTCCCATGGCTGAATGGTGAGAATTTGGACAATTTTGGCCCATGCTCACTATTGTCCTAGTTCTTCTCTCAAGTACCAATAAATGGCAACCAAATCTGAATTTCAGTGGTCAGCCTGTAGGAAGGGTTGAGGAGAAATGAAGATGTTTCAGGGCCACAGCAGGAGGCAGGATGGTTATAGTGGTACCAAGTAAATTTTTATTGTTGCTTTTGATTTGGAATCACTCATCAAATCTAGGAGGATGGTTCTACTCCCTGGAGTACTTGAATCCATATAGTGTTGGGCATTGAAGCCAAGCCTCCTGCATGCAAATCATGTGTTCAGTCCACTGACCTCTCTTTGGCCTTATTGCTAATTTTTTTTATATAGGAGTCACTTTTTTTTGTTTTGGGTTTTCTTGGG